>NC_134318.1:42971944-43271944 GCF_964195595.1 Calonectris borealis
AGGGGGGGCCCCGCCGGCAGGTATTGTTTTGCAAACAGAGGGGGTAATATATGACAGCGCAGACATAACAAGCCGTCTGTGGCTGCGAATGTTTGTTGTTGCAGCGTGCCATATAACTTCTGGTGATTGTTACTTTTCCTCTGATGAAACCACGTATTTATCAGTGATTTATTTTTTATTTTGTAGCACAAACAGAAATCCATAAACTGTCGGTTCAGCGCCATTGACTCTTTGATCAGTTACTGGGCTATTTTTTTTTTCTCCCGTCAGTGAGGAGAGATTAAAAGCCTTTATTTTCAGCACTCTTTCTGCTGCAAAGGTGCGGAGTCTAAATGAACAATAAAAGCGTACTTAAAACGTACCCTCTCTGCTCCTTTATTCATCGGTAACGAAACTTATAGCTGCCTATGTAAGCCTCTTAATTAGACTACTACAGCGATTTCCGAAAACATTTAGCTGCTATATACAAAGGAAATAAGCCCACATTGTCAACTCGAGAGCGCTCCAGAGTTTAAAAGGGCTCCTCTGTAACCTATTGAAATAATTATTGAAGGGTACAACGCCTCCGTCTTTGTCAGAGGAATCGTACCTCGCCTGTCAGCTCTGCTTTTCTCCGGGAGGAAATCACACTATTTTACTACTGGAGGCGTTTAGATCCAACCCGATTTTAGTCAAGAGAAGTAGAAAGTTTCTGCGGGGTGGGAGCACGGGGTGCCGGCTCCCGGCGCCGCTCCCGGGCCATCCCGGGCCCATCCCGGCCCGGGGAAGGTCTCGCCGGCCTCTTGCTCGGGGACTCCGAAGTCAGCCAAAATAATACATGTGGGCAGGCTCGCCTCAGCCGGGAGTGCAAAGCACGCCGGGGGTGTTAAAACCCGGCAGATTTGGTGGAGTGGTTTTAATTTCCATCTCTGGTATCTGATTTCCAGAACACTGTAAATTATTCCCCATTCTCACCTTCTTCCCCACCCACCCAAAAAAAAAAAAAAAAATCGTGAAATGTCTCTCCGGGAAAAAAAAAAAAAAAAGTTGATTAAATCCAAAGCTAGTAAGTAGCTTTCTGTCCTTAATTACTGCGGTGCAATGCTGATAACACGTAGTTATCATCGGCAAAGTTGACCAAGACAGGTTAAATAATTTAATAAGGAACTGCTTGTAATTATGTTATTTACAAGGTATGACAGAGGTTTGAGGAAGAAACAGAAGCTGATCTCAGGGAAACGGACGGGTTTGGGTGACCCCTGGAGCACGGAGTTTGAATTATGGAGATGGGGGGCTGAGAGGTGAATATGGACTAGAGGAGAACAAGATGACTTTTCACCTCAGCACATTTAACTTTTAAATCCAAATAAACGTCTCGCGTTACTAGATCGTCGCATTATAAAAGAAAAGGACTAATCCCGGCCAGTTTCGGAGTGCCTAAGGAAGAGGGCTGCCCTTTCCTTTTTCCGAGGAAAAATATCGCCAAAAAAAGTTCCGAAGGGGAAAAAGTGCATTTAAAAATAAAGCTGGGCAACTTGAGGGTTTTTTTTCTTTCCTTTCTCCCTGGCTAAATTAGTTATATCAAACATCTGTTCACATGACGTTGTACTTAATGCCACACACAATATTTAGCGATGCCAACGCACCCTCGAATAGCAACAACACACCTTTTTCGCTTTTTAAAATATCCTCCAGTAATAGGTATCTGAATTACTCGCTCAGGTAAATTAAAAGTAGGTGCGGTCTATCGGTCTGATATCCCCCCCCGCCCCCCCCCAGCAAGGGCAAAATACAAACTTAGTAACTTGCGCGTTAAGAAAAGCGTAAACTTTCTCACCTGTTTGGTCATTGAGTCTATTAGACGGACGTACAGGTCCTGCTCTGTCCTAACTCCTGGGGAGGGAAAGCAGAGACAAATTCCTATTAGGATTTCAGTAGCGAACCACCCAAATTACATAATGAAAGCATGAGGTCAGGCAATTAACTGCAATGGACAGGGATCGGCACTCGCGCCAGGCTTCAAAATAAAAAGGGGAAAAAAAAAAAAAAAAGCCAGAAATCACCTAGTGACGGAGTTCACTTCCACTCCTGAACCCGGCGCTCCGGGGGCCGGGCCCGAGAAAGCCCCCCCGGCCGGGAGTGCTGCCGGACCCACGGCCACGCTTGGAGGGAAACACGCGAGACCGGCGGCGGTTCGGGCGCTGGGGCTGACAGACCCCGCGTTCCCCCGCGGGCTTTGGGGATCCCCCCGCGGCCGGGCCGGGGCCCCGCTCTGCCTGCTCCGTGCGCTCGCCCCATCCCAATAATTACCATTAATTCGCAAAACTGAAAAAAGTCACTTAAAAGTGATGTTCTGCTGGAGCAGCTATCGATCCCCTTTTTTACTTTCCACTTCAAGACCAACCGGTTAATCATGTGAAGTACCATTGACTTATTGATCGTTTATGTTTTGTTTTCCTTATATGCCAAGGAAAGAGCCGTGTTTACACGCGTGTAATTTTAATCTCAGAATCTTTATCTCCTTTTCCAAAAGGCCTTGAAAAAGAAAGTACGACTTTTCTGCGGCACACGGACGTTCAAAAATGAGGTAACGACAACTTACCATTGCTATACAATAACTGAAGTTTATAATGAATTCCATTGTTAGTTTTTTCATTGTTTGGCTCCTGCAAGTAACGATAAATAATTATATTTAGCATGAAAAATATCTCCCTCCTCCTGACGTACATTTTTCTCGTCCCTGAAGCGGCTCGGAATTAACAGTTTGCAGAAATTCAGCCCACTTTGTGGAGCGCTGGTGATGTCATTATCTCGGTGCAAATATGTCATGTTTAGCCGTTTTCCCTGCGTTAAAATAAGTCGGGGACGCGGCGGTAAGTTTCTAACCCCGGGATCTATCCGGAGCGGCCGTAATAACGGGGGAACCCGCACGTGGTCTGGGCGCCTCTGGAGTACCGTTAGGGCTGCCGTGGTCGAAAATGATCTTTGGTCAAATAAATCACACTTAAACGTTAAAAAAAAAAATAAAAATAATAAGGTAAGAGGCAGACTTACTTTCTCTTTCTCCACAAAGTCCACAAAAGCTGTTCTCTCAATCTCCACTGGCTGCCCCTGCCTGTCGTACAGAGCTAAGACGAAGTGGAAAAAATTGGATTTTCTGAGATTGGAAGGCGGCTGTTTCTCGAAATGTGCCCGAGCCAGCCCCACGCCGCTGCGGGAGAAAACAAGACAAGGCGTGGGTGAGAGCGGCGGGAAGGGGCGCGCAGGCACCGCGGCCGCGGGGGGATGCGGGGAGCGCGGAGCGGCGCGGAGCGGGGAGGCTGTAACTGATACGGGGCGGGCGGGGGGGGGGGGGATTTACGGCCGGGATGAGAAATACAGGAGGAGAAAACCGCCGGGAGAGGATTTGGCAGACGTACCTTTGGGCGGCCGTGTTAGCATCCACTACCCCCGCAGTATGCATCCACGAGCGGACGGGATTCATCCCACTGCCCAGCGGTTCTTCTTTCATGGTCGTCCCACCTCTTGGTATATTTTCCTGAATCCCAAACATTAAAACAAATTTGGGCAAAACCAGCTCCTAACCAAAAGGGGTTAAAATTGAGGGAAATGTCAGATACGGGGTGGGTTGGTTGTTGCTTGATTTTCTCTCTCTCTCTCTCTCTCCTTGGCGACTGGAATATAAGAGATGACTTTACTCCCTGTGATCAGTAGGAGAAAAGCCCAGTTCAAGTCTTGCTTCCTTCTTCAATCTGTCCTGTATTGGCACGACATAAACAATTTACTGAGTACTTCTGTGCAGCGAGTTGGATGGCGTTCCAGTTTGGTGGTTTAAAAAAAAAAAAAAAAAAAAGGAAAAAAAAAAAAAGAAAGAAAAAGTGTAACTGCAGCCGGCGACACTGCGAGGTTGCTTTTTTTTTTGGGGGGAAGGGGGGGGTAAAAGAATAAATATTTTTGTTGTTGTTTGCAGACGCGCTCAACGTGGTGTCATCCTAGTAAAAACCGCCTCGGAAAAAAAAAAAAAAGCTTCAGGACACTGCTGAATCGACCACTTTCTGGCAAGGCTCTCCTGCTCCAAAAGACAAATAAACGGAAAAAAAAAAAAAAAAAAAAAAAGAAGGAAAAAAAAAAATACTGATTACCGCGGAGGTGTTCCCGGGCACACGGGAGAACGGGGCGCGGGCCCGTGGCGTCTCACGGAATGGACGGAGGCGCGCAGAGCCCGGCCCTCCCTCCCCGAGGAGCGCGCCCTTCCCCGGGAGCCGGGCCCCCGCCACCGCGGGAGAGGTGTCGTCATTGATGACGTGAGCGGTGGGCGGGGTCAGCGCCATATATGGAGCGTGGGGTTCAGTCGCTCGTCGCCGCGCTCCTGCCCGGCCCCGGCCCCCCCTTCGGGGGGAAGGGGGGCCGGGGCCGGGCAGGAGCGCGGCGACGAGGTCCCAAATATCTTCTTTAAAGTGGCTTCGAGGAACCATTTCAAGCGCCAAGCCACCGGTGAACCACCCCCCTCGTGGGCCGCAGGAGGGGAAGGATGGGCAGGGAGATGTGACCCTCGTGGGGATGTTTGGGGCAGAGGAGGAGAGGTCGGGGATGGACAAAGGGTGGCCTGATGCTGGAGGCGCGCAGCACCCCTCCACGATCACATATATAGAAATACACACAGAGGCGCACACGTAAATATATGTATTTGAAGTCTTCATGCGCACAGACATATATATCCACAGCTATATGCGCGCCTTGTCCATGTATATATATCCGCCTCGAGTGATGAGCTTTTTCCGCCCAGTGTGGGTTAGGACTTCCCTTTTTTTTTTTTTTTTTTTTTTTGTGAATTGCCAAGGTCCGTGCGTTAATATTTTAATTAATCGGTGAAAATCGAAGTCCGATTTGTGTTATCAGGAGACCCCCCGATCCTTTCTCCAAGGGGTGAGGAAAAAAAAAAAAGATGTGTTAGAAAGCAATCTATTTTGCTGGTGTTGGGGGTTAATGACTATTGCCAAAGATAAGTGAATTATCAAAGCTGTTGCTCTACCCGATCTCAAAATCCATTACATTGCTGGCCGTCTAATTAAATACGTAAGTATAATAAAATCATATTTTATGACTATTTGAGGGTAATGAGATTAGTCTTTAGAAGCGATCGCCACATATTAAAGATGCCACTGTCTATAGAATGTTAATAACCTTAAATCAAAGTGTATGGAAACTATTCATGATAAATTAAAAGAAAATTCCTGTATTCATAATCAGCCCGGAGCTTTTGAGGTACAGTAGAGCAGATCACAAAACCTCACACTTTTATCGCGGAGGGACGAGCAAACCAAAGTTCCCAAACAATGCGGTGCTCGGGGTGGAAATAGCATTTGGTGGCACGGACACATTTAGGGACCTCGGGCGGGGGCTGGGGGCTGCCCGTGCCCCCGCACGCGAAATCCGCCCTCCGAAAAATAAAGCAAAAACGCCCAACAACGCTATAATTGTAACATATTTCCTAAAATGCACAGAACAATGCCGAAGTTGGTTCTTCCCTCTGCTAACGAAAGCGTAATGCTTAAAATCATTTACAGTATCTTTAATTCAGATTACACGCGCCAAGGCGATTTAAATCTGATTACCAAATTAGAAGGTTTTAAAACAAATCCTTTTAAATCTGATACTGTTGACTAAGGAGGGGGGGAAAAAAAAAGTTCCATAAGCCCATCACATAAGGTAACGATCCTGCCCCAGAAAGAAAGGGAGTTTTAAACCTTTTTGACAACAAATGCAGCTGCCCCACTATTTTGGACGATATTAAGCGAAAATGAATGCAAATCTGTGTTCAGAAGCCATCTGGCCAGAAATGGGGGAATCAGCTGCTCTTCACAACAGGCTCTGAGGCTGAATCTATTTCAGCTCATTTTCTAGATCATCTGGTCCTGCACCCAAAGCGTGGAAAATACGGTCTTTATCATTCACCAACTTTATCTTTTTTTTTTTTTTTGTCACTCCGCGGCTGGCTGCGAGCTGCCGGCAGCCCGCCCGGGATGCTCCCTGCCCGCACCACTCCGCACCGCTCCACACCGCTCCGCACCGCTCCCAGGCCGGCATCCTGCGGGGCACAGCCGCCCCCCCGACCCCGACAAGTTCTCCCCGGCCCGGGGCGGGGGGAGGCCGGCCCGCTGACCCAGGCCCGCTCTCGGGGAGGCCGGCCCGTCGCCGCCGCACCTTGCGCGGGAGAGCTGGCGGGGGAGCGGGGCCCCGGCCGCGGCTCGGCGCCGGGCGGGCAGGGGGTGTGCGCGGCTGCCGGGGGCGGCCCGAGCCCTGCCGGCTCCGCGGCCCTCCTCCTCCTCCTCCTCCTCCTCCGGTGCGGCGCGCCAAGTCTCCCTTTTGTGTGAATTTACGGGGTGAGGCTTCAGTGATCCCCCCGCAAATTTGCATTTAAATAGCGACATCAAGCGATACGCGTGCCACACACCAGTGGGCTCCCAGATGTCACGGTGGAGCCGGTCAGATGGCCGCAGCCCAGCTGTCCCCCCGGCCCGGCCCCGCTCCGCGGCCCCCCGCGCCCCGGGGCGCCCCGCCGGCACCGCCTGCCGCGGCCCGGGCGGGGAGACTTCCGCGGCCGCGATAAATCACGCCTCGGAGCCCGTCCTCCTTCCCCCTCGCCCCTCGCCCCGCATAATAACACATCATCACATGCCGTACGTGGATCGCGCAGATTAAAATTGATAGCCTCATCTCCACAGCCGTTATAGGATTCTCCTAAACTTACTTTTTTTTTCCTTTTTTTTTTTCTTCCTTGGGACAATCCCCTCGGGACTATTACCTTAACAGTTCACTTCCCCTCCCCCCCCCCCCCCCCATCTCACGTTTTAAATCACAGAAGTTTCAGCCCGTATTTACTTTACAGTGAATTCCGTCGCGGACCCGCGTGGGCCGGCAGCCGGGCTGCCTTGCTCCGCGCCCCCCCCCTGCCCCCGAGCGGCTCCCATCGCTGAAACTTTCCCAGCGGAAAGTTCCGCCGGGAGAGGCGAGCGGCGGCCCCGGCCCTGCCCTCCCCGGCTCCCCGCGGCCTCGGGGGGCACGGCCGGGCCCCGCGCAAGCTCGCCAAGGCGCATATTTCAATTTTATTGTTTGAAGGCGCCTTCATTACTAACGTGCTCGGTTACAGTAGGTGTAATTTATGCCCGGTTTAACCGAAACAAATCTCTGCTAACTCTTCTTTCCTGCGTTGCAGAGGAGTGATAAATTTGTATTTTCGGGTATTTTCAATGGAGCGGCGGATGCCCAGGTACCGCCGGGGCGGGGGCTGGCCGCCGGCGGGTACCTCAGGGCGTAAATTCACGGGGAGAGGCGCGGAGGAGGAGGAGGAGGTAATTAGCGCGGGGGCGCAGCGCCACGGGGGGCCCGGCCCGGCCCTTGCGCGGGGCGCCGCGCATCCTGCGCCCACGGCAGCCCGGTGGCCGTGCAGAGGCCGAGCCGGGGCCCGGGACCGGAGCGGAGCCGAGCCCCAGGCGAGGGCTGGGTGCTGCCGCCGGTGTTTTGGAGCACGCCGACCCCCTCCTCCACTAGCAAAGGCCCCCAGCGCTCCGCAAAGGGCAAAGTTTGCGGGCTGGCCGCCCCGCGCAGTGGGTTTGGACCCCCGGGCTGCTCTGGCTCCGCTCGCCAGCCTCACCCGCCGCCCGCCTTTCGGTATTTATTTACCCGGTTTGGGCTGATTTCAACGCTTGAATTCAAATTCCTGAGCATCCCGGATAAAAGCACCGAGCTCAGCGGTGCGGTACGGACACCCGCGCCGGTCCCCGCGGAGCACCGGGGATGCGCAGGGAGCGGCAGCCGGCGGGTGAGGTGGGCTGACCCACTCCGCGCTCCGCGCAGGCCACCGCGGGGGCGGTGCAGGGCGCGGGGAGACTGTCCCTACCCCTGCCCGGGCCCTTCGGCCAGCGGCGTCGGGGCCGGGCCGCCCCGGGGCCCCTCGGCGGGCCGTGCGCGCACCTCCCGCGCCTTTGCGCGCCCCTGCGCACCCCGCGGCAGGGCTGCGCGGCGAGGGGGTGCAGCCGCCTCAGAGTAAAGAAACTCCTTGTCGGTGCAGGGGTGTTTTACTCAAACTGGCGCTCGGCCCTGCGCTCCTCCAGGCACGCTTTCGCGGTCGGGCGCCCCAATATTGTTAAATCAAGAATTAGTTCTTTAAAAAAAAAAAAAAAAAAAGAATAAAAGGCTTAAACTTTCCCCGTGCCCGAGTGCCAGCCCTGGCAGCCGTGCGTCCGACGGGAGCCGTTCCTCGGAAGGGAAACCTCCCCGCGGCCGCAGCCCGGCTCCCGCTGTCCGACGGCGCGGCCCGGGCGCTGCCCTTCCCGGCGGGGCTGCGGGGCCGCCGGCCCGGGGGGAGGCTGCGGGGCCGCCACCCCCCACCGCCGTTTTTCCCCTCTCCCCGGGGCCGGGGGGGGGGTTGGGGCTCCAGCACGGAGCCGCGCAGCCGGCGGGCGGAGGGGAAGCCGCCCCCGCGGTGGGGCGCGGGACGGGCGCGGGCGCGCAGCCGGGGCCGCGGGGAGTTGGCGGCCGGACAGGTCCTGTCGTGCGGCGAGAACAATATAAACTGACTCCAACTGAACAAACAAGGATCGATCAGATAATTTCAGATATTATAATTGGCTTTAATTAAACACACTTCGTTCTAATTAACTCTGAAATTTTAGCATGCTTTGGGACGTTGGTGTCTGATTTGATATTGTCAGTCCAGATGTCCTAATAAAATTCAATCCTCCACTCAAGACTTCAATATTCACTAAGAACAAAATGCAAATTAAATGTAAAACCTAAAGTATCGCCAAAGGTATAATCAAGAAAGGTGTCTCAAAACTTCTCACTTTTTATTACGCAGTAGTTAGAAAATGCAGATTACATCCTAACAAGACCTCTACTGAATAATATAAACCTTAACTCTTTCATGGTCAAGGCTCGCTCTCCCCGACGCGCTGCCCTGAAGGGATGCGGTAACATCCTACGCCAACAGACGGTCGAACACTCCCGGTACGGGGCTTGGGCTGCTCGAAACGGGCGGTCGCCCGGGCGGGGAGAGCCGGCGGGAGCCCCGCGGAACGGGGAGCTCGCCGCCGCCGCACTCGCGGAGCAAAACTTTCCTCTTTAACAAGTACTTTTCTCCCCGAGGCGGACAGCGGTAGGTGCCCCAGCCCGGCACCGGGATGCCCATCTCCCGCTCTGCCACGGCGGAGGCAGCGGTGCTGCGGCAAAACGCCGGGCGCGGTGCCGGTACCGGGCACCGGGCAGCGCAGGGCTCCTCCACCCGGGCAGGACACGGATGCCCTGGGGAGGGGGACACACCCCCCCCAGCCCCGGGGGAAGGTCCCCGTCCCCTTGCTCCAGAGCCTGCCGCTGCCTCACCGTTTCCCCGCAAGCCACAGCGGTCTTTTAAATAATTAAAGACTTAAGAGCGGGTGGGAGTTGCAGCAGAGCCCCGCTCCCTGCAGCCTCCCGGGCAGTCGGCCTCGGCCAGCGCCCCGGGGTGCTTTACTGGGGCAGCCCCCGAGCCCCGGCTCCGCGTCAACCCGCAGCCTGGTCCCGCTTCCCGGGCGGGGTAAGCACCACTGAAAAAAGACAAGCTATTCCCACATTAAACATTTGTATGTTTTCCATACTAATGGAGTCACTTAAAGCTGTTGCTAATTTAACTTTTTAAAAAGGCCGCAGCGTGGTGATTTACATTTTCTTTAGGATATTGAAATGAAGAGAAAACCGCTGGGCGGTGAGGCTGCCCGGAGCGTAGCTGGGGGCCATGCAGAAATAAAAACAGCTAAAGAAAAGAAGAAAGAAAGAAACTGCCTTCTCTTCTAGACTATTAATAAGCAATTTGTCCCGCTGAAATCTACATTGCAGAGGCAAACGTGTCGGGGCGCCCGGCTGCCGCCCAGGCCGGCCGGGGCCCCCGCGGGGTGCGGGGTCGGTGCGGGCCCGGCCGCCGCCTCCTCCCGGCTCCCGCACCGCTCCGCGCTTCCCCGACACCTTCCCCCGCAAACCGCGCTCCCACTTTCAGCGGGACCCCGGGAGGCGCGGAAGTCCCGCGGGCGGGCGGGCGGGCGGCTCGGGCGCTCCCCGCACAGCTCGGGCTTTGAATTTCAAATGAAATTCCGAGCGCCGGGCAAAGAAACGCGCCCCGGTTTGGGTAAACAACAAGTGCTGAGATCGACATTTCTCTCGCCAGATTCCCCCTCTCGCCGCAGAGAAGGCGTCCGCGGCTCTAGCGTGGGGACGGTGTGCCATCTACAGGACACTGCGCGGGCGGCCGCGCACCGCGCCCGCGGCCCCCGCCGCCGGCAGCAACGGCGTGCCCGCTTCCCCCTGCCATTTTGGCGACGAAGCATCGATTATTTGTTATTTGAACTTTTAAACACCATATTAAAACTTTGCGGGTGATAAAGGCTACGGCGCTGCCTGCAAGTTTTAGGCGTTAGATTAAAAGATAGGAAATGTAAAGATAATGCAATTTGATTTGTTAGTCTAACTCCGCGATTTGAGAGTTGATGTCCCCAAAGACCAGGCTAGCTTTTTCCCTTTATTTATTTTTATTAAAACATCAATCTACTCCGGAGCTGGGTGAACTCAGTTTCACCTAGAGAACATAAAATTCTCCATACCAAGGAAATAAGCACCTTTCATAAATCAACAGTATTCCTGACAGATCGATCAATTTTTGGTTGTTAATCCGAAAGGAGGAGTTTTAATTGCTTCCTGCCTTTTAGCCCGGGCACCTCGGCGCGTCGGCTCCGGCAGCGCCCGGCTCTCCGCTTTTCTGCTCGGGAGGGGGAAAAGCCCCGGACACTCGGCCGCGCTGCCGAGACCTCGCGCAGCGCTGCGCAGCGCAGCGCCGGCCGCGTTCCGCCCGGGTCCGCCGGCGCGCAGCACACCCCCCCCCCCCCGCGCCGCGCTACCTGCGCGCAAGCGGCCGTCGGCACAGACGGGAGCCGCGCTCGCCGCCGCCGGCAAGTAACTGCGAGGCAGCACACATGTCGGCGCGCAGGGGCGCGCAGAGGCGCGCACAGACGCGCGGTGTGGCGGCACTCGCGCACGGCCCGTCCCAGGTAAGCGGGCGCTCCGCCACCCGCGCCGCCCCCGCTCCCCGCCGGCCGCCCGCGCCCCTTCCCCCCCCCGCGCAGAGGCGCGCAGCCAGGGAGGCCGCAGGAGCGGGACCCGCGGACGCGGGCGCTTACCTTTCGCGGCTAATTAGGCCGGGGAGAGGTTTTCCGAGGGCAAGCCCCAACCCGCGCGGAGGGCAGCGTTTATTGAGGAGGGGAACGGCGGAGGAGTGTGCGTGTGCTCTGCGCGCTTTAATACACTACTTACCCACCGCAGCCTCGCCGAGGCTCTGTGGGGCACGGCGGTGCGCGGAGCGCAGCAGTGCGCAAGCGCCCCCCCCGCGCTGCGCGGGCGGGAGGCGGGCGGGAGGCGCGGGGCGCCCGCGGGGGCGGAATCGGCGGCGCGGCCCCGGGGGGGCGGGCGCGCCCGGACCTCGCCCCGTCCCGTCCCGTCGCTGTCCCGCGGAGCGGCCGCCCGACCCCCAGGCGATGGGGAAAAGGCCCCGCAGGCGCTTCCCTCCCGGCTGAAGGTGGTCGCGCTGTCCCCGAGAGAGCGGGGGGCGGGGGGGGTGGGTCAGCTCCCAGAGGAAAAGGCTTTAGAACAGCAACAGTCTGTCCTGCGGGGCTGCAGCTCCCGGTGGTGTTCCGCGTGTGAACTTACCACTCCTAACTTTCGGTCACACGCGGGAGAGAAATTGCTGGGGAGACGCTGGTCAAATCTTTTAAAACTATTTGGATGGATCTAATTTACCCACTTCAGCTCGAATTGACGCTTACAAGTCGCACTCCTTTGTCATATTGGGTGCGGTGTTAGCCGGTACTAGGTTTCAAGAACTTCTTAGCTACATTAATCTTTGATTTTGAAATGCGTGTGGTTGTACTGGCAATGCAACGTACAAAGAATGCTACTGGCTAGAAGAAAGCTTATTTTGTTTATTTCTGTTCTTCCTCCCCTCCCTCTCCCGGCTTAGTACAGGAACTCTGGCAGTATTGGTTAATCTTCAAGGAGGGGATAACTGCTGTGATATTTAGCAAGCTCTCTGCTACCACGGATACTTTCTAGTGATCCAGCATCTTTGTAAGTGAGGTGCAGTTACAGGATGTGAAGGTATTTAGAAAAAAAGTAGCAGTTTCTAAGTCAGGCAGATTCCTGCAGTGAAGTGAAGCCACGATTTAGGAACGGAGCTACCTTTATGAAGAATAAGCCTATCAGTGTTGACCTTGGTTATCAATTCAAGTAACATTCACCTTTAGGTTTGGTCTGACAGCAGCTACTTTCTGGTTTGGTTTTAATTCGTACAGAGTGATCGCTTTTAGCAGTTGGGAGAGGAGAGAGGCTGCAGGAGCCCGTCTGTGTTGGCTTGGAGGACGTTTGACCCGTGTCTGGGGTGGGTGCGGGGATGGTGGCCGTGGCCAACGCTACCCCTTGCACCGGTGTCCATCACAGAGCTTTCACTTCTCCTGGGCAGGGGGACCTCACGGGGTTGTTTCTGCTGCTTTCGCCCATGGACTGCTGCTTACACCAGCGTAAGCCCTTGGGAAACAGTTGTCCAGATGTGCTGGGGGTGTTTAAAGTCGGGTTTAGACCCAGAAAAGACAACACAACTCTGGTCCGGCTCTCCAGTGTCCTGCTGTGTCCCTGCTACAGGTACAGTCAGTGGAGGTGCTTCGGCTTAGCGTTTCCTGGAAGGTTTTTCGTGCCTGGCCTGGGGCTTGGAGGGTGGACCTGAGATCTGGTGACCCAGCAGGAACCACCCGACAGTGGCCTCAGGAACTCCCACAGGGGTAACTGCAAGATCTGGACATAAATGTTTTACAACATACTGATGGTATGGATTGGTAAAATTCAGTTCATGGGGGTTCATTCAAGGGAAGCTTATACATCTGATGCCTGGAAAACTGTGAAAAATACACACATTTTAGAAAGTGTTCCTGACTGGAAAGAAAAAAAGGTCTCTATGGGCTTTGTGAAGTCAGCATGGATGAAATCGGGAGGCAGAGACACAGGTCATTCCAGGCCTGAGCCCTGCTGATTCTGCCTAACCCAACACCTCGCCATAAACCAAGAAACACTCTGTTGAAAAACAGCGATGAATTTGCTTTCATTGTACAGTAACTACTTTTTGCATAAAGCCTGAGCTAGTCTTACTAAGATAGATAGGTGTTCACAAAACATTTATGAAGCAGATTCCTCGACAGCCCCATGCTGTTCCCAAGGCAGGCAGTCTGTCCATGCAGGCAATGCGGGGCTGGCACGTGCTCTCCCTCAAACCCTCACCTCCAAACCCCTGTACAAAGCACCGCCTTTTGTTATGGCCCACAGAAGAGCTGTGTGGTGCGTAGGGCGTGAAAATTAATTGTGCCACATTCTTCCTGTTGCGAGGAGCATTACCAATCCACCTTTTAAAATTTAAAAAGATCATATATTTTTCACATGCTCATTGTGCTCTTCAGAAAAGAAAGCTTGATTGTGCTCCAGCCTTTTAAATCAACAACATGCATACAAACTAGTAGGTGACTGAATAGCGTCAGGTATTTAAAACACTGAAATCATATTCTTTCTAAATGCTTTGGACCACCTGGATGTGATGCAGCCTCACCGGAGTCAGAGGGCTGCTCGCAGGCTAGCAGTGGTCCCTTTTATTTTGACACCGTATGTATTCTTGGCATCTTTCACTCCCAGATTAAATTATAGCGCTCTGGGACCGCTGTCTAACAGCAGCTACTTAAGTTATTAGAGTAGAACTGTGACAACATCTTGGTGCTCCTTATCTCTTTATTCTTAGCTCACTTTTTAGTGCACTGCACTGTCTATCAGCAGTTTTCATTCCTCCTTCTTTAATCTTACCTCCAGCCTTCAGTGTGTTCCAATGGCTCCTTTCAGCGCTGAGGCAGTGAAACTCCCGACTCCAACTCTGCGGGGATGCTACAGAAGCCAGTGGTGACGTTTCCCCATGGTATAAGCACGTTACCTTTGCAGTTTCACTCTTCCATCAGCCTGGGGCGTCTTGTCTGCTCCCAAATCAGGGTATTCCTCACGGCAGCACACATTTGCAGCTCTTTTTCAAGTGGACATGCTGCAACCGTGTCTCAGCACGTATAAAATACACTATTAAACGCTTGCAGCTCACTAAACCCATCTTGCAGTGGGAGGCTGAACTCGGGCACCAAAGTTCCCCTGTGCTACCTCAGCAGAAGGTTCCCAGCGAAGTGACTGCGATTGCAAGTGCATCGTCCTGATCCATGTGCACCTACACCTCAGAGTAAGTCCTGCTTCACTTTTCCTCTGTCCAAGGACTCAGTGTGCCACCAGCATAAGGATGCAAATGCAAGGCGCACCTTTGAGTGACTTTATGAAAACGCGTTTCGGACAGGACCAACAGCCCTTTATACAAGACCCCGCGCATTAGTGAAGCCGTTCCTTTAAAAGGGGATTACTTTCCACTCATGAGTTATATTTCACAACCTTGTCTAAAGACTTTCTGCTTTTAGTAATCACAAAATCATTTTCCTTATGTGCT
The DNA here is from genome assembly GCF_964195595.1 of Calonectris borealis. Taxonomy (NCBI): domain Eukaryota; kingdom Metazoa; phylum Chordata; class Aves; order Procellariiformes; family Procellariidae; genus Calonectris; species Calonectris borealis. Next base: position 42,986,514 of record NC_134318.1, read on the forward strand.
GAAATCTCTCCCAGTTATTTTTTTCCTGCAGAAAGGGAAGTAAGTAAAGTACGGTGATAGAAAAGGTCATACTCTCCAAACCATAAAAAAAAGCAATGTCATCTCCTCTAGTGCTGGAGGTTAAATACTTTAGTGGGCAGTGTCAGGGATGTAAGAGGACATTGACTGAAGCGGTGGCCCCTTCCTTAAGCAACTGTCTTTGTGCACCGCCTCGAATCCCCCAGCTCAGAGACCTCCTGGAAGCGGGGTCGGGGGGTGGGAGGTCACCTATCGCGTGGCCACGAGTTCAAACGAAAATGTGGCAGCAGCGCTCACCGGGGACCACGCCAGCCAAAACCACAGCAACTTCACCAACAGCCGGAGAGGCCTGTCAGGCGTGCAGAAAATGCAGCCGCTTCTCGCCGTGTATCAGGAATTCAAACAAAAAATAGCAGCGACAGGGAATGTTTGCCTCCAGGCCTGTTTGCTAGTGCAAAAGTGTTGCGACCTGCTGATGAAGACAGGTGGAACGAGGGAGAAAAACGTGAGCATTGTAAAAAAATAAACAACAGCAAGGAGAAGATTGAATTTAAATATTGCTAGCAGAGAACTCCACCAGCAGACTCTGCTGGAAATTGTCTTAGACGCCACGATACAAAAATGCTTCCTTTTTAAAAGGAAAATGATCTAATCAAGATGTATGTGCATGGCAATATACTCGCAGGGAGAGTAAGTTGGAGTTATCTGCTTCAATTATGTGCACTTACTGCGTTCTTGTCCTAGCAAAGGACACAAATAATAAATATAAAACAGTTATTTCCAAAGCTATATCTTAGTTGAGTAACTCAGCTCACACTCTGAGTTGTGCATGAAGTATGAGAAGAAGAAGTTACAAGGTAAAATATCGTGTATACAAGATGCTGTCTTGCCGCCCGCGGTAGCTTGATATCCAACGGGACGCTGGGCTGTGCCCGTGAGGGAGAATTGTTCGTGATCTCTTGGTACGAGAAGGGAAACTGGAGAAGGCTTTTGGGAGCCTTGAGGTAGCGAGTTTATATCCTACCTGTGCCCACCAAAAGCTAATTTAGAAACGATGGGACTGGCAAAAAAATTTGTTTCTTCCCCTTGCTCCTATTCACCCTCTGAGCCCTGCATCCCAGTGCCGGGTCTTGTCGGGGCTGGACATCCCGAGGCTTAGACATCTCCTCGCTTCCCCAGCTAGAGGAACGTGCGGGGCTCAAATTCACGGCAGACCAGGGATCGCGTTTTGTGGCCAGAAACCCCGAGCAGAACGCGCGCCTGGGCGTACCTTAGGATCCGACTGGCTGTTTGTTTCTGTTCAGATTATGTATTTTTACAGCATAAATTATGAAAATGGATGGTATTCCTGTTTGAGCAGCTTTGTGAAAAATGAACTTGGGCTGAACGCAAACAGCAAATAAAGCAGGAAATGAGTTAAAAAATGATGCAGGCCTTCGTTTCTTTTAAGGTAAAATGACTGGTCCCAGGTGTCAACACCTCGTAGACCTGCCTAGAGATGTTTTGAACCCACTAAATAATAGATCTTAGTCTGTTTTCATTTGTCTGCTTTGTTTTGGGTGGAATTATATCTACAATCTGCTTATTTCTGTTGCATTACCAGTAAAAGTTGTGTCCTGCTGATTGAATTTACTTCACAATCAGATGCTCAATTTTTATAAGGCACAAATGTTTAATTTTACTAAATTTTATTTTATTAATGGAAATAATTTTTTAATTAATAAATCTTTTATTAATAGAAACTATAGAAGATATAGGTAAGAGCTTATTTATTATTTATTATTTTAGCATGATAGCTGTGAAATTTAGACATAAAGTAAGATACATGTGTTCCAAAATAACCCCTTGTGCCCTGTTGTAGTATATCAGCACAGAACTGAAGCCGGCCATCATGACATCACAGATCCGGGAAAGCAAGAATTTGGAGGATAATTGAATTAATTCAATTGAATATTAGCAGTGTCAGAAGGTCTTTGCTACCTGCAATTCTCCATTCCAGCCCTCTGTTAAAAAGTAACATCGAAAATACGCTTCTCTAGCTTCTTTTTTTTTTAAGTGATAAATTTATCTCCTAATTTTGCTCTTGTTTCACAGTCTTTTTATAGGACTCTTGGACAGTTTATAGATGCCAGCTGACACCTGTAAAGTTCACCTGAAGCTGTTCAGCAATTTAAAACACTGCGATGCAATTTATCTAGAACTCTTAATGCACAAAGAAGGGAAACATTGATTAGAGTGGATGACGAACTCTTCTGTTCTGGCTTTATAATGTGGATGTAAACCTGTCAGGTTTTACAACTGCCCTCACACTGCTTCAATTAAACATATATTTCGAGGGGAGACCGTGCATTTCTCTCGCAGCCCGGGGCCCCGCTGCTCCCGGAGCCTCGGCTCATCCCGGCCGCGGCGGGCGGCCAGCACAGGGACGGGGTGCGAGGCGGCATCGGCATCGGCATCCCTTCCTGAGAAAGGTACCGACAGCTCACATGTGGCTGTGTGGTGTTTTTTAATTTTATTTAACTTGATAAATTCAAATTAGCCAAAGAATAATAGAAATGGAAGGGAAAAAAATCTTATTTTGTTACTTTGTGAGCCTTTGCCCGTGCCAGGTTCCCAGTGGTTTGTTCAGCCCAGGTTCAGGTGATCCAGGCAATGGGGCTCGATGGCTTCCCCTGAGACACGGGGAGCACACATTTCTCAGGTTAATTGGTTTTTTTAGCATCTTAAAACTTTCTTTGACAAGCTCAGATACTCAAAAAAAAAGAGACAAAAAATATGATTTGCAAGATGTTCTTTATCTGTTCTGTGGTATTTCTCCTGTAAAGCTTGTATTTTCAAACTAAATATCCAGGAAGGCCTAGTAATTATATATTTATTTCAACTGAAAGCTGAATCAGGTAATCAGGTGGTTGTAGCATCTGTAAATCTGAGTAAAGTACCGAATCTCGTGCTAATCCCGCTATTCACAATTATGTCAAGTTTGATCACCTGAAAAAAGCCGCCTTCTTGCTTGGTATTTATCATCTTTCAGACAGTAGCAGACAGTGATCTTTTACTCCCTCATGCAACATTTCAGCAAGCGTTATATATTTCAGAGACATTTTCGTGTATGTATATGCTACGAATTGTATGCAATATTCCAGAATGGTTCCACCAGTAGCGTACAGGGAAACATTATAGTATTAACCACCTCTCACCTCGCCCATTACCATGTTTCTTTTCCTAACATACTGCAGTATAAGAAGCATCTGATTTCCTGTTTAAGTGCCATATAATCACTTGTTACACATAACAGCACACTTCCTTTTAATGCTTAAATCCTGGGAGCTGCGATTTCCAGGGGCCTCGTGACTGCTTCAGCGATCCTCTATGAATCGTTGAGCCCATCAGACCCAATATCTGGAATAAAACAGCCCGCAGGGCTTCACTGAAGTCCTCTCTGAATATGGACACAACATGTAATATTGATTAATAAAAAAAGGTGGGTACTAGAGAATGCGCAACAACTCTTGGTAAGCTTTTTCCGTGATTAATTATTCCTACCGATGCGATTTTCTCCTTATTTTCTATACAAATGTACCAAACCTTCACTGTTAGGGCCTGGACCTTGTGCTCCTCGCTGCCCCGGGCAGTGGGATTTGCTGCTCAGTGAATTCGTCGCGGCGTTTGCATCCGAGCACAAACCAGTCGGGCTGCCAAGCGCCCGAGCAGCCCAGGCTGAGCGCGGCTGAAGCCACGGTGCCATGAGGTGGTCGTGACCGACCGTTGCACCAGCTGATGAATGGGGCCAAATTTGGGGCTTTGACCTCCGCTCTGTTCCCCGGCTGTGCCGTGCAGAACCTCCCCGCGCATCAGCTCTCCTGCTTGCTCGGAACTCCGACGGTGCCGGGCTGAGCTTGGACAGATGAGGGCCCAACTCGTAAGGAACAATGATTCCATCTGAAAGTTTAAATAAGTGGTCATATTTATTACTTTAAGAGGAGTCCCCATGCGCCCCTTCACTGCCCCGAGCACAAGCTGGGACCTGGAGCTCCTGACCTCCCGTGTCCCCTGCCCCAGGAGCCCTCAGCCCAGCCGGACTTTGCTGAGCGAGTCCCCGGCACGGGGCGGGCTGCGGTGCTGGTGCTCTGCTCAGCCTCCGACGCCCGCAGCAAAACACAGCTCTGGGGTCACCTCTTTCCCAGCGGGCTGGAGTTTGCTGGAGGGGGCGCGGGGGCGGGTCTATGGTCTGCAGCAGCACATTGCAGAGATGTCCTGGGAATCTTTTAAACGAGACATCAATTATGTGGTTGCCTGGGGTTGTGGGCAACCCGACGTGGTGGCTCCAGCGGTTCCATCCAGTATTGCACTTCCATATTTCTCTCTGGGGTTTCCCAGATAAAAGTGAACGTGTCTATACTGGTGGGTGAGCTTGGTGTGCTGGGTGTGTTTCGGAGGGGCTGTGCGGGCTCGGCCATGTGCACCCTGAGCCCCGGCATGAGGGTGTCACTGCGTGCCTGCGGATCGCCTGTGCCAGCACACGCACCGGGGCCAGCGCGTTGCCAGCAGCACCAGGGTCACTCCAGCAGTGCAGCGTGGGTGCTTTGTGCATGCAGAATGGTCCTTTATTTGGGATTTTTAGAAGTGAGCTGGGCAAGTAATTCCTCCTTTGTCACTGGATGGGATTTTGGTTTGTAGATTCGGTGAACTCCAGTGGTGTGTGGCCAGCCCCAGCTGCGGTGCTGAGCACTGCGTTGAAGTATCATGCATAGGAAGGGGCGAGGTGTCCCCAGCTCTGCAGCACTCACGGAGCTCCCCCAAAACTCATGCACTGCTGGGGTGTGGAGGGGTAGATTGGGTAAGAAATAACCGGGGGTTTGGTTTCTTTCACTTCCCAGTGAGACCAGGCAGGGGCAGCTGGGGCTGCACGGGCTGTGCAGGTGCTGCTGATCGCTTCGGGAAGAGAAGGGTTTGCTCAGGTGGGTGCAATAATCCCAGCGAGGGTTTATTGGGTGGCTCCCACGTGCCTAGGGCCCCTTGGGATTGCACCAGCCAAGGGTTGCTCTTGGTGGAGGCTTCTCTCTTGCAAATGAGTGATCCAGTCCTGGTGGCAAGAGGAGTTTGCTCGTTCTGGTGGGACAAATGGGGATCTGTTGCATTCTTGGTGGTAAGTAAACTGAGGAAGCATTGAAGCACCAACCTTGGATGTTTTAAGAGCACAGTAATTGCTAAGCTTTGGGATACTGTATGTGTGCAGGGACTCCGATTTTTGGATTTGTTTTGCAGGGGTGTAATTTGGCAGAATGGCTGAAATGCACCAGCCTTGTGGTGAAATCCCCTCCCTGAAGCTGGTGACAGCTCAGCCGTTCCCTTACAAAGGGCAGCCTGAACCTTTGGGTGCTCGGGGGTGGGGGACACCCTTCTTTTGGGAGTGGGGGTGCCTCACCATGCAGAGCACCTGTGGGTTCATGCAGCAGTTGAGGTGGACAGCTTGTTGTGAGTGCCTGAGAGTAAGTATCAGAGCATGAAAAATCTCTTGTCCAACACTAATGTTGGACAGTGAGACCATGTGTAGACTTACGTTGCCTACTTTGAGGAAAACAGCCTATGTGCATACAATAATGTACCACATTTTAATTAATTTGCTCCAAGTTACTACTATGAGGATGATACAAAGCTGGGAGGGGGTTGCTAGAAAGCCAAGTGAGGATTTTGGGGTGGCCGGTTCTGGCTGGTGCCCCACACTGCGGAGCAGACCTGCTGTCCACAGCCAGCCCTCCCGAAGGGGCTCTGCAGGAAGGGGGGTAAAAACCCGCCTGAGCCATTGCTCTTACCCGCTCCAGAAACTTAGATTGCCCAAATCCAGATGTTAAACGTGGACTAATGCACACAAAAAAGGCAAGTGGAGCAGGGAAATCGGAAAGCAAATTGCTGCTACTTTTTTCCTCTTCAGTGCAAAAAAGTGGGGAAAAAAGGTTTTTTAACAAGGCTTGTTTGTAGAAGCCCATGCCTGGAGCTGTGCTATGGGGAGAGCATCTCAAACACTTTGGAGCTGACCGTCTAATGACAGTGCTCTTAATGGTTTTGTTCTAGTCTGTGTCCACAAATGCAGATCGGTATCTGCTCGTTACAGCTGGAATGCCTCAGGGATGTAATCTTAGGGCTATAATTTCATGGTGATGAGGCCAAAGTCAAGAAATATCTTTTCTGGGCATTGTAAGAAAACCAAGCTACCCATTATGGGTCTTTTCTGGCAGTGCTCAGGAGTGCAGATACTCCAAGCCACTTTGATCGACAGCAGCCTGGGACACCGCTGGTGTCGCAGCCTCCGCCGCCAGCCCTGGCCAGGCTCTCACGAGCAAACCCCTCCTGCAGATCCTTTGGGTGTGCTGGGAAACAGAGGAAAGGAGCTGCTTTGATTCAGAAGTTAGCAATAGTAAAGTAAAATAAATCGCCACACTAAAATGAAATGAGTTGATACAAAAATCAAATGTACTGACTTAAAAGTAGCATTATAAATGCCATTAAATTCAAAATAAGATTCCCATAAAGCTCTTAAAATCGGGCAAATGTAAAAGTACCCTGAGCGAAGTTGCCTGTGGGAGGAAGCCCTGTCCTGAAACATTCAAGAGAGATCCTGGAGAGAAGTGTCCACCTGTGTCCTCGGGCCACTGCTGACGTGGGACGCGTCCCTCCCTGTCTGCTCCCTTACGCACAGCAGCGTCGCCCGGTGCTGCTCAGCGCTGGGTTTGCTCCACCGAGAGCGAGTAGCTCTGATTACTCCTCATGTAAGCTGGTATTTTAAAATTCCTGATATGTTTAAAAATGGTATTTTGTATGGCGAGCGTTATGGTGGGATCCATACTGCACAGTGCATAACTGAAGGTGGTGCGTGACTGATTTGGGCAAGATGCAGGATTTATCATCCTGGAAAAAATAATGAAAGGAAGGAATAGGATATTTATTTTCGGGGGGGGGGCTGGAAGCAGGCACTGGTACATGTTTGTGCTTCTGATATGCCTTTACTATCCAACAAACATGTTGATGGCAATAGTCCTAAATTGGCTTGGCTGATGCCTAAAATGAGCTGGATATTGCTGTAGAGAAATTATCTGCACTTTATTAGATGCTCTACTTTATTTGGTTTTGAAAAACAGCTTTGACTTGAATGGATCTTCCTGATCTGGGTTGTTTGGTGCACTAATTGTAATCCTGTAGCCATAACTCTTTAAAATATCTCTACAGATGTACTAATAGATCCTGTTAGGGTAGTTAAAGTATAAAAACATTTGTCTTTAAAATATCATTCTGTCTCTTCTTACTGAAGTAAAATGAACTTGTGTGATCTTATCAGGCTTTGCAGGCCTGCCATCTACTGGTTATTTTTTTGTAAGGTGGTTCGTGGGGCCTCATCTCTAAAACTCTTCAGAGAAATGTTTTAAACTTCTCTAATTGAGCTGCTGGCTCCAGGGCTAGGAGTGCTGCTGGGGACAGAGGCTGCAGCCTGAGTGCGTGCCAGGCAGGGCTTGCTCCCAGCATCAGGGCTTGCACAGCAAGTGTTTGCCTTATTTCTGCCCTTTCCAAAGGCCGCACCGCTGGGATGGTGGGTGCACCGCTGGGATGGTGGGTGCACCGCTGGGATGGTGGGTGCACCGCTGGGATGGTGGGTGCACCGCTGGGATGGTGGGTGCACCGCACACGCACCCGTGCCATGACTAGTCTAGCTGACCAGGAGAAAAGCCTTGCTCTCGCATGGCTCTCCCCCTCCTTTCCCCCGCCCCGGCCGTGCAGGGAACAGTTGTTCTCTTGGACTATTTTTAAACCTGTGCGGACAGTGGGCTTAGCGAGCGCTCCCTCAGATCTGCCGAGCGCGGCTGCCTCGCGGTCGTGATTGGCCCTGTACGAAATGCAGCAGTGACAGATAATACCCACACATCGTAGGCTGGAGACAAAGCTGTAAAGGTTATGTTTCCAGCTTGCTGTCAGGAGCTTCATAGTACGTCGTGTGGCTGGTATCCCCCCTTTTCTGACTTTTATTACTATTTTTCCAGTGATTGGGAACGTCAGTCTTCCCCACGCTGTCTTACAGGTGCAGCCGCACTAAGACTTGCTGAACTCGGTGTTTTCCAAGAGCAAAGACCCCACCAGGTTGTGGTGTGATTTATAAAAAGAATTTTAAGGCAGAAGAAACCGCACTGTGCTCTGCGGTGAGCATCTGCACAACGTGCCCAGGTGCACCGTCCCCTCCTTGAGCACTTTCTTGAACGTACCCTCTGCTTTTTACATGTTTCTGCTTAGTCCCAAGTGAGACATCGTGGTGCTTCAAGGAAGAGCCAGCCCAGTGCACTGAAGTCCTTGCTGAAGGAGGAAGCAATAATTCTTTATTTAAAAGAGATTATAGCTTACTGCTGTAAATTACCATATCTCTTTATTTGATCATGTAGCTAACGGCTCTGTGAAGGCTTAATGACAACTGGAGCCTTCTGCCGCACCGCGGCTGCTGAGTAGGAGGCTGAGAGCTGCTCGGGGCAGTCGCAGCCGCCGCCGGCCCCGGGGCTGAGCAGGACCCGTGCACGGCGTGGTGGGCTTGCGTTGCGCTCTTGTGAGCGTTGGTGTGGGTGCAGGGTTGTTATGCAGAAATTCAGATTTGCAGGTAGGAAGCGGAGCTGGGTCTTAGTGCAGCGGCTGGGGATGGTCCGATCCTGCAGCTGCCCCTTGGCTGCAGGGCCTCTCGTCGGACTCTGCTTCCTTTTCACGCTCTTCTTTCTGAAGACTACATATTACTGTGTATTTTGTTTTCCTTATTGCTGCTTCAGTAATAAATTATCAAGTAATAGCTGCTACAACTGAATGCATTTTAATAGCCCTTTCTTCCAGCTGTAGGTGTTCGTTAAACTTCTGGGCACCGAGAAGATCTGTGGTTCCAGGGCCTTTTCGCCTAAATGTTAGCTTGTGGGGAAAATTCCTGGGAGGTCAAAGATAGTCTATGCTTAACAATGAGCAGCACTTCAGTACCTTCTCCCTGGTCCCCGTAGTCTTGGCACCACTGGGTTCCTCATGGGAAAGCCTTCCCCGGGAGCCGCCAGCTCCTGCAGCGCTCCCTGTTACCTGGCTCCTACCGGAACAACTATTTGCAACTGAGTGAAACCCTGGTCCTGCCGAAATCAATGCTATTGACTTCACAGCAACTGATGTATTAGTCCTGTTGAATAACAGCTCTCAACTTTTACACTGATATATGCAATGGAAAAAGCTTTTAGTGGCTACCACAAGCTGAATTCCTGCCTGAGCCCATTCTTGTTTCACTGTGCCAGATATGTACCCAAAACCGAGTCAGCTGTTGAGCTGCGAATGTGTATGGCAGAGCAGATCCAAACTGTTTAAGAAGATCAAGCCCGTGTTTGTTAAGGCTTAAAAATAACATCTCGCCAAGCACAAGCTGTAATTTCCCGGGCCTTATGGGCGAGGATGCTCGGCCTTGGGAAAGGCGATGGTGCCACTGGAGCTTGGCCTCGTGTTTGACATGGAGCACTGCCTGCAAACTGCTCTGAATCGCAAAGGCATCAGCCCAAAGGCATCCTGCACCCTGCAAGGGGCTGTTGGCATCGGCTTGAGCTGTCCCCTGCCTGGTGCTGGGGCTCTGGGGGGCCTTACAAGGGGCCTCCCCCCATTGCTGTTCTTGCTCTCTTGGGCATCTCTGCTGGCAGAGAGCAGAGCTGGCAGAAGTTTTGTGACCTGGGAAAGAGATATCCACCCCAATCTGCCTGTTCTGTGCTCTTTCATAAGAATTTGGGGCTGGTAGGACAGTGAAAAACAGTCAGTGATAGGAGCTTTCTGAGTAAGGAAAAATCCCCACAACAAAATAATGATTGTCAGTTCAGAAAGTTTAGTAGCTTTCAACTTCAAATGCTAACATTTTTTGGCTTCAGACAATATTTTCTGCACAGTTTGCTGTGAAAACTCTGTGCAGACTGGAGTGGTGGGAGCTAGGGTGCATGGATGGGGATTGGCCCAGGGCACAGCGCAGCATCTCCTGCTGCGGTGGGGTGTTTGTGGACCTGTTCGCCGGCTTGTTGCTGGTTGCACCCATATTTTGCGTTGCTTGCTTTTAGGGAATGCAAGTGCCCCCCTCGCTGTGTCTGGGTCCGGGAAGGCTGCGGGTGCAGGGTGGGCTCTGCCCGTGGGAGCTGCCACCCCGCCGGAGCGCCTGACCTCCCACGGCGATTCCTGTAAACATCTGTCAATATTAGTCACATATTCTAGGTTTTTAATTGATCATGCTGCCTCCTTGTACATGATGTTTTTTCCAGGGTTTTACCATAATAATGACTTCTAATGAAGCTGATTATGTCTCCCATAAGGAACATTAATAGATGAATGCATTGTTCTTAAGGTACATCTCTTTATCGAATGAGCTGTAATGAGCACAGCGCGGTGCTCCACGGAGCACGGGGTGCGTGGTGCTATATGCACACCACGTACCTCAGACACTTTTATCTTCTAACTTCTAGGCTGGATTCATTCTGCGAGAGATGGGGAAGGAGTCAAGTGTCTGAGGCAGCAGAGCTGAGCGGCATCGGTGGTGGCTGCCAGGCTTAGGGCACAAAACAAGCCTTCACACGTGCTGATACGCAGCTACTGCAGAATTAGTTTGCGCTCAATATTAAAGATCTTTCTTTCAAAAGAAGCATTGATGTGCTTCACTACTGCAAGGTGCAAATTGAGACATCAAATGAGGCATATGCAACATGAAACGCACAGCGGTTATTTCTACTTATTCTATAGGTCAAAAAAGGCACAGGTATTGCATTCCTCTCCTGTTTTCTCTCCCCACGTGTATTACCAAATACTTTTCTTTCGGCTCTAAAAGCATATAATCTTCTGCGCAATGGCCTGTGCATGTTCAGACTCTAAATCCTTATGAAGTTGGGCTAATTTTCCTGCTTCAATGTAGTGAGTGTTAACAAAGTATTCTATCTAAATAGTGCTGTGAAATGCAAATTACCGCTTCCGTAGTAGTTTGCTTATTACAAACTCATTAAAATGCGTAACCCAAAAACTCTCTACTCTCATTATGGAGCTCTGTGCTATATCACTCCATACTATAAAGCAGCTGCATGTTGGCTCTTTGATATTGGAAACCCTATTGTCATTAACCTCATTATGACAATACTTCTTTATGATATTTGAAATGCATGCCTTTCAAGAAGGTTGCTATAAGGATGATAATATTTTTCTGTTTTGCATAATACAAAGTGAGGGGAAAATGGGCAGGAGGAGATGAGGAGACATGGATTATTTATTAGCATCCCCAGGAACAACTGTGGTTCTGTAAGTTTAGACACCAGTAAATGTTTGTGCCTTTTACAGTGATATCTCTTGGCAGATGGAAAAAGTGGCTCACATACAGTTTTTACCCTTAAACTCTTCTGTTTCTGTGGCTGAGTATCATGGTACAAAACCCGAGGTGTTTGCAGTGATAAGTTGGGAAGTTTCTGAGGGTGCTAACCCCAAATGGATTTGTTGAACTTGTTCGTACTTGTCATACTCTCCATCCTGAAGAAACATCCCCCGAACTGGTTGAATTACTCTAACCATGAAAGTTCTTTTGTTTTTACCATTTTTGTACTTTTTTCTGGCTTTTTTTATATTGACTTTGAGACTGGAGGGAACTGGAGTTGCAGGCAGTGCTCAATGGGCAGGCGCACCCTGGATCTACGAAACTGCAGTGTCTTCTGTTTTCATTTCGATTTCTTTCCGTAATCCTCAATGCTCCATTTGCTGCTGAGCCGAATTCTTCATAGAATTACAACGATTTTTTGGTAAATGGTAATAGGTCAGAAACCATGGTTATAAAGTTAGGACTGTCTTCCCCCGCTTTGAGTATAACTTAACATTTACTCCCATTTTTATCAGCCAGTCACTCTATTGTGAAATAACAATTGCTTTTAGTTTCGCAGCTTGGTAGGTTGGCATAGGCAGGTCTGCCTGGGTCTCCATTGGCATCTGCCACCCCCTCCAGCCGTGGCTTTTCTGACCAGTTCGGCGCGTAGGAATCGCCCTTCCCATCGGCTGAGCCCAGCTCCTGTCCAGCTGCTGGTGCCGGACCTTCCCGAGCGTGTTTCTGGCATGAGGGCTCTGTCAGTTGGATCACCCCTGTCTGCACGTGCAGTCGTTCCTTCAGAAAACTGTAGGTGCTTGTGTGAGGGCTTCGTTTCTGGGCTTGGATTTTTGTTTCTGTGTCCCAGGTTAGCGTTAAGGGACACGTGCACGTGGTGGTGATGGAGAAATCGGAAGAATTGCAATATTGGTAGACCAACAGAACCAGCTCCTGTTCTCAAAACACACTTTTGAGTATGTGCTTGCTTCCTTGTCATTCTCAGTAAAGTTACCTTCTGATTTGCACCCTGGATTTCAATACGTTTTTCAGTCTGGCCCTTATATTTGGCAGAATGGAGATGAGCACATCCCTCTGGAGTTCCCCTTGGTCCAGCCTTCCTTGCTATTGCTTCTTCTCTTGGATGTCATGTTAGCCGCTGTGGCACTTGCTTTTTTGTGCTGCTACAATGATGTGGCACAGGTAGAAAAGGTCTCTGGTCGTGTTGTTTCTTGGAGAGCGTCTCTAGGTTTCTTCTTAGCCCTCCCCAGCACCGGGTTGTCTGGAGGTGTGCTGGGGGGGAGATGGAAGCTGGTGGCATGAAGGTCAGGGTATACGGAGGAGAGCAGAAGGGTAGTGGTAGTAGCGGTGTGGGTAGTGCTGCATCCTCTCTGTTCTGCCTTCCTCAACCGGCATTTATCAGAAGTTAAATATGACAAGTGACAAAATGACTGGAGCAGGATTCGGAGTCAGGACCTTCCCTGGGCTTGCACCGGGTGGGTGGCTGCAGTGCTGAGCTTTCATGCTCTGGGTGATACCAAGGGCAGCAGACGCCAACCGAACTGTCGACGTGTACTTCCAGCCCGCACGTGTCGCGGGGAGAGCTTGCGCTCAAACTTTGGTAATGTTTTGTTTACACTGCATAAGTAATGCTTAATCTGCATGTCTGATTGGGAATACCTTTTTTTCATCCGAGTGCACTCCATTTTGGCTGGCGTACCTCTGGGGTGAATAACAAAGAGGATGCCAGTTGTCTGGAGGAGAAGCGGTTTTCTAAATTACAAAAGAGCACACTTTATCAGAAAATCTAATAACGTGCAACACTTTTGTAAACTAAACCCTGTGTGACCGGCTGGAACTTTGAAAATTTTACAAGAAGCCTTGGGGACAATTAATCATAATAGAGTCAACTTTTATGCAATTTTCTGAAATAGCGTGCAATTACATAATTTTTACAAGGGAAAACAGGGTTGGGGGATGGTTTAGGAAAGAAGCTTGTTTGCTGTATGAGGCAGGAGTGTTATTGTGTCCAACAAGCTGCTGCCCAAGACAGGGAAAAGCAGTGTATTTAGGTCCCATTAGTAACCTCAGCTCAGGTTTACAGAGAATAAATTTCTTTCCCATGTCATTGGCTGGGATGCGTCTTCCAGAAAAGTTTGGAGCAAATGTGCGGGACATTCTTGCGGGAGCTGCTCTGCACAGCAACAATAAATCAGTGTTTTGGTTTGGTCTTTTTTTTAAATGTTACAAACATTGGCATTAATTCTATTCAAAACACTCTCCTAATGATAACCTTGCCAAATAACCAGCTTCCTTTTTTTGCTGAATTATACATCACATATTTAACCGTACATTACAGAAGTGCCCCAGGAGCCCGACGCAGCGATACTTCTCAGAAGGCAGATGGGTAACTCATCATTTCTTAACCGGGGTGTTGTAGTACGGAGGGCTCTTTCCTGCTGTTTAAATCTGGTGCTGGTGGGCAGGAGGGACCCGAGGGCCAGACCGATGAGGGGCTCAGCCCTCGGGCTGTCCCGTCCTCATCTCTGCTGATCTCCTTGAGAAACGCAAGTTTTTGTTAATTCTGCAATATCTGCTGGCGTCTGACTCATCCGGCTCTTACGTGGCTGTGGATTATTGATATGTATTTCATAAACGAACCGCTGTCTTCACAAGAGAGCCAAAAGTATCCCTCTACTAATTAATCTCATACAAAATCACTTATTTGCATAAGCAATGGTGCTTGTCTCTTAGTCCTGGCTTCTGCAAACGGGGCTCGTGTTCCCGCTCGCGGGGAAGGGAGGGACGGCTTCTGCCTGGGGTAGCACTGAATGCGTTTTTTCATTTCCTACATGAAGGTTAAATTCTAGCATTTCAAGTCTCTGTCTTTCTTCTCTTTCCTTTTTAGCAAAATCTGCTTAAATTTTGAAATAGGTTCTTGAACAACTCCAAAGTCCGTCCCCGGTGAATTCCTCCACCATTAAGGCTGCTCTCTACTGATGTTCCCCGTTCATTTTGGTGGAATGAAATGGCAGTCTGTCTCTTACATGATGGGTAAAAGCAGCAGTAAACTGAAACTGAAACAGAAGTACAATTCACAAGGGAAGCACTACTACAGGTTTAATGTATTCCCATCAGAAATCACAAAAGTCTTTCAGGGTCTTATGTGTTTATCGTTAAACTTCTGCAGCGCTTGGATGACTGAGGGCATCTGTATATTTTACATTCTGTTGTTGCATGTAGACATTTTATAAGCAGGTGCTGAAACCGCAAGAACCTCTTTGCTTTTACAGGCTCAGAGCTGGAACTGTGGTGTTGCTGGGGAGCGAGTGACTCTGGCATGTTCTTAAATATTTTCAGAGGTTTTGGTATTGATTCCTCGTGGCAGGTTGTAATACTGCACTGCAAGTGTCTGCGCTTTTTGAGGATGCAAGTAACGCTAAAACAATCTGTGCCGCAGTACAAGTGGTTATTTCCTCATGCACACTTCATTACACCAAACAATTATTTATTTCAATCCATGTATTGCTCAGAATCTCCTTTCCAATGAATAAACTGTTAGCATGTAAGCCGTGATTTCAGCTAGCTCTGTGTGTAGCGTTTGTAAGTGTATCAGCAGTACATACTCCCTGAGAACGCACTCTGCCTTTTCTTTGAAATGCAATTAGAAATGGTTATGTTTGTGTATCCGCCGGGAGTCCAAGTTTTCCAATTGCTGAGGAGTTCTCCCTTATTTTACTTTTTTCTTTTCTTCAGCCCTAGAGAATTTTTATATAATAGCCAAGTGCTTAACTTTGAACTAGAAGGCAGGAAAACAGCAGACTGCGTGAAAGCGATGAGTTGGTAATTTAGGCTCAGTATTAAAAGAGGACTAAGAAATGTCAAAATAAGAGGAAATGGGGGCAGTACGATGGGCACAGACACTCGACCAGATGAGCCAGGGAGGAGGGAGAGTTGGTTGCTCCAGCAGACATCAGACAGGAGTTGGGGTGCGGGGTTTCAAGTCCAGTACCCTCATCCTGGTACCTTTGCTACAGTTTATCTGTTGTCTCGCACTAAAAATTTGTCACAGAGTCTGCAATGGAAATACTTCTGTAATTGCCCGTATTATATGGATCATTGACCTTCAACAGTGGAACTGCTGAAGCAACTGTCCATTTATCTGGAAAATTACCACATGGCAAGATCACATTAGGACGTTTTACTCTGCCTCCTCTAGCAAGTGCCCGGGTGTTATTAGCTGCTGGACCACAAATCTTTGCATTTGGTTACTAACTGCCCCTTTAGTGAGTAAATACAGAAGGAAAAGGAGGTAAGACTGTCCACTTTCCGTCGCGGTATCTTGGTCTGGTTTCATATAATCAGAGAGAGCCAGCAAATACTGGTTTTGATCATCAAAGTTAAATATCAGCTTGAAAATATACACGTCGAAGTTGTAGATCAACGAAACAACGTAAGATGTGATGAGCAGCAGCATGCGGGAGCCAGCACTCCCGCTGAAACGCGTTGCTTACCATACAGTATTCGTCGGGGCATCGGCGCATGGCTGTCTATGCCTGTGCTTCAGCCCGGAGCGCCCTGACTATCGTGGCACACCGCATTCATCAGTTATGTTTTGGATGAAGTTGCTGGTGGTTTTGAGGTGATCAAGATTTAGCATCTTCCCCAAATTCTCTCTTCCCAAAACCTCTCACATGAGGTTTGATCACATCCTGGGCTGCACGGGTAAAATTCTTGTGTTGGAAATGAACAACATTATGCACATTTGTGGTATCAAAGCTCATGCTTCGTCATACCTTTGCTCGGAAGCCCATGCGTGCACAGCCTTACTTGCTGTGGTGTGGTGGCTGCTCTTGAACCGTCCCGTGTCTCCTCCAGCAGCTCCCTGGCAGGAAGGAGCACAAGATCCATTTTTGGGGGACAGACCTGCAGAGCCTGCGGTAGGGAATGCTGATAAGACATCAAGGTACCCATCCTCACAACACAGATGCTAAAATAAATCCTCTGAATGGGGTGTTTTCTTGCAGATTATCTCCAAGGCAGGGCGGGTGTAAGACTGTGTGTGTGACGGGAGCAGGTCCAGCCTCGGACCCCCCCGTGTCTCACGGGGCACGTGCGGGCGAGTCCCCGTGGGCCGGTGGGAGGCACAAGCACCGCTGTGTGCCGAGGACAGGGGACAAGCGGCTCCCCGTGCACGTACTCCAGCGACAGAATGAGCACATCGACAACCCAAGTGTTTCTGAACCATAAATGGCTCTGAAATGGGATCAACAACCTGCCCAGGGGCTGGAGGTGGGCTGGGAGCTCGTCCTGGCACGGCCGGGTGCTGTTGTGGTAACTTCCATGTTAGATGGAAGGAATCCATTCTCCAGCTTGTCTAGTTTCTTCCCAGACATGAAGCGTACCCATAAGCAAGAAAGCAAGCAAATAACACAAAGTTCAGTGCAAAATCTAGATTCTTTCTGCTGCTGCCTGAAAAGGGAGGCCTGGAATAAAAGTTAAAAAATTCTGGACGGGTGATTTGCATTATGTATTTTTTCATTTCTGTAGTAAATGTCACCAGCATGGCTGTCATCTGCTATTTTGAAGCCATCATGAGATCTCTCACAGGAATCAAAGATGGCCACAGTGTTAGTACTAAATGGATTTTGGACTATTTTAATAAGTTTTGGGGGGAAGTAAAACCCATTTATTGTTTGGTCAGAGAAATGTATTTATGGAAATTTATTTAAAGAACTTCAGGTAAAGAGAGGGAATGAAACCAAACTTTTCAGTGACAGTTGCATAAAGCCACTGCAAAATTACTAAAATACAGTACACTCTGTAGTAAATAATTCTATTATTTCCTTCCCAAGTGTAGCTGCAGCTCTCAACTATGACTTTGTAAGTTAATGTTTACCAGGCAAAACAAAGAATAAAATTAGATGCTCGTTAACTTCAGTTCCACTTGCCTTATCTTGTAAATCTGCATGAGGGTTTAAAAAAAGACAAATGAATAACCGGCTGCCAGGTGACCAGTGCTGTAGATGCTGTGATTCCTGGGACAGCACATCCTTCTGCCTCCTCTGCCTCTGTCACTAATACTGAATGCTTAAAGGAAAAAAAGTGTCCTAATAACAGCTATCTTAAAAATGCAGTTTTATTGAACCTACCTCAAGCACTGACAATGACTTGAGCTTTAGACCACTGTATATTAATAATCCATTTAAAAAGCATTCCCCATTTATCTTGAGACTCTTGCACAGTCCTGAAGCAGTTGTTGTTGGGACTATTCCTTTGCCTTATCCCATAATTTGCAGCAGTTTCCCAGAAGCAGAGCACCCCATAACAAATCCCCCTAATCTCCTGGGCTATTTTTCTCCTGTCAATATTTGTGTCTTTACCCGTAACACTTGCTGGTGGGGAAGGCACTGGAGGAATGTGGAGGTGGTGGATCAGATACTTTCCTTGCTTCATTTCTTCTTTCTGGAAACTTTTTTTTCAGTTTTTTCCTCCCCAGCTAAAATTTTACCTAGAAACTTGAAATTTTAGGTTAGAACACTTTGGTTGGAGATAACAGCACTCCTCCTGGGCAGGTTAAGACATCTCCTGGGTGTCACACTGTCCCCTGTGACTTGGACTGCCCCCAACGGCCTCGTCCCTCCTCTGGCACCCAGGCATGGCACCCATGGGTTCCCTCGGGCGGAGGGGCTGTTTTGGGAGAAGGAATGGGGATTTGCAGTGTCTGACCTGTGAGCTCCGGGGCAGAACAGCAGTGACTCTTCTGAACACCTGTGTGTATATTTTCTTTCTTAACCCCATTTTAAACTTGGTGCTGTTTCCCCTAGAAGTTCAGCTCTGCAAAAAAAAAAAAAAACAATCTGTTTTTTTAAAAGCTGAATAGCTTTAAAATATATTTTATAGTTAATAGTTTTCAATGAGCTCTTTAAGAACTTGTATAGAAAGTTTGGAGACTTGTTCTTAAACACTGTAATGGGCTGTAATTGAATCTACCCCCTAAGCAAATGCCTCTAAACACAGCTCTGTCCTTCCTCTCGTTTCCCAGTTTTTCTTATCCTGGTGATGTGCCAGGATCAGGTATGGAGCAACCTCCGAGCAGAGCCATTACTTGCGGGCCCCTTTGCAGCACGCAACTATTTACATCTCGCTTTACTGCAACTTGTGATGCTGTTACACATCATTATATTCTTAATTTTAATCTTCTCCTTAGTACTCTCCTATGTCTCCTCCGGCACAGACTCCCTCCACTGTGTTCTCCCGCTTGTCTGTGTTGGATCCCACAGCCGAGGCAGGGCATGGAAAACCTCAGGAGAGGAGGGATAGCAGGAGGGACTGAGCCCAGGGCTGCTCCGAGGCTGCACGAGGGGTTGGGATCAGCACAGTCAGGGCTTGGGTGCTGTGAATTAGTGGAAGAAAGCGTTGTGATAAAGCATTTGTGTGGAATTTTGTGCGGGCGTTGGAGCAAAAGGAAAATACTGATTCACAGGATTTGTTGTAGGTGAACGTAGCCAAAAATGCATAAGGTGGGTGCAACGAAGGAAGTTCCCATTTAGCTGAAAATAAGGGCACCAACTGCTCCAAGTGATAGAAGAGATTGGCCAAATAACAAATAGGGGCTGAGTTTTGTTTCAGTGGACAAATAAAGGCGATGGTGGATGGGCAAATCTGGTCTTTTCAGACTTGCATCAGAATGACCAGCCCATGAGGGTGTCCTGGCCATGACCTGGAGGGTGTCTGGAGAAGGATCGCCTGGCCGAGGACTGCAGAAACCAGCAGAGAGACTTAAAGCCGCCCTACCTGGCTCTGTCTCGACGTTTTATGGTTGTTAGGCCAAGTCTGGTATGACTGAGGGAGCTGTGAAAACATAGACTGCTTTTACATATGCCTGTATTTAAGTCTATGGAAAACTGCAATTTATATATAACATGCAATCTCTAAATATTTGCATTTTATTCTGTAGCTGTACAGAAAATGGTGAGAGCAGGATCAAGCCGCAGACAGTCTTTGTTTTGTTAGCAAGAGGAGTTTTTAACAGGCTTCATTTTCACTACATAAGCCACTCTGTGATCTTTCTTATGCATCTATTTTCCCTTGATCTTGCTGCGTGAGTGACAGCTACTTTACACTGGCATTATCTGTCAAAATATTATTTAACTGGAATACCTTCTAGAACAAGTTTTTGTTATTATTAGAAATAAAAATGCAGCGATAATTGAATCCCTTTATATTCCCTGTGTAATGCAAGGAGTAAGACGTATTCACACCTAAGGGGAAAACACATCTGGATTTCCTCTTTGCCCCAAGACCGTGTGCTCTCCCTTGCACTGAAACAGCTTTGATTCACTATACCTTAGAGGGAGATGAAATTTGCAGTGTATGCATATCATCTAAGGAAAACAATAGCATACATACATTTTTTTGCTATAGGAATCGCATTAAATAAATATATAGCAAGCTGCAGTGTCACAACAAGTAGATGTACAATTACGAAGACAAAATACCCCAAGGAAATCAACACAAGGCTTATTAATATCCAGGCCTGCAGAAGACAACTGTCAGACAATTGGTCAACAAGGTACATGGTATCTGTTAGATACTGACTAACCCATTATGATCTTTATGAAGTGTCCTTTTGGGGGTCTAGATCTTCAAATATGAGTTGGAAGACCCTTTTCTTTTATTAGTTGCTAAGCTCTTTATACTTTTACCATATTGCGGCAGGTTAGAAGTCTGAGCTTTATTGTCTTATGTTATTGAAAATCCAGATTCCCGCAGCCTTCTCCCTCAGGTCAAGATTTGTCTGAGAATACATTCTCATTTCTCCATGTACAAAGGCTGTCTGGAGAGAGGCAGAAAAAGATTATGACTGTAATATACTTAAATCCAATTTATTTGCCTGACTAGAAACTTCCACACTTCACAATTGCTTCCTACAGAAGATTTTGTATTTAATTCCTCATCGCAGTAAGAAGCAGGAATGATCTTAGTCCTCCAACAGGTATATACTCGACACACACCTGAGCCAGAGGAAGCACAGTGGAAGAGACGATGAAAATAGCAAATGGACACACTTATTTTGCATGTTCGCCGTGTATTTTTGCTTAAGAATAATGAGCTTGAAAGGGATCTTTAAATATCCTTTGCAGAGCTGGCATTAGGGGTCACTGCACGGATAAGCGGATGGTTGTGAGCCTCACCTGTAAGCGCTGCTTGATGTAGACATTTTGCACAGTAACTTCATGCTCGTGTTCCTCTCAGTTCGTTCTTGGTTCGAGACAACTAGTTAAGTTGCTGTGGTCACTAACAACGCAATCATCATGTCACTGCTTCTATTTTAAACCTTCATTTGAGAAGGCTTGAAAAAGATGCGAGGATCTCGTGTCAGGTTTCCTGCTCCCTTTCCCTAAGCAGTGGTGCCACCAAACGCTTGCACCGGCAAAGGGAAACGTGGACAGTCAATAACGCACGGGGCAACCCAGGTCCTCAGCAAAGTGTTTGTTTGGGAAAAAAAAATTGGAGGAAAAGACTCCTTGCAAAATGCAGTGCTCACCTTTGCACCGCAGTTAGGGGACTGCGGCCGAGACTTTCCGTCATGCTGCCTGGGGCTTGGGATACTTGTAGGATTGCTAAACTGTCGGAGAGATCAGTAAGGACGTAATGGAAGCAGCTGAATTACTAAACTGTGGCGTCAGTTCCTGCTTGGTTTTCGCACGTGGCCTGCAGTAGCGCTGGCAGCTCGTTGCTTGGGCAGGGCGGTGCTGGGTCCCTGCTGAGGGAGCGCCAAAAAGGGCGATTTCTTCACAGTTACCACAACCACGTTTTGGAGCAGCGTACGCAAATGGGACTTAAGGTAATTTAGCGTGAAGGTCAGACTCCCTTTGGGATTGACGTCGCCAGACCATGAGCTGGGCTGGAGTGAGGAGGGTGATGGCCACCACCTGCGTGTGGCTCGGCAGTGGTGGTCAGCAAGGGCCACCAGCGCCTGCAGCCTCTCTGCAGCTCCCGGGGCACGGGGTCTCTTGGGGAGCGAGGGCAGAGTCAGGGTGCTGGGGCGCTCGTGCAAGCGGGCGTGCGCGTGGTGCCTGCACGGGTGCACCCGTGGCTGGGGAGGGACAGAGATCGGAGGGACTTGAGCAAGGGGGGGTTGGCCAGTGCTCACTGCTGCACCGTGGTGGGACAGGGAAAGAGCCAAGGAAGCCAAGAGCCGGTGGCTGTGGAGGGGGGACACTCAGAGAGGTGCAGCGATACCATGGCCATTGAGGTGCCTTGTGCCAAACAGCCCGAAGGTGGAAAGGAGGAGCTGCCTCTGTCTCCTTCTAGGTTTTCCCACTGCTTCAGGGCAATACATCTCTTGTGTCTGCCGTAAGACCAAAAAACAGCCTAAAAAGATTGTAGATGTAAAAAGTGCCGTGGTGCTGATAAGTCCAGGGCAGCCAGGCCGGGCCAAACGAAGCTCTTTTTCATAGCAAACACCAGAATTCTGCAGTTCTCTGCAGATCACCTCTGAAATTTTGGTTATTTATTTGGTTGCTCCCGAACTTCTGTAACTTGTAAACTTCAAGCACGCGGATGCGTGGCTTGTGCTTTCCACGAGCGCCGTACCTTCAGTCCATGAGCTGGAACGATTGAATTCTCTGTCCTGGCACAGAGACCCGGAGTGCGGGTTTCCCGGCACCGTCTCTGTGCAGGCGCTGTGCACGGCCGCAGCGCTGGATTTTTTTCATTTTCCTCCCAACCTTCAGAACAAATTCTCCTTTTCAAAGTCTTCACCCCGTGGGGCTCTAAAATCATAACAATTAATGCTGGAAAAGACTCTTGAAGCCACCTAAGCCGTCCCTCCTGCTAGGGCAGGATTGCTCAAGCATGCAAAGAAATTAATGGGGAGGGAAGGCGCGGGAACTGGGCAGGGACCTACTCTGAAACTAAAGTTGGGTGAAAAAGTTGAAACTACTTGAAACAGCTGTTTTAGGGGGGGTGGCAGAGCTGCTCTGTTACCTTAGGGCTGGATGGTTACTCTGGAACCAGTTGGAATCACAAGTTTGTCCCAACTTTAACTCCTATTTCCACTCTTGCTTTTTTCCTTATTTTTACTTTTCCACAAAGCCTGATTTTGTAGCAACAAGGGGTAATCTAAAAGGCTTACAATATTCAGTGTTTATCACCTATTTCAGAGACATTAAGCGGCTATAAATGCCTATGAAATATCTTTGGCAGATTCCTTGCCTGTTAAACAATGTGCTCTTCCTAGATTTCTAATTGCTAGCAGGAAAAATAGGAGGAATTTGTTTACCGGCTTCCTGCATAATATTCAGACATCTGGAGCTGCTAGGTCTGGATGGCATTCCTGGGGGAGAGAAGATACATCAAGGACAATTAGACAACTTGGGAACCGCAGCCTAAAGGGAATACGCCCGAACGCGGCAAACAGCCTTGGACGGTGGCTCCGGCACCGACCCAGCCCCGGCGCTCGCCCCGCGCACCCAACCGCCCTGGCTTGGCTCGTCTGCCCTTCCTTCTCCCTCAGAGGCCGTTTTTTTCCCTGCTGGCGTTTATCATCTCTTTAAAGAAACCTGTTCGCCATCGCTGCTTGCTGGCGGCTGCCTGGGAGCTCCCGGCTATTTGCGCGGCTCGGCTGAGGACCGTGGCTGATGGAGCTGCGTGTTTGAGGGGGGAGAGGGGCTCCGGTGGGCATTTCTGACCTGCCAGGTTTGCCCGTCCTCGGCAGCACCGGCCCCGGCCCTCTCCCTTATTCGTGTGCAAATTTTTCCAAAGCCGGGGCAGTATCCTCAGAAAAAATAATTTTTGTGAAATGCATCATTTATGCCCGTGTCACTTAAGGATGCTTTGGACTCTAGGGAGCATAAATATATATTCTTTGATGCGTCCTGGCTGTGTGAGCCCTCGCCACTTTGTTCTCCTGTAACGGACTTGCAGGTACAAACTCTTGCATTTTTGTGGCTTCCTCTGGGCTTGTGCCACTCCTCGAAAATCTAGGGACCACCACATGAAAAATGGGGAAAAGCAGTCCCGCGGGGATGCTTTCTCATCTGTGACACAGATGGGTTATTGATGATATTCTCTTTTCTTATTTAACTGCTTGAGATCATCTGAGAGAGATGGTGTGGATTGATTTAAATCAGTGAGTCAAGTAACTGCTTTTAATCATGATTTAAATCAAAAAGTGAGAAACCTTGGTTTAAGTAATTGATTTTTTAATTTGCTTTGCATTTGTACTTTTTCAGTTTCCTAAATAAAGGTCTGTCCCCTTTGGCGATGTACTGGAACTAAAATCCTCTTTGTAACAAATCGGGTGATTTTTTTTGCCAAAGACTACATAGTATCTGCTTATGTATGTTGTGAACGTACTTTTATTCAAATTTTAGTTTTACATAAAACATTTCTCTGCTTTATTTTTGTTCCTTTTTTGCTGCATGTGTTTTACACTTCATTGCATCAAGCTACAGCAGGAGAGGTGACTGGAACACAGCAGAGGGACAGAGCAGCATTTTTTCTTGTAGATAGTGGTTTTTGTTAGAGGTGTACCTGAGCAAAGATGCTGAAATACATTTGGCAGTAGGGCATGAGGCTGAACTAATCGCAGTTAGTTCTGGGAAGCCTTTTGGGGTGCTCGCATCACCCAGCGGTGGGTTTCTGGGGGGGCTCGGTGCCGCTCTGCAGCCGCAGGCCCCCACCGCGACCGACCCCTCGCCCTTGCGCTGCGGAATCAGTAGATATCGTCCTCTCGCACACACGTACTTTTCTGAGCGAAGGAAAGAAGCATTATTTTTAAACTGCAATTATTTTCTCAATTTCAGGGGAACTAGCGAAGCTAAAGAAAACCTTTTCGCGCTTCCAGGCAGTCCAAAATCGCAAGTAATTAGTGCTGAAGTTTTCCAGCACAGTGGAGACAAGCGTGTGGACTTGAACACGTGTAAAGCCAACGTTTGCTCTGCCGGAGCCTGGGCAGGAGACCGAGCTGCAGAGGCTGTTGTGACAAGCAGCGATGCTGAGGTGGCTGCCCGAGCCAGGCACGGTCCCCCGGGCCCTGCACAGCGTTACCCTTTAGTTTTGAGCACCCGAGTTTCCTCGGTACGTCATCGT
This sequence comes from Calonectris borealis, assembly GCF_964195595.1. Taxonomy (NCBI): domain Eukaryota; kingdom Metazoa; phylum Chordata; class Aves; order Procellariiformes; family Procellariidae; genus Calonectris; species Calonectris borealis. The sequence goes on from NC_134318.1 coordinate 43,010,989, forward strand.
GCTTTTATGTCGTGGTCTGATAGGTTTGTACAGGTCAATAGGTTTAACGGGTGACAGTGACTTTAAGCCTTAGCCCAGGTATTTGTACTGTCAAGTGATCCTGACCAGCCTGTGATGTATGTAACGTACAGCTTCTAAATTTATTTCTTATCGGCTCTGGAGGAGGAATGCAACCGGAATATAAATGCATTACGTAAATTATGAGAGGACGGTACTCTGTACCGGCTGTGAGTTAGGGCGAGCGGCTGGAAACCCTTTCACCACCGGGCAGGAGAGCAGCGATGCTCAGCTCCACCTTTGCCACCAGACCCACCAGGAGGGGAACGTCGCAGATTTTACTCCCGCGCATGTTCTGCTGAATATTTATATGCAGCTCGTTGGAAAAAATGTTGAAACTCTATGGACTTAATTCCTGGCACGGCTAGACGCGTGCTGTCGTTCCCGACTCGTAATCAGCTGGCTGCTGCTGCCTGGCTGAGGAAGCCAGCATCAGATTGAGGAAACGCAGGTGGAAAGAAAATCCAGGAAAGACAGAGGTTATGCTGCTGGGGAAGCAAGAGAGCTTCCCCACAAAATGTTCTCTCCATTCATAAATTATCAACTCGGACCACTTTCTGGTTGTTTTTCTATTCCAGGTGCTTGTCTCCCACATAATTGCGTATCCAGGAGGGGTGCAGTGCCACTGGCCTGGGATTTATTCATTCCTGCTAATGATGCACTGCCACCAAGTTTATGTGCATTTGCTGCCTCCTCGCTGGCTTACTGGTTTGTTGTGTTCGGAAGCATCGGCTCTTAAAAAAGAAAGGGTCCCCAGGACGGCTGCAGCGGTGTGATCTCCCCGGGATACAGGACCGGGAGCACGGCACTCCTCCGCTGCTTTTCCTGGTGGCACATGCCCTTGTGTTCAAAGCTCTGAATTTAGGGGCTCCGGAGGAGCGGAGACGCTGCCTCGGCCCTGGTGTCTGCTCCCCTCCCGGGAGGAGTGGAGCCCCTTGACTGGTGCCCACCCTTAGCAAACCGTCCTGCTCCTCTCTGCAGGGTTTAGGCCCCCAAAAGAAGGCAAAATGGGAAACTGTGAGCGACAGGGAGGGGAAGCACAGGGGGATCCCTTTGTAGCCCCCAGAGACTGTTAATTTATCCACCCAAGTGATTTATTGCTGTGGTTTTCCACCGAGGCACCTGCGCTTCCGAGAAGCTGGTGCCGGGACGGGTTTGGGTGGGCATCGCGGTTTTTGCAGCAACAATAAAACGGCTGCATCAGCTCACCCGGCTGCGGGTCTGCCCCACCGGGTGGGGGTCCTGGGTGGGCGGGGGGGCCCTTTGCACGGAGCCCCGGGGCTGCGCTGGGGCGAGGGGGACGCCGACATCGGCCTTTGAATTTGCACTGGCGAGCGGGTGGCCGAGTTATTGGTGTGGCCGAGCGGCTGTAGCCAACTCACAGGGGTTGGAGCCCCTTCAGATCAAACTGCTGCTGCGGTGCCTTCTCCAGCCGGTCCCCTGCTCCCTCGGCCGGGCAGAGGTGTCGTGCCCCCCCAGCAGCGGGCTGGTGCTGCCTGCTGAGGACCCGCCGCGCAGCATTTCACCAGATGTTGAAGGAGGCCGGTGGCAGGAGCGCTCGCTAGGTTTATGAAGGGCTGATCAATATTTGAGCCTATCTTTTGTTGCAGCTGACAGCGCCCGGCAAAGGTTACACGTTGCACTTTCCCTCTAGATAAAACAGAACATAATGTCTTCTTTGAACTCTTTTCGGAATTGCAAATCGCCCGCTCCTGGAAGTGAGATCCAGTGAGATACTCGTAGGAGCTTTGCCAGCATCAGGCAGGGCTGGTTTCCAGCAGAAACACGACTTACACGGACCGAGGTTCCTCCCCAGCAGCCCTGGGACGCGGCCCCGTCGCTTCCCCTCGCCGGCGTGAAGGGAGGACAGAGCTCAGCGGGAGCCCGCCGGCTTCCTCCAGGACCCTCGGCTGTGGGCAGCGTTTGAACGGCAGAGAGGTGGTGCTCGGGAGAAGAATTAAAACGGAGTAGAGAAAATAGAGCTGCAGCGCAGGGGAGAGCCCAGGTAGCGGGGAGCAGAGCGCGACGCTCCACGAGCGGTGCTTGAGCTCCTTCCTGTGGTGGCAACGATGAGTTACTCGTCGTGTGCCACCGGCCTGGCGTCGGGAGATGGGCCTGGGCGTGCATCTGCCTGGCGAGCGACCCTCCGTCTTCTCCCCCGTTGCAGGGAGAGCAGCAGCCCGGGGTGGGGAGAGGGGCAGTGCCCCTGCCGGCGGCTCTCCGCTCTCCCAGGCTTCGGGGGCGAACAGGGGTGGAGCTGCGTGGCAGTGCCCACCAGTGTAGCGGGGAAGCTCTTGGCCGGCCGTGTGCTCGCTCACGGTATATTCCTTATATAATGCTATTTTATTACTGCGCTCGCAGGTGTTTTCCCAAGCAGGAATGGTCAAATCGCTTGTATTGGGTGTGTAAAAGCAGAGCGAGGGGAAGGCAAAGCGGCATCAGTGCCTCAGGCGTGCCTGGCGCTCGGTACGGGCGAGGGCGAGGAGTCCCGGCTGCGGGCAGCCCCAGGACCCCCTGCCCAGCCCGGCCAGCCCCCGGCAGCGGGGGCCGATGGGCAGAGCCGCTGGCCTGCCTGCTCTTCTCGCCACATGGCAAGCGGCAGTGATTTGCAAGTTGTGCGTGCAGATCTTCAAAAGAACAGAATTTGGCCCTTAATGTTCTTTTGATGTATTTTTTGTATGCAAATAAGGTTTAATTTCTGAACTTTGAACAGTTTGCAGATTAGTTTATTAGAGTGTTGTATTATTAAGTTGTATACTCCTGGGGTCAGAGCGAGGCATTTGGAAACCTCAGTGAACATTATTTATATTGTTAAACAAAGTCAAGAACTTCAGACATCTGGTATTCACCACAGAAGCAGACAATCAAAACAAAGACATATTTGTAATCATACTCAGTAGTCTTTTTATGTGAAGTAATTACTAAAATAATCTAAAGACATGGATCAGATTATTAATGAAAATTATAGCCTGCAAACTACTGTAATATACATCTCTACCTTTCATAAAACAGACGGGAAACTGTATAATGTAATGAATAGCCCTGGGGTTGTGCAATGCCAGAATTCATACTTTGAAATCTGTTGTCTCAGCTGATGAGCTCTAAGGGGAGTATTAGCAGACCTACTGCTGATCGGGCTGTAGATGGTAATTTTGAACTCTTTCTATCTGATGTACTGATTTTGCTCTTTTTACGCTAAAGAAACTAAGTATGAGTTATTAATGAATTCCTTTTAATATAAGCATTTATATGCATATAGCTGGGTAAAATTCAAAACAAGGTAGAAAACATCCAGGGCTAATTTGCCTGTATTAACATAGGCAAGGGAAGCCGAGCAGGGCTACGAGCCTGTCCGGGCTTCCACCCTGACATCCGTGGTCGGGCTGTGGGTTACGTTCGCCTGCGGTACGCTGCTCCGCAGAGCAGAGTCTCACCCAGCCCCAGCTGCCAGAATTAGCCGCAGGATACACAGCGACACGGACAGACGCCAGGCACCCTGCAGGGTCTGCCTCCGGGCTGCGCCTTGCACTGGGGGCAGAGGGGCCACGGCCAAACCGCGTGGAGGTGGAAGCAAAGCCCTCCCGCGCCCCTGGAACAAGAGCGCAACGGCCGAGCCGTGGGAAGAAAATGCCGCCTATTTTCTCGCAGTAATGAGTATCTCGGAGCGCAGCAATAGCTCTGCGCTGACGCGAAGGCTGTTTGAGTTCCTCTTCCTCTAAAAGCGACGGTGAGGCTCAGTCCTGTCATCCACTTCCTCTTACAGCCGCCACCGACTTCAAAGGAAATCCTGCTGGCAAAATAGCTACAGAATTGTGTCAGTAGTTTATTTGCTCCCAAGATTAGATAATTAATGAGGACAGAATATTAAAATTACATTTACATAAAGCTAAGGGTAATCTTAAAGTGTTCTATTATTTTGTAAATGACCCGAAGTTTGTAACGCATTTAAATCATGAATCAGGAGACAAGTTCTTTCAAATAAGGAAGTACAATTTATAATCTCAGTTTCTTTCATTATTTATTCATACTGCTGTTGAATCATCTGCTTTTCAAAACCTGTAAAGCCACAGAGCTTGCTTTACCTGCCGATGCTATCCTACGAGAAAGTTAAACTAAACTCTGCCTTTGCGTCAGTCCAAATTACATCAAGAGGTGAACTCCAAGCAGACCATGTTGCTTGGACCTAGTTATTCTGAAATTCTACAGGACTTCTGCTGTTCGGCTTTCCCTTCGTGTTTGGACATGTGGTACACCCGAATTACTGCCGACTCAGTGATGGCAAAACCAGACATTCACTATTTTCAGCACAAAACCAGGGAAAGTATTGATTCCTTTCTACTCTAGTACCGTATTTGTGGCAGTACCCTGAATGATTGCTATTAATATGAACTCACTGTTTTTGCTCGTTTCAAAATAAGCATCTCTCACGCATTGGAGTTTTATTTAAAGCCGATTGCCCATTCCCAGGTGCAGTGGTTTTCCCACCCCGACAAGGTGGTGGGAAAGATTTTCATCACGCTGGTGTCTTGTGCGTGCGTGGTCCTCGGTGGGCAGCAAGGGTGCAGAAGGATCCACCCAAGTAAATCAGGTCTTTAACCCACAAGCTATTCCAGGAGCAAACCCCGGCAGCTGCGCCCAAAGCGGTAACAATAAGAACCCCAAATTCCTTGTCATAATGGCCGGCACTAAAACCGAATTGCCTGACTGCTTTTCAACGTACGTAGCAGCATTTTTGTCAAGAAATGGGACAGAAAAACTTTTAGCCCCTTTTCTAAAATAACTGTCGCAGCCTCTGACCTGGGAAAGCGATTTGCTGCACATCAAAGACTGAGCAAGCGTTAGTCTATGAAGAGCAGGATTTTGTGAGTCAACTTTTAACAGAATTGGAATGGCTTCAACAGGATCGTCAGCAAAATTGTCAAATGGATGTAACCCTGGCAATTAAAAGTAGACAGAAAGTTCTGAGTATCATTTACTAACTACTCTAAATTATCTAATCTTCAATGAAATAGCATCTCTTTACTAAATAACTCAAAATAGCTATTTCCTTTTTCTTACAAACCCTTTTTAAAATTGCTCTTCTGAATTCTTTTCCTTCTTGGCTTTTGCTCAGAAGTTAACATTTTGAAAGCTTCAGAGACTCTTTCCTTTGCGAGCTACTGAATCGTGGACTCAAAACATCCTCCACTTACTGGGCATTTTCCAGACAGAGGTGTGGAGCCCAGGTAACTTTCTTTTATGAAAAGGCTTCTTATTACATTGATAAAAAATACCTTTGTTCAAGACCTGAACAAAGCAGCGTTCAGCAGGGTGCTGGAGGCAGCCCTGGGTGGAGCGAGCGCTGAGGAATTCGGGATGGATTCCTGACTCCTCTCCTTGCGGTGTGAAGATGAGGATGGTGGGGGCGAAGGCTGATGCTGGGAGAGGTGTCCGCAAGCAGAGGGAGCCTTTTGGTGCGAGCTGGGAGGCACACGAAGGATTTTAGCGGTGCTCTGCCTTGCTTTTCCCTCGATGGGGACAAGCCTGGCTTAGGATGCTAGTGAGAAAGGGAGAGATGGTGTTGACGTCTCTTTATTAATTAAGGCCTAATTCATAACATGGCGCGTTTAACCAAGCAACTCGGTGGATCCAAATCTCGTGCTTGGGAAGTAACTTGCAGAATCAGGGTGTTAACTATTACGTTTTGGGGGATCTTTTTTTAATGGTTTCAGTCGCTTTCCCACCCAGCTGGCATTCTGTCCGTCGTATACATGAAAAACCTGAATGCCAGTCCTGCAGTTTTAATTTGTCTGCTTTGAGCTCGCTCTCTCAAACTTTCCTTCTGTTTCCTTATTTTCATAGCTTTTTATTTGCTGCTGTCCTGCAGAGTGGCTCTGAGCACTGCTGTTTTAATTTGGAAAAATGGAAGATTACATAGACATTTTCTTCCTCCTTCCCTTCATTTGTGCTGGCCCGAAGGAGCAGCCCTGGGCTGCCGTGGGGTGTCACACCTTGCTGGTGTGGATGTGGATGCGCACAGAAGCTTTTGTCCTGTACGCCCGAGAAGCCCGGGACCGCACCGTACGGTATCGGTTTGCTTCGCTGCGGCAGCAGCAGAGGTGGAGGCAAGGGTATCTCTGGTGACGGGCAAGAATACAGGAGAGGGATTAGACACAGTGCAAAGCTTTAGTCGCTCCGTGTGTGGACGCTCATGTTAATGTAATTAAGAGGTAAATGTTAATAGCGTGGTTTCAGTCTGGAGGGGGAACACTTCCACAAGGAGCTGGACAGACTCTCCAGCACAGACAGGCTTGCAGACCTCGAACAATTGGAAAGGGAAAGAAAGCGAACTGCGTGCTACTGTTTTAATGTTCCGAGATAGACGATTTCTTTGTAATTGCTCGTAATATTTAACCGTCGTGCCTACTTGGAACCATTACTGGCCATCACTAGGTGGCAACACAGCTGGTGGAGATATCCCATGCCGAACACGCGCGTAGGGAAACCTCAGGCTGATTGTGCATTGCTGGCTCCGTAGATTAGGAAAAATCTTCTTGCTTTGTAGGTCTGTATTCCATCTGCAGCCCTCCTGAAACTTCACAGGTCTCTCACTGTGCAATTACAGGAGGATTTTAGTCTGATTATACATTAAAAACTCCCCTCTATAAAGAAATTCAAAGATCAGAGACATTTTCTTTTAAGTATTACATTGAAATTTGAACACTCCTGCTGCTTATTACAAAATGTTTCCACAAGGCACTATGGAACTCTTAGACTTTATATTTTCGTTGTTAGAATTTTTTTCTTTTCTCTATTTAAACATTAAATCTGAGCATTTCACTTCCAGCCTTCTTTCTTTACTGAAATGTATGTTATGGAAGTTTTAATTACAGCCTGAACAGAATGCATAGTCAGAAGCCGTTGTTATGGATAGCATTAACTGGACTAAGGGAATCAAAACCAAACAAAAAAAAAATGACATTTTTGTCCTTCAGATATGTGAAAATGTGAATGCAAATTCTATAGTCTTATTTTTTCTGATCCCCACTATTCTCTAATCTTATCAAATATACATTCCCATATTCTGAGTCAGTCTGATAAAGCAGCTTGCTATAAACAAGTTGCATTAGATTTCGTAGAGCACATTTTCCTAGTAAATCCAATTTCACAATCTTTTTCTGGTGACATATTAGCCATTCCTTAGTATATAAAATGTTCTCTGAATATTTTAACTACGGTGTTCTACAACACCACGTAGCATAATGCAGTTGTACTGTACGCGATCTTTCTTTAGACACCATTCTTTATTGGAAATGCAGTATCGTTTTACTGTACGCTCCTTGTTTACCCTTTCAAGGCAGAGATAAGTAACGCTCCCCAGTAAACATCTCGATTACCAGTACCCGCCTTGATGCCGTGTATCTGCACAGTTAGCTTTTGATACCACTGTTTGTCTGTGAATGGAGGTGCCTCAAGGTTCATAAATCTGTATGCAGTAGTATGGGTTCTCTAACAGCAATTCATTTTAATTATGCGAGACATAAAAAGACCACCTACAGATGAGACAATACAGCTGTAAGATTCTCAAGGTTACTATGGGGAATACTTCATAACTGAAGTATGTTTTCCCAAAGGAATTATACTACCATTTGATTTAATTTTTAATTTTTACATTTTAATCAAAAATAGATCAAATGGTGGTGTTATCTCCTGGGAAACATACTTCAGATATGAAGCAGTCCATGTTCCTTTTAAATATGTAAAGCTGCCATTTATGTATAACTCATGAATGACACCCTGTGTTGCAAGCAAATATCATGCAGTGATTTCTATATTGTTTCAGTATATAATCATCCACAAATATCACTACACCTGATTCCACAAAGCAAATGGCACTAAATTGTATGGACTTCAGAAGCTAATACAATATATATCTAGTGCTAAATAAGAGCCACCACGTATTGAACATGTGCACATTAATATTGGCAGGGACCATATCCCACGGGGCAGCCAAACACCGAGCAAGTTGTTGTTTAGGTTTCTGAAAGCTATTCTTTGAAAACTCCGATTCAGAAACACGGTTCGGTGCGTGATAGCAAAGAACAAAGCACAACGTGTTCACATCTGGATGTCGGAGTTTAGAGACCTTGCGCATACATCGTCATGGGATGGCAAATGTGGTTTTTAAAGTTGGTGAGGGCATACTGTTTGCAGAGGATGAGGTTCAGATCAATCAACGCCCATTTGATCTTCCTGGGATTTTTTTTTTCTTTTGTGCGTGTTTAAAAAGCAAACAAGATGGCCAATATTTTTCTTGCTCACTTGAGAAAGAGTTGGGAACAACTCAGGAAGGCAGAGCAACGGATGAGTCTTGATGCCCCTTGACGTGGGACGTTTCCCACTATACCTGTGGATTTTATTTTTCGGTAACAGTCATTTTAGTAAACTATCCGTCCCCCCAGCAATGGAAGGTCTTTGTGCTTCTCGGAGCAATACGTACATTTTTGCATGCGCGGTGTTTATATGCAGTTATCGTGAATGGAAGTTTCATGTGTGATAAAATGTCAAGGTGTAACTCTTAATTTTATAATTACTGCCAGTAATCAAGGCAAAAATAACATTACTAATGTGTGACTATTAATCTGCTAATACAGGCTATCACATTATGTTCTCAGGAACCACCGTACGGGGTTCTCAGCAGAGATGCTGAAGTTTTAATATGTATAGAGTTTTCCCAACTAATTCAGACAAGAATATCGTTTGGTTTAAATATATTATTTTCAACATGTATGTTGTATAAATTTGTCTTCGTGGCTAGTCATATACAGACTGCCTTTAAACCCCACATACTAAACCCAAAATTTTGGTTTTCCATCTTTTTTTGGCAGTCAAGATGACAAGTCAACGTGTAATTATCATCAAATGAATAGTTGAGTGAATGCTAGTACCATAGTCTAAAGCAACTAAACCTAGTACTAAGATTTTACATAACATAGATAATGTATTTATTATTTTCATCGATATTACGTTTATCCTACCCCTTTCACATTCGCTCTTGTGCTTCTTGCTACTTCAGACATCAAACCAGGATTCTCACCTCGTCTCGTGCTTCATCTGCTTACCTTTATACAAAATGTATGTACAACGCTATCCAGCCAAAATCCTGTTCATCTATAAGTAGACAAAGCTACTTTACCCTCAATACATGCAAGAATAGGTGACAAAAGAAGAAAAAACGCAAGCAAAAAATTATGCCTTCATCCTCCCTCCCCTCGGTTTCAATATTGCTGTTCCTGAGGACAGTTGTTCCTTTTCCAGGACCGTTGGCCTGTGCTGTGCGGCCAAGGTTCGACTTTTCCAAGGCAGACAGTTAACACCCGTCTTCTCCAGAAAGGAATAAATGCAAGCAAGCAATTAAGTTAAAGCATACTTACTGATCCAACAAGTTTCATTTTGTTTTTTGAAGACTTTTGCAGAAACGGCAAGTTAAGGTAAGGGCTCTAAAGGGCAGCGTGCACCCTCTATGGGGTTTACCGCCCGCGCTGAGACTGGCAGCTCCTCAGGAAGACGATCCTTCACGCAGCATGAAGCCTCGCAACAACCGACCGCCACAGCACGGGGCAACGGACGCTCTCGCGGGCTGGGAAGAGGCGAACAGCCACGCTGAGCTGCGCAGCAGCGCGCGTCGGATCCGGTAGGGGACCCTAACCCTACGCCATACGTAGCCTGGAGGTTTTACGTCGGGCTGAGCTTAGTCTGCTGCACCGAGCAGAAGCTGTCCAGAGGAGCAGCCCTCGGTTCAGGCTGCCGTGGGGAGAGCCTGATGTGCCGCTGGAGCGGAGGTCCCCGGGCAGCCCCACTTTGAAAGAAGCCATTTCACGTGCGCGGGAACTGCGCTACCAGCCGCAGCAACGCACAGCAAGTGGCAGTGGTCCGGGCATTTGCTTCAAAACCACGCTGCTATGAAGCAAAATGATCGTCTAAATAAAGCCATAGTCCAAGGAGATCACAGTTTAGATTCATGAAGGTATCTAGACACCTACATTTCTAGTGAAATCCACGGGAACTTAGATCTGATCCTCAAGTGTTCCAACTAGGTGAGGAGAAACAAAATCTGGAGACACAGATGAAGAGGGATCAGTTGCAAAACAGTAATGTTTAACTCTCTATTAAACCAAACCTTTAGAGGAATTACTTTGTTTCAAAATATCGATTCTGCATATCACTCCCGCATCTGGCCCGTGAGGGGGAAACTGCGTGCGGGCTACACCGCACAAATGAAACTGTATATAATATAAACTACAAACAGTTTTTATTTACCTTTATACCTCAGCATCTGCAGAATGCAATTCAATTATTAACAGAATAACAAAACCAGTCAATTTCATACTGTAGCCAAAGTGGTGTTTAATGCTTCTGCCTTTGTAAGTAACAATTTACAAAATACAAAGTTAAAAACATTAGATTATATCATTTAAACCTGAATTAAAAACAGACCATATGCCTCTTTTACTATATATATGTAAATAAAGTATCACTCAGGTTATTTTGTGTACAAACCACAGTATTAGGAAATATAAAGACTATATAATTTTTATCAATAAAACAAAATTTCATAGTTATACAAGGTGAAGAAAAGTCTTACAAAAATAATTTTGTGGTTCTACTGCAGATTTGACACAAACCTGCTTTAAAGAAATATTCACCTGTCCCAACCTGCATGGCATTCATCCGTACCTATTACAAGCAGCTTATGATTCTGACTGACAAATCCCGAAACAAATTACAAACACAGTACATCTATTTAAAAAAAAACCACGATTATAAACCTTCAATATATTAAATTATTAAACCACAATTTCTTTTCATACTGGCTGATTTATAAATGCATTCCTTACCCCACTGGAAAGCATGGAGTAAGGAATCCTTCCTAGCCAAAAGATTCACTTTAAAGTTTATCCAGAAGCATATGCATTCTCGTTTGTGAAAAAATCAGGAACAATGGTGTTTCTAAACAGATGTTCCTAGCCAGCTGGAGAGGCCAGTCAGCACTTCAGAAGGAGCAAGGCCAGCAGCCGTTTCGTGAGGACCAAGGGAAGCAGGCACACCAACGCTCCGGCTCACGAAGTGAGCAACTCCCGTTATTTCACTTTGGGATACTTTATACAGAATATAACTGGAATGTACATCTATCCAGAATACTTTATTTATCAGCAGTAGCACCCCCAGAAATGTAATGAAAATCTGTTCAAGTTTCTGTTTGGACTTCCAAGTTTTTGTTAGGACTTATGGCCTCCTGCAACAAGGACGACTGTAGAACGCTAACAAAAAGGTACAGTGCAGCCGCCCTTCTGCCTCCTGCCTCGAACTGCAACTCCCAAAGGTTTCTTCTTTTTTTTTTTATATTGTAAGCCAACTCAAGAAAAACAGAAAAGAGGGAGCTGCTGTTTCTGACAAATACTAGGAAAAGTATCCTTACACTGCGCAAATTAAGTATGAGTATACACGCACGCTTAAATTCTAGTCAATCAGGAACTACTTCTTAAATATTGAAGATACCAATGCTTAATAGAAAGAGCAAGGTCAAGTTTAACATTCTCCTGAGAGCCAATACATTTTTGTATCAACAAACAATAGCAAAGGAAAAAATACTGTTGGAAACCATTGACATTTTCATAACTTCTGTGATATTTGATGTCCAGGCCTTAGCTATGAGGCAAGAAAGGATGTCCACAACAAAACCTGATATAAAATACTGCGCTTGTATTTGTAAAAAGTCTTTCCATTCAATACATGTCCTGTTTCTTGGACTCTTCCCACGTGTCTGCCTGTACACTAGAGCATATGGGATATTGAACTAGCTGTTCCCCATTGACCCTTTTTGCAGTTAAATAACTAGGGAAGATTATCCTGGACACTGAAATGTTAGGGATGCAAAAATTAAAACACTTGCCAACTCTGAAGGAATAGAAAGATACAGACGTTTTTCATAGAAATCTTTGCTAAGCAAGAAAGGCATTACATTTCTGTATCGAAAACTTTTTTCTAATACTCACTCTTTCATTACAAATTGTGTTATGATGCAGCAGAGATGGTAACTGCCAAGTGTTTTTCATTCTTTTTCTATTCTAATGTATTTTATTGACAGCACTCAGTGTAACTACGTGACAGTGGTAATTGGGACACACTGAAAATGTGAGGAGTTAACCCTCCACTAGCTAAGCTATTTCTACACCCTTTTTTAGAGTTTGTTCTCAAAACAGATGACATTGGTAGGGGAACAGAGTTTTTTTAAATTTAAATATTATTGTTGACTTGATCTGACATATCCTACATTGTGCTCCTGGAGAATGCAAAAGGTGATAGTTAAACAAACAAAAAGAACCCTACTTCTGACCGTTTTACTCAAGTTTAGTTTCTATAGCATAGCATTTAGATGTTCAAGATGTACATGTGAATAACCTAACTACGAATCAGTTAGACTTAATGTAAACTGCAGCATTACACTTTTAACAGTGCAAAGAAAGTACAACAGGCCCATGTTCACACTGCAGGCTACAGAGTAAAAAATAGGATAAAGTTCTCCTATTTTGTTCAGCTGCATAGATGCAGTAATCTCCAAGGACAGTCTTGAGAGTCAGGGTGGATAGTGTAATAAAATACCTGCACAGTGTACAGTAACAATGGGAAGACTGATATGAAAAAATTACATTAAAATCGAACACTAGTGTGACTTCATCAGCCTCAGTAATGCAGCCACGAACTATGACCAGTCCTGTGATTTATGTACGATAAGATTTTATAAAAAACAAGTAATGGTTACTCTAGAAGGAGAAGAATTAAAAAGAACATGGCACAAAACCTGCGAGGACCATAAGGAAAACCAGTTGGTTCTCGTTTTTACCATATTCCATACCAGATTAAAATACAGTTAAGTTTAAAGCAAACAGAAGTATTATATATGCACTGGTATCTGTGAATTCTTAACATGATAAAATTTGAGTTATTTAAATGAAAATCACCCTTTTGGTTTTATAATCCATAGACATATCCCCTGTGTTTTAAACATGATGGCACACTACTTTGCTCTAATTCTAGCAGAAAACTGTTCCGTTGTGGAGTCCAAGTCTAGTTTTGATATTCTCTTCTTTGAATACCTTAAATTTTGACCATACATTGTTCTACTAATTACTTGTCATACGTTTTACTTCATGAAACAGAACAGGTTTTGAGTAATTTTGCAGTGACGAAACTTTCAGATACCTTTTACCTTCAAAGCAGCTATTTCAACTTGTACAGCACAGGAACAGATGCTTAGCCATCTTTTTTTTTGGCTGCTATTATTACCAGGATTTTTAAAAAACAAGGGTTGGAAAATGTTGTAAAAATGAACTGCCCACAAAATAGGATCTAGTTATCTTAGTAACAAACATGTAATTTCAGTCTTTAGAAAACATTTTGTATTATTATTTTGCACTAGTTGATAAACTCTGATATCGGTATACAGGAATTTGCTCGTCATACTATCGTTTCAAGTGAGGATATGTTCCTTTCTAGCTTGGACAGATACTATTGCTTGCATCAACCTGTAATGGGAGTGGGAGGATTCCAGATGACCGGTGTGTTTCTTGGAGATTTAATCTTTTAACGGATTGTACTGTTCGCATGATTGAAGAAAATTTTGAAGTGTCTGAAAAATTTCGCACTTTGAAAAGATTTATTTTCGATGTAACTAAAATTTACATTGGCTTGGAGGAAACTTACTCCTTCCTAACCAAACAGTCTATATGCCAATTTAGTGCACCTCTGCTTTGTAGACTTATTTCCTCATCTATTACTTAACTGAATTCAGTATTTATATGATATTCATATATTTAGGAAGAGTATCTCCTTAATAACAGTCAGCTCAGTGCTACAACTCCACACACAATATGGGAAGCATTCTAGGACTCTGAAAAACCTTTCTCTAAGGATTTTGCAGCCTGATAAACCCCGCTGGGAAACTAACCTTTAAAAGCCTGTCACTAGATTTTTGCAACTTTGGAGCTACCATTTTAATTTAAACTGGCTACTGGCTGCTCTCAGAACAGGAGAGGCCAAACGCTGTCATGCCTGCCGTATCTGTTTTGGGCTGAACTCTGCCCTGAGCGGCAGCAGGGCACAGCTATAGCTCAGCAGTTCTCCGGACAGTGGAGATGATTGCTTTCTGTGTGAACTTTGGCAGGTCACAGCAATTTCCCTCCAATGCAGACGGTTAACGTACTGCCTTTCAGTTCTGAGCTTTCAGGACCCTTCCGCCTGAACCAGAGCAGCCACTGAAGCGTCACACCCTTGGCACAACTTGGCTATCTTGGATTCTAGAAATCTGAATGTGATTAAAACTTACATAGTCCTATATTCTGGCAAAATGTAGATGAAATTATTTGTGACAAGCCAATAAAGTCATGTTAGACGACAAGCTTAAGACTTTTTAAACAGATTTGTTCTAATACCACAGTAACTGGAAAGACAGAGTCAGGAAGTGTCAGATCTTAACAACTTTGTGAGAACTCCACAGAGCTGAATTACTATTCATCTTTGCTTTATGGAGGGTTGTTCAAATAATACTGCTTTTTCTATTAAGATATTTACCTACCACATTCACAAACTCTGCCTGTTATAAACAAACTAGAAGTTTAGCATGTGAGATACCCGCATTGGATGCATATTTTGGATTTAAACATAAGTTTCAATAGGATTTTTACTGGCCTTCACAGCTGAATAGCCATCTGAAAATGAAGACATTTCTGTTCTCCCATTTCTGGCTGAGCTAAAACCGCAGGCCCTGTACCCATGTAAATGCAGGGACCGCTTTCCAACAGTATCAGCGAAAGTGCCCAAGAGACAGGAAAATCTCTTGTATCAACACAACCTTTGGCCCAGTCCCAGGTGAAGACTGGGCCAAAGGCCAGATCAACTTAACCACTCTAAAACATTAAATGAACTTTTTTTTTTTAACATATACTGAGCTACCTTAAAAGCAGAAGCATTTTTTCAAGTGTAAAAACAATGATATCCATAATTGTGCACTGAAAGAGTAACACATACAGCAAACTGCTATATGCTGAATACCACACACAAATCCACGCCGTGAGTGCATGTACAGATATCCAGCTGTACAGGGTTCACAGGTGCATCTTTAAAACGTAAAAAGAAAAGCAGTGTTGCTGATCTGCCGTCTCTCAATTTCTAGAAGCCCAGGATATGATTGAAATGTCCCTGAAATGACAAAATTTCATGTCGCTAAAAATTATCTCATCAAAAACTGAAGTCTTTTCCTCAGTATATGTTTTCAAATTTTATTTTAAAAGAAACTGACAGTTCCACAAACTGCGTTATGAATATTCCCTTTTTTCCCTGAAGGACCAGCGGACAACTAAAAGTCTGGACAGTAAAGGGAATGTTCAGTGTAATCTGTACAAGCAGCATGACTGAGTTATGATACTTTTTGCACATGAAGTTAAAATATACCCATACAGAATATAGACAATTTTACCATCATACTTGTATCTGTAACACCAGACAACTTATTCTGTGTAACCATTAAGTGCTTAAAGATTTTGAGGATAGAACAGAAACTTACTTTCTTGTTGGCAACTTTTATTTTAAACTCAAGCCTGCATTTGTTTATATCACATTGTATTTGTTTAAAGAATGTATTCACAGTAATACTTTTAGAACAAAAAAGTGTTATCTCTAGTCATCATGTAACACAGAAAAATCTCAATGATGGTGGTGTTCTCCCTGCCCTGAAATCCTACCTAGCTTCCTTCTAGTTCACATCACTTCTTCCTCTTCTAAGTTCTGCCTAAATAGTCAATAACACATTAGTCCAAAGAGAGCTTACAAAAAATGCAACTAAAGTAGTACTCTTTTCTCAGATTGTGGTTTAATACACTTCTTATTCCGTCTGAAACATGTGGTAGTCATTAAATGTAGAAAAAGAGTTAAGTTTAAAAGTTAAGAGAGCAAACCTAATAGTGATAATGCCTTTAAATACATGTTGAAGTTCACAGCACTTACAGTAGCGACACAGAAATAAATGTGTTCAGGAAAGCTGATGTTAGTGAACTTCCTCACATGGCTGATTAGCTCCATAAATACTAGGATTTCTTGATGCAAAATACAATCCTGATAAGACTACCCACAACAATGAAAAATTGTCTCAGCCAAATATGCTTTGTGTTTGACTTGTTCCAGTTTGGATGTTTTAATTTATTTGCATTTCCCTACCATCAGCAGAATAAAGCTTCTGATAGGATTTTAACATTATTATTGATTATGAAAAAAATTACAACATTCTTTATCTTGCTATCTGTAGGCTCCTCCCTTCTGTTCATTTCGGCTGTTCTGAAGGACTTCCATGATGCATATTAATCACTGTGACAGTCTCTGATTTCCCTGAAGTGCAATTTTAACTCTGCAGAAAGTTATCTGAGCTCTCACCAGCTTACCAGACATTACACTCTAAATATAAGTTTTTTATTATTTTAAGAATGAAAATAGTTTACTAATATTTCCTACCAAATTTATTGAAATATAACTGTATTTTCTGTTATGTTACTGGCCACAAATAACTGATTATCTGAAGAGAACACAATTAATAAATCTATACGATCCGTTCATCATCCACAGGTAGTAGGGTTATAGATGAATCACGCTGTGAATGCAAGGATACTCGCACAAGCCAGTTTATATCAGGGTGGTTACGTTAGCTCAACACGACATGAATTCAGCTATACCAGAACACAATTCTGGCTGCTTAGTCCTGTCTTTGTGTGGCATTATGTCCAAACTAACAGGAACTGGGAGCCAAAGAGAGGCCCTCCTCTCTGCAAGAGCAAGCTACCAGAGCAAAAGCAGTCATATTTTTCTTTTATCCAGATTGAGCCCCATGACTCAAATAATGGAGAGCTTCATTATTCCATTACCAAACATTGTATGTTTCTCCTTAAACTCTAACTTATATTTGGCATTTTGCAACACACATGGGTAAACTTTTTCCCCCAAGACAGGGTACATCAAGGAAATAAGAATCATATTTAAAATCACCCTGCTTTGAGCAAAGCGTTTTCCATTTCAACTCAACAATATGAGGCTAATTTAGCAAGAAGTCTAGAGAGTAGCTCTACAAGGGCTCCAGATTTTTATAACACTACCTTGAGTTTCTATATTGAAAGCACAGAAGGACAGTCGCGTAGAAAAATTGTTTCGTTTTGAGATTCCAGTTCTCACTGAGTAAAGTTAGCAAGTTGTTTTCCTTGTTTCTTACAGCTGTAGCTGAAAAGCATTTAAAAGTGAATAGAATAGGTCATCCATTATAACCAAACTTCAATACATAAATATTTGTGGAGGAGATGGTTGTTATCCTCTCAAGTTACCTGGTTTTTATCTCAAGTTCATTACTAGACCATAGGAAAAAAACATGTCAGGCTAATCTGACTTAAAATAGAAATGGTGTTATTTGGAATTACAGTATTTGTACTCATGTTACATAAAAGCAGTCATAATTTTCCAAAATTAAGTGGTCACTGATATAGAGGAATTTTACAAACTAATGTTGTCACTATCATTCTGGAATATAACAAAACTGACTTCCTGTTGTGCCAATTTGGGTTTTAATCCCAAGATGTTCTTTTCTTTTTTGGGTTTTAATCCCTGAGATGGTCTCCAGGCCCCCAAAGACAGTAACACATCTGGAAAGTTCAAACTTGGTAATCCACATATGTAGAAACATACTGGTTTCTATATTCCTAAAGTCAGCCTTGGATCTGATTTCTGTTTTATTTTTAAAGATGAGCAGGAATAAGTTAACATAGAATCATAGAATCACAGAATGGTTTGGGTTGGAAGGGACCTTTAAAGATCATCTAGTCCAAACCCTGCTGTGGGCAGGGACACCTTCAGCTAGATCAGGTTGCTCAGAGCCCCGTCCAACCTGACCTTGAACGTTCCCAGGGATGAGGCATCTACCACCTCTCTGGGCAACCTATGCCAGTGTCTCACCACCCTCACTGTAAAAAATTTCTTCCTTATATCTAACCTGAATCTACCCTCCTGTTGTTTAAAACCATTATCCCTTGTCCTATCGCAACAGGCCCTACTAAAAAGTCTGTTCCCATCTTTCTTATAAGACCCCTTTAAGTACTGAAAAGCCTTCTCTTCTCCAGGCTGAACAACCCCACTCTCGCAGTCTGTCTTCATAGGAGAGGTGTTCTCCTTCATAGAAGACATGGTAAATGACTTATGAAAGCATCCTCAGTTTCACAGCATTCAATGGAAACTTTGCCATTAATTCCATCAAAAATTTTGCTATAAACATTCAGCCTTTCTGAAGAAATGCATGGCATTCTTCCACGCCTCTCCTCATTTTTGGCTCTCTAATGAATCCTGTATGATGGTTCAAAAGGATGCAGAGGATGCAAACAAAAGTCAAGGGTAGCTCCCGTAAATTTAACAAACTTCCTAAACTTTGGTTAGACAATTTGCATGAAAAATGAAACTGTAGGAATACCATAACCTCTTTCACCATTACCAGCCATTATCTCTTGAGAGTTCTGGCCTTCTATCCAGGGGAAAAAAAGAGGGTGGTTAAGATCACTGCCATCTGTCAGAGGGAGCTTCTAGTGCTACTGCTGCAGTATTACAGCATACTACGCGGTGTCAAATCATAGCTGTGACTACAGCCTACATAAATAAAAAAACAATACAGGTTTTAGCCAGCTTACTTTGGACGCCAAGAGGAGCCTATGTGAATGAGTTCAGAAGTCAGCACTATTCAGCTGTCCAAATACTTGCACTGTTTTTCAGAAAAGTCAAGTTGTCTATGCCGAGCTCCGATTGCTACTGGTTCTTTAGCTAGCTTGTTTAAAACAAGCTCTGGTATGTCTACGGTGAAATATTTTTAGGCTATGTCTACTCTTTGGAAAGGAAGTATCCAATTAGAGGGAAAAATAGGAACTAGAATGAGATTCCTGAATTTTATTATGATCCAGTAAATCAAGGAAGATATAAAAATGGGGTAGAGGAAGTTGTATGTTACTGTTTGCTTCAGTTACTTCCTAAACTCTGCTTTTTAGAGTGAATTTGAAAAATGTCTTCGCAGTCTCCATATTTTCCAACTGCTGCTGGAAACATATTAGTTTGTGCTCTGCTGGCGTACCTCAGAAATGCTAAATCAATCTGCCTTCTTTTATTTACATGCTTTTTTCCTGAGAAATGTAATTGTGGTTTTTATTAACTTTATGTTTTATGGATCTAATACTTAAGAACAAGTCTATCTTTTATGTCACAGAAAGAAGGTTAATATACTTACAGATTCTCCAGCAATACATCTTGGGCAAGGCTGGGCAGTACCTCTGCTTCCATGGTTTTCAAAAATCTAATGAACAAAAACATATACAAAGCCATAAAAAAAAGGGGGGGGCAATTATTTGCAATTTTATTATAAAATGTATTTTAAGTGTGTTCTTCTAAAAAACAGATGTTGTTGACAGTGTAAACATACCATTGAGTTTTGCTTTGTCTTTGTAGCCCAAGGACCACAGTCAGCGGAGATTTTCTGTTTAGAATCCAGCTCCATGGCACAATCAATGAGGCGAGCATCAGCCTCATTTGGAATGGTTTCTAATGGCTTGCATGCTCGCTTCTGAAAGAACCAAAAGCAATATTTACATGTCTTCGCAAGGCATAGGCCATTGAATACAAGTTTTCAGGATTTTATTATTTATGACTGATAAGGATCTTGCATTCATCTGGAAATAATGGACTACCAGACACTAGGCCAGAGCACCAAAATTTTGTATTTAACACTGCATCTCATGCTGCAAGTCTGCAGATCTCACTAAATGTCTCTGTGCCTCGGTTTCATAAGCTGGGGATAAAATGCCAGTGGGAAAAGAGCATACTTCACCCTCCATTAGCATGTAATTTACGATGGCGTTTATCAAAGGAGCGGATCAGGGGAAGTTGTGTGAAATGACTAATTACATCAAGGAAACGGAAGGAAAACCCTGAAGCCAAGTCAGACAGCTATGAAGACGTACTTTGTAATGATTTTTCTATCTTTCTCTGAATACTGTCACCTTTTTACAGCTTTCCATTGCTATATAACCAATTAACTTCCCGCTCTTCAAGCTCTAACCTGAGCCGTTATCTAGTACTGAATGTCCTGTGAATCAAACGCACTCCACCTCCGGAGAAGGGGCTGGCCTAACCAGGGGTGTCTTTCTCACAGTGCTTAGCAACCCAACGCAAGATCAGAGGTCCCCAGAAATACTGCTTTACTACTCTGTAAGAACCAGGTTAGGAATTGGTAAGGTTAAGATGCAAGTCTGTAAGAACCAGATTAGGAACTGGTAACGTTAAGATGCAAGTCTGGGGAAGACACCGATTGGAAACCTTAAAAGAATATCCTTGGCCTGTGACTGCTATCCCATGCAACAGGAGGACTACCTAAATCCCAGGGGCTCCTTGAAATTCTAACAGCAAATTAACAGAATAATGGGAAATTTCAAAACTGACACAGACGTTTCGGAGTCTGACTCTGAATTCCAAAGAGATACACATGCTTTTGAGATTTTCTTCTGATGCCTTTCTGAACAAACTTTGTTTAAGGAGTAACAATATTCGATCTCTTTCACAGGCATGTGATTTCACAGGCAGAAGATGCGTTGCCACAGAACTAACAGACTATTGAAGCATGGAAGCTAAATTTAAGATTTGAATACGTTATGCAAAAATAAAATGGATCAATACAACAGGAACCTCAGCGGAAAACAGTTGAAACATGAACACTATCAAGGAATACAGGATATTTGGATGGAAAGTAAATCAAAAAGTAAAAGATGTATTGTACTAAGAAAGTGAATAATATAATAACAAAAAGTCTGAGAAGGTCCTCTAAAGACAGACCACCTTCCACTGGGAAAACATTCTCTTCCCTTTGTTGCTGCAGAACTCATCCCTTATTAAAAGGGGCATACATGGTGGTACAGCAGCATAACTAGAAAGATGTGTGAGATGAAGGAGGAAAGGGAAAAAATTATTTACTGCCATACATCAGAAGAAATTTGGCTTACTAAAAACAAATTCAAGGTATTGTTTTTTGGGGGGGTTAAGATACTTAGCATCAGTGACAGGAATTCAGCATACAGAGTAGATGGCTGACAAACTTATCATGCCAATGCCAAGACAATTTGTGGAAGTTTATAGCAGAGGCTGGCTTCAGGGAAGACTTCACTCTCTGGAATTCTCTCTCTTAGGAAAGAAACAACGAATACATCAATCCTGCCTGTGCACCGAACACACTTAGTGCAGGATTCAAAGAGCCTGTGATTAGTAAGGATCAACGAGCTAGCTATTCAAAAGGCAAGCAAGGATTTCATCAAAATGACTAGTTTTGTTAGGGAATGATCATGCTACATCCAGCTTGGAAATGTAGTTTAAGACAAGCAACAGCAAATCACATACTGTCCTACAACAGGCAGAAAACAGGTCTCTCTGCAGAGAAGATACTCTGTAACTTTCTTTTCCAGCTGGAAAGTCCTGGAAAAACACATGCATTTTCACTGATGTTGAAAGGGTAAAGGCCTCACAGACCCTGCTTTTCATAAACAGTGAAACTGAACTGGTGCAAAAACTAGCTACATCGAAATAACTAACCTAAATGCAATGGAAAACATTTTTAAGAAAGACTACCACCTGTTTTGTTGTTTTTTGTTTTTTTAATGTAGCTGTAAGATTTGAAGGATCTCCTATAAATTTCGTATGTTCATCACACGCAATTTCTGTTTTGTTTACCACATTTTTAAATGCCAGGCTAGCTTCTGTTTTGTGTTTCATAAACAGCTGTCCTATAGGTATAAAAGGTCTCCATCCAGCCCAGCTTTACCTAGTTTAGCTCCACGGGATACCTTTATGGAAAGGACAATGACGGCCGTGTGTAGATTCTCCCCGTTATTAGGGCCCAGCTCCCTATGGAAGAGGTGCCGATGGCTCAGTTTGGGAAAGCAGAAGGAACGTGAGGTCCATGCAGGTCCTTGTTCTGGGAAACTGTGCTCGCACTCCAGTCCAAACGAGAACGCGTCACGTGAATAGTTCTAGCCTTGAAAATTTGTTATTCTTTACTGGCCTCTAAATCCAAATGCCTTAAAACCAGGACAACATCAATGAGCTCCATCCTAAAGCAAGTTTCTGAAATACACGCAAATAGCTACATCAAAGTACGAAAGGCAAAAGGAAATCATATGTACATATATATAAAACATACAGTCGGAGCTGAGGGAGACCCGAAAAAACTGTAGGGAATCTTGCCCAGTTACAACAGCCACTAGCACAGGACACTGCATGATAGCAGCACCAAATAAGAGGATGGTTAAGACTTCAAAACAGTTGTCTCCCCAAGCCCAGGGATCAGTCTTCATTCAGCAGAGCTGAGTTTGGAGCTCCCATCCCCGAGCAGCTGATTCATCTCTGCAAAGGTCAGCCACAGCGTTCGTAATAACTTCAAGCCCCTGTGCTGGCAATGGCTTAAAACCAAACAGGACAGAATCCCAAGGAGAAGAGGAAAATGTTCTGATACTAGACCTAAAATGTGCAAAACTCTGTACAGCGTCACAGCTCTACGAGTTGCAAAGTAAAGCACCTCATCTGCATTGCCACTAGGGCTTGTGCTGTTAGCTAACATCTAAAACAGAAAATAGTTGTCAATTATTTGGCTAAAAAACTCCCTGCACCACAGTGAGCTGGTACTGGAAGATGGAGAGCACAATTTGATTAGTATGCATCACCTCAACAGTCAGAAAGGTTAAGCGTAGGTGTTTCACCTCATGCCTGTGATCAAGCACATGATTACAGCAGCTCAACTGTTCCATTAAACTCATTAAGCCACGATGACTCAGTTATAATCTGGACGATAACAACTGCTGTTACAGAAAAAAACCAACCTCTAACATCTCGTCTAGCCTACTCTACACAGAAAATGTTCTGAACTGTAATAAGAGAAGTTCTCTTTTAAAACTACCTTGCCGAGCTTGACTCGTGTTCTGCTATCTACAGAGGTGGCAACAGCAATTCTGAGTCGCTCTCTGTCATAGAAGTTTTGGAAGAATGTTATCTGGTCTCCAGCCAACTGGCTTATTAATGCCTTCGTTAGTGGACAAACTGCAACTCAGAAGCCAGCTATCATTTGCCTCTCTAACCTCAAAAGCAGGAGAAATTCCTTCTTTCCTATGTAACCTTGTCAGTCACAGTCAGAAAGTTCACTGAGCAGATCTTCCTCTTCCTCTCTGAGAATGGTATTTCTCTGACAAATGAGGTTAGCCCCTAACTACCCAAGTTTTTGCTCCAGTCACACATGAACCAGGGATGATCAAGTAACAGCAGGGGAGACCGTGACCACCACGATAAATTTTTCGTGGCACTGATTAGGAAGAAAGATGCTTATAAGGTGGTGGATAAGACACCCTGTCTGCATGAATCTGATTGGAGAAATACACACACACAAGCTTAGCTGAAATGGAAAACTATTCCAGAAGCACAACATATAAATGCTAAACACACTGTTCTTGCGAGGCTCATCCTGGAGCCCGGACAGCAGAAAATGGATAGCATTAATAATGCCATCTGGTAAAGAGAGTATCAGCCAAAAAAAAAAAAAAAAAGAAAAAAACAAAAGCTTGTTTGGCGAAATTCCACTTAGAATTACAAGAGTGTGTGTGCAGACACCCTGCCTCCAGGCGGACCAAAAGATCGACGGCACTTAAACAGCACTAACTTCCAACGGCGATACCAGTCCCCCCGCGGACGGCCGCACTGCGCGGCGGCTCGACCCGCCCGCAGCCACGTTAGCAACGGTCGGGACAGGGGGGACGACAAGGGGCACCGCTACTTCCCTCCGCACCTCGGCACCCGGGCCGCGGCCGCCCCCGGCCCGGCCCGGCCCCGCTCCGGGCCGCCCCCGGCCCGGCACTGCCGCCGCGCCGCCGCCAGGGGGCACGGGCCGCCTCCCGGCCCCCGGCCAACGGCCGCCTCACGGTCCCTTCACGGCCCCGGGGCCAACGGCCGCCGCGCCGCCTCACAGCCCCCCTCAGGGCCGGCGGCCGCCGCGCCAGGCGGAGGGCTGACCGCGGGACCTGCCGAGCCCGCTAAGGCCGCGCAGGTTGCGCGTCGGCAGCCGCCGAGGCCGGGCCGGGCCGGAGAGGCCGTCCCCGCCGCCGGCGGGCAGCCCGCGGGGCGCTCCGCGGGGCCGGCCCTGCCCGCTGCCGTGAGGAAGGCCGAGCCGCCGGCTCCCGCCAACCCCGCGCGCGGGCGGAACTCACGCGCTCCGGCTCCCCCGGCTCCAGCTCGTGCCCGCGCAGCGCCCCCCGCCGCCCCCGCAGCGGCAGGGCGGCCATGTCGGGCGGGTGCCCCCCCGCGCTGCGCCCGCACCCCGCGGCCCGGGCGGGCTCCGCCGCCTGACAGCCCCGCCGCCGCTCCGGGCGCTGCTGCCCGCGCGGGGCGGGGCTGGGGCCGGCGGGCGGCGCCGCGGGGCCAGCCCGGGGCAGGGGGGGGGGGGGCGCCGCCCCTCGCTCGCGCTTGGCGGGTCTGGCGGGGTGACGCGGGGCCTCACAGCGTGCGGCGTCACGCGCGAGTTTTACGCAGCTGCTCCGCGCTTATTGTGCGGCCGATGACGGGGCAGCGCGGGCCCGCGAGCGGGGCCAGGCTCCGCGCGTCTGACGCGACCGTCCTACGGAGGGGAGGGACGGTCTGACGTCATCTGGGGTGTTGGGTCATCACCGTCGGAGTTAGGGATTTGCGTTGTGTTGACTTTCTGAGTGTTTCTTAAATTGGTAACGAAAGAAAAGCTGGGCAACAATTTCAGGCGGTCCAAATATCCGCTAACCTCACGTGCTCCAAACCCCGCACTGGGTAGGCACCGTGTTGAACGGGCTTTATTCTTCACCTGGAATTTCTTTGGGTTTTGGTGGCATTAAAGGCAGCAAGAAAGTATTATCCAAGACCTTTGTGTGTGTGACTTCATGTAATTTACAGCCTAATTTCTGTGCCTGCAGGCTGTAGGAATGCCGAAGAAGAAAACCCACGTGGCAGTACGACTGAGGCTGCACTAGTGTGTGGGCTGGAAATAAACAGAGAACTTGAAAGTTGACACAGGAGGTGGAAAAGAAAAAAGACGCTTCCTAGGGAAGAGTAAAAAGCTCGCTCTGTCTATGCGCCACCTAAAGCAAGCGTCAGAAACGCCGCCGTCCGGCCTGTGTGTGCCAGTAACCTTTTCATGGACAGCAGTAACAGTTCATCCGTTTAGATACCAGTGTGATCAAGGCTCTTGCCATCAGTGAGTGGAGATAATTTTGTAATTAGATCTTCCCCAAAGAACTCAACCTCCTTTAGAGTCCCGGGAAAGATCAGAAGCCATGTGGAAATTACAACTAGAAAATGACACGTGCCCAGCATCGCGTGCGTTACGAAAGCCAGGGAATAAGAAGTTCACTTCTCAAATACGACCGACTGTGCTGAGGAGCAAGGACTGAACACAGAATTGACAGGAACACCACGGCTGGGCTCCTACTTTTTTTGCAGAAGTTGTCCTTCTCTAAAAGAAACATTTAAATGCCGTGTGATGGTGCATCAAAGAACCCTGTATTAGGGAGCAGTTGCGAATTTGAGCAGCACTGAGTGTAATGATTTTGACTTTTAGGTTTGGGGAGCTAAAATCAGGCACCTCAGTCTACATACAGACATTCCGGTGAGTGATTGACCATTACAGGGACTTCACTGACCGGGTGTCCTCCTGCCCTGGCTGCTGCGTATTGTTCTGTTACCCCCCAGCACAAGTCAACCCTCCCGTTGGGATGACGGGCGATGAGCTGCCCATCATAGTCACAGGAAAGTACCTGAGTTTCAATCCAATTTCCAGACAGGATCATTCAGAAGTTTCCAAGGATCATCTGCAAATTCCCACCCATGACAGCAGAAGACCAAAATCATTTGCAAATCAGGCTTGGACCTGAGAGCTGGCCGCACAAACCGCACGGCAATCCAGAACGGGCAGATACTCGTTCCAGGTTAATTCTGAAGAGATCAACGGAAGATTCTTTTCTAGAGAATGACGCCCTTCTTTAATGAAGCCAAGGTGTCTTCTGCACCTTCTATCTCCTACCAAAAGGGAGAAAACAAACTGCAGAGGAGGAGGTGTGACCGAGCAGAAACCAACCGTGCGCGTCACTCACCGGCACTGTATGTCGCGGATAAACCCGGTGTCCTCCATTTTACTTTTGCTGGGTCTTGCGACCAGCACGGGACGATATCCTCAGTCAGGAGGGTGTTAGATACTGCTGGTCTTTTCTGCTCTGCTGAATCAAGCTGTTTTGCTGGAGAGGACACGTACTGTCAAGCTATCCCTGGCATTCATTCCTTCCAGAGCTTATTCTTCACTAGGGATCCAGTTGTACTTACAGTATATGCTCTGTCACATTCTTTGAGCCTGAGGGCATATCACAAAAAATAATCCACAGATTTTTTTTTTTTTTAATTTAGCATTTGACATGCCTGATAGAAAAATAACCCTAAATCTGGGTAATCCAGTTTGCAGAACATCTGAAGCGTAAGTCATTTCAGAGTTTGAACCAAACCCAAATCCATTCACATCAAATCAGATTTATTTAATTATTTCAAAGCCACCTTCCAATTCCACCCCCAGAGCCTATTTATGTGTCTTGCCAGTATAGCTAGCATTGTGGACTGGCTTCCCCTATGTTTAGAACAATAGGATGCACTATAAAAAACATGCGTTTTGTGACACATCCATCTAAATGTGTCAGCATATGGCAGGGGATCCTTTTCTGCAGGTGCAAGGTTTGGAAACGGCAGTTCCATTAGAAAAGTCTCAACTGACATACAGACTGCGGAGCTAAGCGGTACCTGTGTGAACAGCGTGAACACCGGTTCTCTCCCTCCATGGATATTTTTCTGAAAAAAAAAAGCTTAGCTGTGTAAAGAGTACGATAAAGAGTATGAAAGCTCACTTCAGTAAGTTGCGAAGAACAGTCATGGATATCCAAAGGGGTGATCTTGTGAAGTGATTAATTGCTTATGCTGTGAAGACTGCATGGCCTGAAGTAAAAATGCAAATGCTACAATCACCAGATTTTAAGAGGTCAGTGACAAAAGTAGAAGATATATAATTTACAAACCTTTTCAAGACGTCTTGGGAACTAAGAGGCTAGAAACAAAAGACGTGCTGATATTTACATGAATACACCTCCAAATGCAATGTCTTATGTTTTCAATTAGGGATGCACCTTGGCTTCTGCAGAGGTTTCCTTTGGTCGTCAGAGGTCGCTTGTTGCCATCCACAGACTATCAGCTGTATTTGCACCTGCTAAATTCATAGACCCCTTTGCTCTTGGGACTTTTCTGACTTTTATCTGAAGTAGTTTGCCCTTTTTTTTGCAGAGAAATTACTTTGTACCACCCCAAAATCCCATTCTTAGATTTGGTGTTCTTGTAGCCTGAGAAACTGAGGACTCACAAGTCTTCTCATTCTTCTCTCCACTTGCTCAATGTTTTCCCTTTCCTCCATTAAGCTCATTTACTAAATCTTTCTTCACGCTTTCTCTGCTGTTAACTCCATCATTGCATGGAGTACCAGGTAATTTAAAAGGAGAATAATTTCACAGAATCATTTGGGTTGGAAGGGAGCTCTCGAGATGATCTAATCCACCCTCTTCTCAGGCAGGGTGCCCAGAGCAGGTTGCCCAGGACTGTGTCCCGAAGGGTTTTGAGTGTCTCCAAGGATGGAGCCTCCACAACCCCTCTGGGCAGCCTGCTCCAGAGTTTGGCCCCCATCCCAGGAAAACAACTGTTTTCTTGTGTTATGTTTACCCTTAGTAAGCAGATTTAGCAGTCACAAACCTGTCACACCTTCCAACCTGTTTCTTCTCACAGTGCTGTTGAGTGCTGTTAGAGAAACACTCATGATTGTGGGAACTCTGCAGTTACAGACATGTTCATTCTTTTTTACGTCCTTGGTCCAAAGCTAACTGATATCTTTAGGTCTTCAACTGGGACTTATTTTTACCATCTTCCTAGATGAAAATGTCAGTATTTCCATGTTTGCTGTATTTGATTCCCTGTTAAATTTCCCCTCATTTTGTTTTATTCTGTGTATACAACTCTTACTGACATTTAATCAAGAAAACTAGTGACCTGTCATAGCCTTTTTCCACTGCTATTATACTAAGACCTGACATGTCTTAAAGTGAATTCCTGTCGTTTCAGAGTATTTGCTCTTTGTTTTGCAGTGTTCATACTACACAGTCTCTTCATCTCCCAATCCTATACATTCTTTCAGACCAGAGTGGTTTTCGTTTTATCTTGTGTCATGCATCCAAAAGTCAAAATATAATGCTGGGCCACATTTTTGCTTATCACGGAAAGTTTTTTCCAGAACTCTATTATGCATTCTGACCATTGTCAGTGCCCTCTCCTGGCTCCTACCTTCTAATTATTAAGAGTTTTCCATGCTTATCTTCTGAATCTGTCGTTTTCACCTTTTATGATCATATCACATATTCTTATCGCATCCAAGCTTTTTTTTTTCTCTTCACATTCAAGGCTCTCCGAACCCTGTAGAATAAAAGGAGACAATAAAGACTCCTTCCATGAACCAATAAGAATGATGTGAACATGTGGTTGCACACAGGTATGAATCTCATCTTTGCTTCAGTGAAAGCGGGTTGTCACCCTTGGGTAACTCTTGCTACACAATTCTGCCTTGACTACAACGATTTTTTAAGGAGGAAGAGAACCTTATGTGTTAATCATATCATCCAGTAGTCACAGTCAAGGACCCTTGGGAAAAAACAATACTCAAAAATAAAAAAAATTTATCAACACGAATAATCTGTTTTAACATAGATTTTAATTTGACTTTGAATGCAACCATTTCCTTTAGCCAGAGTTTTTTTCTAGGATGAATCTTAATTTGTACAGTCTAGTAAATCTCACCAGTTCAGATGTCCAAGAAGCTGGTTTTGCAAGAATCAAAAAAATATGCTATTCTTAATCACTCTGTATAAATAAGATGCCAAATTAGTGCATAATAAGAAGTCTTTTGTAGCAAAGGACAGGCTAAATTCCCAAAAGTATAGCTGATAATGTATCAGAATAGAGAAAGGATGTAACCAGATAAAACAAGAAAAAGGTGTTGCTTAGGCATGTTCTAAAGGTGTTAGTTTGTATTTTACACTGTACATGTACTAATAAATACTATTTTTGTAGCAAAACATAGCTATATATATCCTAAATACTTAGCAACCTCCAGCTACATTAATTTCTTCAAACTGGACTTACACAGTCTCTCTACTATTACGTCTTTGTCTAAGCACGGCTCAGGAAAATAGTATTAAGCACCAGTAACTTTTCTGCCGCACATAAAGTTGTGGGTTCAGGGACTGGCTAGAATGAGAATTATGTTAAAACACATCAATATTTTACAGGGAATTCCCAGCTTGAATATAACAGAATAAAACCCGTGTCTGTAAGGAATATGCATTTCAGTACTTCAGCGCTACAATATGGTAATTAGCAAATGTAAACCAAGACACAATTCTTCTGTAAACTGACTTACTCAGGCAGGGCTGGAAAATACGAGCGGCACTCGGGAGTGACCGCCCACGCCCCGCGGTGTGCTGGGTCCACAGGTTTTCTTTCGACCCGATTTGGATATCGCCTCTGCAATCAAGTTCTTTGCAACTTGAGGTGAGCAGTAGATCAACTGGGCACGATGGGAGGCTTGCCAGATTAATTTGGCCCGCTGCCTGTTGTTCAATCTGGAGTCATTGAAGCCCCGGGTTTCCCTGGGACCGTGCTGCCAAATACTCCATATGGGATGCCCAGAAATATAGCCTAATGTTAGGGAGATTTAGTTCTCCTGCGTCTCAATGGGCCTATACATTTTTAACAGCAATCCTTGTTTTTACCTTCCAAATGAACCTTGAAAAGGTCTTGTGAACCTTATTAAAGAATGAGGGTTTAAATTATGTGACATAGCTGTAGTTGACATAGGCTACAGAGGAAGACATTTATTTCCAGGAGTTACATCTGTCCTACAGCTGGAGTCGGGCGAGTCACTCCTAAGTGTGATCGTGTCATTGAGCTCTGGCCCGGAGTAGAGAGTGCTTCCACCCTCCACCCGAATCGCGTTGACCTGAACAGCATATGGGCCACGATCTGCGCCGAATTCCTTCGCAGCAAAAAAGTAGCTCCATTTGTTGAACACGGGTCAGGCAATGGGACCAACAATATGGACGATAAATAATGACACAAGAGTTAATCGGACTATAACAGCGTGTTTTCTTACTGAAAAATTACAGTCTCCCAACAATATAAGCCTGTCTTTAATACAGCAGAAACGCTTAGATCAAACAGAATGCACATTTTGTGTGGTACTAGGGAACTTAAAAGGAAGAAAATAGATTTCTTTGTGGAATTACATATTTTAGTCTTAATGGCACAGCGCTGTGTCCTATGCCACTCTACACAGTCTAATGCTTTTCATTAGTCATGGAAGAGCTGCAGGAGGAGGTTATATGCTATTTGCTCAATGTTCTAGATTATTTAATATGGGATTTTTTTAATGATCTGAAGTATAAAATAAAATTGAGAAATCTGTGGGACTTACTTATCTAACAGAAGCATTTGGACTTTAAGCAAAATTATTTTCTGTGAAACAAATATTTAATGGGGAAAAAATTACTGTTTTTTCCTTGTTTTGTGTCTGAAAGGAACAGTAATTTTTAAAAGCTCTGAAACTCAGCAAAATATGGTATAAAATCCCAAATATGCTTTCCCCGAAGATTTTCTATTTTTACAGATTTCTGATTATGTCACTGGTATCCTGTATTCTGTCAGGTTTAAATGTCAGAGAAAATATATAGAATTAAACTTTCTTCCCTCCACTCATCCCAAATCATCTGAGAGATGTAGCAATCAGTAAACAGAGCTGATGTTCTCATATTTCTTATCATGCCTGTGAAATCTTTTTGAATTGCTGCTTTTATCATTACACCAGTTAAGACAACCATGTAACTGTTAAGATGAACAAATTGTGGTGATCTTGCTTCATGATTCATACACTTTGTTTAGAATTTTGTTAAAATACTTCTAATTTATGCAAAAAGTTTGTTTCTAAACTGTTTTGTTTGTTTTTTTTTTTTTTTCCCCCCCTCTTTGGTAATGCAGTCAATTAATAAACATTGAACAGAAAAGCAGTGAAGAAGACTTTATCAAAACTTTCAAATACATCCTCCACATGCTGCTTTTCAAAAGTAATCAAAAAACAACCGTATTGTTGAACAATGAAGATTTAGGGTGGTCTGAGAACAATCTTAAAGTTGAATCTATTTTTAGTTGGCCTGTTACTCTACTATGGTGTCACACACTGACTTCAGGTCGGTGGCTTGTGCAATGTGGTAGCAATGTACTTTATGTCAACTAGTATTTGTTTACACAAAGCATGTATTTTTACATCTTTTTTCTTCAAAAGTACTTATATGCTTTTGTTTTCTTAGGAATATTCTTTGAGAAAAGACAGTAAATAGAGTAATTAATATTTTATTTTGGATTAATTTCTGTTGTGCTTTTTGAGATTTCAGATAAAATATTGTTGATGATTAATGTGTCAAAATTTTACATTCAATTTATAAGAACAGTAAACATTCTTCAGGATCCTTTATGACCATCTTTTTAAGACAGAGATAAGACAGTATTTTGGATTAAATTATTTCTTCTCTTTCCGCATCAAAAGGACATAAGTATTATTAGACAAAACAAAATAAAATATTCACCCTTCTTATCCTGTTCCATTTCTTCACAATGTGATTCCCCATCACCAGTGGTAATCCTGGTTCCAGTGGCATGAATTGTAACAGCTGCATATTTATGGGCAGTGAGCTCGAGGAGTGAAAATCTAATTTCAGGTTGACATTATATCTGATTCTTTGCAATAGACTATCTTGGCAAATATGAAGGAAAACGGTAATACGTCGGTCCTGAACAGCAACCTGATATGAATGGTAAGAACTACAACCAACCTGCCCTATTGTACCTTTTGTTTCTTGTTTAAGAGTACAGTTTAAGTGACCTGCTATTACTTTACAGTGTGAGCCTTCCTGTGTCAAGCTCGTTAGAAAAATTACTGCCTTGATGCTGTGTTTGAAGGAAAAGATTACATCGCACGAACAGAGTACGCTGCCTGCCTGCCTTCCCGTTCCACCCACTGAATCCGTTCTAGAGCCGAAGGTGGGTGCAAGCCTTTGAGTCCTCCTGCATCCAGATCAGTCTTTTTTCCATCTTTATGTGCTAATATGTAAAGTCTGATGCACTATAAACTTCTGGGTGCCTTTATGATGTCAATTACATGGGGTAAGTCTTTTCTTCACTAGAAACAGAAGCCATGTTATTTTGGTAATAAGAGTGTTAATTATTAATCATTTTTTGATGGTGAAGACAAACCTGAGGTCTTGTTTGAATTGGTAGATTCTAGAAAATTTAGCAAAATTATTCAAGATACAGATTTTCTGTATGACATTAGAACCTTTTATGGATATTTTCATCCAGAATTAAAGCAGTCTTAGTTTGGTAATCACACCATGAACAGGAACCTTTTATGAATATCAGTTATCTCCATATTTAGAGCTTTTTGATTTTACTTAAAAATATATCCAAGACATGCAAAATACAGGACTTTTTTCCTCGTTCACGGACGGTAATGCAGTTCGAGGTTTTACTTTCAGCTGATGTTACCAGGTGTAGATTATGGCCGTGCAGAGCCATTAAGAACTGCAGCAGGTGTGGGTAAGGAAACACCAGCCTCATTAACAAAACACCTTCATCACTGTATACAAGTGTATTGTCTTTAGGTTTATGTTCACGACTTTCTTGGTGGCGCCGAAGAGGGAGGGAAGCCGCATCCACACATCACACCCTGCAAAATAACCTCCTTTCAGAGGGCTGAATATCAACCAGATGGAGTAAAACCGAACAGCGAGTCCCTTGCAGCCGCGTCTCTGCGGCCACCGGGGACCGCCGGCCGCCCGCCCGGCCCGCCCCAAGATGGCTGCGCCTCCCCCGCCGGGCCCGGGCCGCCGCGGCGCCTGCGCGGGCGTGTGGCGCATGCGCGGTAGGCGCGGCCGCTGTGGCGCCTGCGCGGGCCTGCCCCCACGTGACCCGGCGCCTTTCCCCCTTCCTCCGGTGGCGGCGGCGGTGCGGCCATGGCGGCGGGGGAGGTGGCGGCGGCGGGCTCCGCCGAGCAGTTCCAGCAGCTGCTGCAGCAAAAGGACCGGTGAGGCGGGGGACTGGCGGGGAGTGGGGCTGGGCGCTGAGGGAGCGGGGCCCGCCGCCGGAGAAGAGCCCGCTGGGGCGGCCTGACTGGAAGGGCTGGCCTCGCCGCCTGAAGTGCTGCCTTCTCCCCGAGAGAGCCTGGGCTTTCCGGCGAGTAACTGCGGCGGCTCCCGGAGCGTCAGGCCCTGCGGGAAAAGGCGCTTTTTGATTTGTCCCGCTCTCCCCCAAAGCGTGGCTCCGCGGTCGCTTCGCGCGTTCGGCCCGAGCTCCGTGGAAGGCCGGTGTCTGCCGAGGGAGGCAGGCCCGGTACTGCCTCAAAGCTGAATAAAACCTTCGCGGGGAAATAAGAAACGAACCGAACCATAGAGTGGAGAAGGACTTCGGGTTTATTTTTTGACAGATTATTTTTTAAGGACCCGTTTCCTCAGGCACAGCTTGTGAGTGGCTGGGAGAGCTCAGGCGCTCAGAGGGCTGCTGCGGCTGCAAAACCGGCTGCAGGGGCGGGGAGCCTCAGTGGGCAGATTGGCAGGAAACTTTCATGCAAACAGAACTTTCATGCAACCTAAGAATATTTTTTTCTCCTGAGCCCTAAGGTGTCAACAAAACAAATGCTGTACAACATTTTCAATGAAAACAGCAACATTAGGTTGTTTATTGAGAAACAGTGCAAAACGAAATTGTTCATCTCTCATGCGACAGGACTGGTTTCTCATTAATCTGGTTTTATGCTCTAATAATGAGTAGCAGGGCTCTCTTTCCATTGGTAGCTCTCGGCATGGACCAGTGATTCTGTGTAGCCACTGGGCAGTGGCTCTTGGTCTGATACTAGAAGTCTTGGGCACTGATCCTTTGGGGGAAAACTGCACACGTTTCGCTTTGGTAGGAAAGAGTCGCAATGACTACTACTGCAATTAAAGACGGACAGGTACTCGGGTGCCTTACTGAAGAAAGGCAGGTTTGGCTACGAGCTTTGCTTGTTTGTCTTGTTGAATCAAAGGTGTAGTAACTATTATTATATCTTTTAATCCACTAGCTGAGTATGTATTTAACTAGGTCTTGTGAGGCATGTTAAAATGAGGTGCTGTGTCAAAAACATTTCCGTGTCGTTTAACTGCCGCATTAGCAAGTGGCCCTTAAACAAATAAGGAGAGAAAACTGATTTAAATGAGTGATTTAAAAAGGATGATGAAACTACCAGCATCACATTCTTAAAGACGACATAAGGAAACATTGATAAGTGTTGATTATGGGAAGAAGAAACTAGATTCTTCGAAACTTGCTGCATGACTTCCAGTTTTCCTCTCTGGAATTATTCTTCAACTGAATTGTTGTGTGGGGACATCCCAGAGGAAACTCTTTCATATGCACACATACGTACACTTATTGAAATGAAAATGGCTTCTAGAACAAATACAATATTTTGAAGTTATTTTAAATAAAACTCCCAATAATTCTCTCATTCCCTTTGTCCACAGAACATGATTCAGTTTTCTCTTTAATGGACTTGTTTATTTTATGCATTTTTTTTTGCTCCTAAGATGAGTTGATAGTACTGACAACTCTTTTCCTCTGTTTAATTTGAAAATATCTGGCTTTGTTTTTTCTTACTGCTAAGAAACCAAACAAATCTGTGCTCATAGAACATAACAAATCCCCCAAATCATAGTTGTTTTTGTTGTTTTTTTTTTTTATGATCTCCTTGTTTCTGGACGGTGGTAGAACCTTAAAAATATACATTGGCTGACTTAAGATACCTTCTATATTTAGATTATCAAGTGAATTTGAAAATTAATGGTGTAAAAGAGTAGTTTTAAACATTCACTTAAAGTGGGAAAGGAGAAAGTTTCTTCAAGGAAGTGTTTTTCTCTTGAAAGATAAAGCTTAAGACAAAAAAAATGCTGGATTTTTAAGGCTAGGCCTAATGCCATTTTACTGCTAATTTTTTTTTTTTCAAATGGACTTCCTGATTTTTCCAAACGAATAGAATTACCGCTAATCAGCTGCAACTGCCAGCATTTTATGTTGACACTTAATTTCATAGCAGTTCTTGTTTCAGAAAAGTAATCTTTCTGACATCAAGTTGTTAGTATGCTTTGTGTTATGGAATGAGCGTAAATTTCAAGGTTTAATTTTTTTCAAAATGCGTCTAGATTTTTACGGTTGCAAAAGATGAACTGAGCCAATGTCTTCCAAATTATTGAACCACTTACTGCTCTGTAATCTATTGTTTTACTTAGACTATTTTTTAGAAGAACCAGCTTATAAAACCAAGTAGCTTGGGCTGCCTGTCAGGAAGATTATAAATACTTACATAATACTTGTGTCCTGGCCCAAAAGGAGGGTGGCCTATAGAGTAATTATTTTCTGAATATCCCAATCAGAGAATGTCCTGCTGTTTTGGTTCTGGTCAATAGACTCTTTAAAGGTATAGTTTGTGAGTCTGTCTCAACCTTTTTTTTTTTTTTTTTTTTTTTTAAATATCACTATAGAAACAAGACTTTGGGCTTTTTGTTTCTCCATAGAAAATGTGTGATATGTCCTTCTGATTTTTCTTCTGCTACTAAAGTTTTTAAAAAGTTATATTAAAGAAGTTAATTTTGGTTTTGGGCTCACAGCTTTTCCTCCAAAATGTGAAATATAAAATGATACAGGAAGAGAAACTTTGGGACTTGTCATAAGTTTTTAGTTACAATCCTCTTTTATAGATAATAGTAGAGATTTTAGAAATATCTTGGTTGAATGTAAGAAATACTTTGTTTAGAATCACTTATCTGCTTCATTTTGCTAACTCTCTATTTTCTTCCTTTCTTAATGTTTTGAATTACTCTTGCTATTTTTCAAGTTTAAAGTGCTCAGATACCAAGAGGGCAGTCTAATTGCAAAATTAGAGTTGTTCTGTGAACGAATTTGTCAACCCCCCCTTCCCCCCCAAAACCCTCGGTGCAAATGAATTTGAAGTATGTTCTTCATGAAGATAAAAATTAAGTGCGTTGCAGCTATATGTTGGTAAGGAAAGAATAGGCTCTGGTAGAATGAGGATTAAATAACTATGTGATTATTCCTCCTCTACTTGTCATGAGCTGACATTCATGTGATCAGATGTGTCCCGCTATGCATACTAAATTAAATTGAGCACTTGTGAAATACTTCTTGGTAGCAGTGGAAGAGTATGCGTTCCTGGTTTCAGTTAATGGAAGGAGAGTGCATCAGGTTATTTATTAATGCTTTGGCGTGATGCGTAGCCACTATACTACATTTATGTTCTCTGTTCTCCTTTCTTTCACTATTTGTTTTTAGCCAGTGGGAGTATTCTCTTGTCCTTGTACTCCAACGGATGTAAAAATTGTGTTTTTAAGCGTACAGGCATTGTGCAGTTGCAATGACAGCTTGACAGCTTCATTTTCTGTAATTGTAAAAGCTGTAGTAGATCTAAGTAGATTAGACTGTTTTGTCATAAAACTTGATTGAAAAAAAAAGTATTTTTCTTCATCCTTGATCCTTTTTTAACAACTTCTCTGGGCTCTTAACATATGCACTGTTTACTGACACCGTTAAGAAGGATATTGGAGGAGGTCTCAAAATTGGTATTTCAAATGAAGGATGTGATGAACAAGTACAGGAAAACCAATCATGGAGCAAAGCTCTTGATAATCCTCTGCATCAGAGCTTGGTCCGTCTTCTGAAATATTGAACTGCTGCTGCTTTTTTCATTCTAAAATTTTCTGTCTGTTGTGACTGGGTATTCTCATACATATAAAAGTCCCAGTATTCTTGAAAAGTTACTACCTTATTTCCTGGATAAGTAGTAAAGAGGCAATAGTGGCACTGAGAGGAGAAAAGCCATGGTGCAGCCTCTAGCGTGAAGCTGCTGAGCTCTGGAGCTCCTGAAGCTTCTGAAGATAGAAAGCTTGCCTGGGAAGAGATGCGGGATGCCCAAGAGCAATTCTGAGTGTTTGGCCTACTTCAAAGTCTGCTTCAAAATCTGTGTCCTGTAGCGCATAACTTGATCTTTAGTGTTTCTGTTTGTTCTTCTTCCTGCCTGACATTCATATGGAATGATCTTTTACTATCAAAATACAGGATGACGTTTTTCTTTGTATTGCATTACCTTAACAGTGCTGGTTAGGTTTTGGAATGTTTCCTGAAAAAGCTTTAAAGTCCTCCTCTGTGCAAGTCATAGAAAACGTTCCTGGTTTCACTTGTTTGATTTTTTTTCTTTTTTTTCCTCAGGAAGGTAGTGTGGGATGTGGGTATTTTTTGGTGTTTGTTTTTTGTTTGTTTGTGGGGTTTTTTTTGGCATAGCATATCAAAATTTTATATTGCATGATTCTTTTTAAAAATAAATGCTGTTACTCTTACTCTTTTCTTTCTTTTTTTATAGGTCCCTTGTAGTTGTCCACTTCTGGGCACCATGGGCTCCTCAGTGTGCTCAAATGAATGAGGTTATGGCGGCACTAGCAAAGGAACACACGCAGGTTACATTTGTGAAGGTAAGTCAGGCAGTTGAACTTGTTTTAAACAGAGGAGAGCCATTATTACAAAGTATGAGTAAAATATTACAAAATATGGATACAGTTGTTTTTAAAGTTCCTTTATGACTTCACATTTAAAGATGTGAGTTGAACATGTGCAAGAGATGCATCAAAAATCTGTGGGATGAAAGTTCTAGGTTCATCTTTCCGAACTTGATATTGTAAACTTAAATTTTATCATGCTGTTTAAAGGGGCGGGGGGGAAAGATCAGTCTACTAAGATAAAGTGAAGGATTTTTTTTCACTAGCTACTCCACCTAACAAATAGGCTTTTAAATTTCTCTGTGCCTGCAAAGTCTCAGTCTTCAGTTCTGTAGATAGCCATATTTTTAAAGCATGATTTTTATCCCTGGATTTGAGGTTAATTTGGCAACACTGTTCTTTTCAAGTGTGCTGGAGATTTCATTTGTTCCTGTGATGTTATTGATTAGCTAAATAGATCTCAGAACTCATAGAGATTTTCTGTCTGATACTGAAGATGAACAGTAATCTTCATGAAGTTTAAAGCAAGATAAATTTAAGTCTGTGGAACATTGTCACTCTAAGATGACAGTCGTATAGTGCTGGATGGTATAAATCCAAATGAGATGTTATATTTTTCTGAGGTCGTCTGCACATCTTAGAGAACCAGTGTGGAGGGAAAAATAAACGCATTTTATCAACATGCCATTCATTTTAAAACAACTTTGTCTTGTTAACGAGACACTTCTGTCATTATGAGGGCAGGCAGTAATGGAGCAGCCAGATGTGTGCGAGTTTTAGTTTGATTTCTTACAGCCTTTAGGTTTTGTGTTTTTTTTTTTTTAATGATTCCTCTCAGTTGGTATTTCTGTCTGTAAAACAGAAGAACAGAACGATTTTAATGGTAGTACTTCATTACTTAGAGCTTCAAAAGACTAATTTTCAACATTTCGAAAATTCAAGATGCTTATATAGAGTTGCTGTAGTTTTTAGTAGGGCCAAGCAAGTTTGAAAACTCTCAGTTGCTCTCTATTATTCATATTCATGTATTATTTATTTATAATTCTTATTATTCAGCTGTAATTTATTTTTTAATAACAAGGTTCCTAAGTGATCAAGTGTTGCAAAATTAAGATAATGCCCCTCCCCCATCCCCCCAATATTACTGGCATACTTGTTTAGAGAAAATGAGCTACTGAAAGACTTGGGTAAATTTTCTTGATATGTTTTTGGGGGAGGAGCTCCTCATGGAGAATGTGTTTGATTTTGGATGTTCTTTGATTTTGGTCTGTATTCCAGAATAGCCAGAGTCTGCCTTTTAATTGGCAAGAACCTATTAAGTCATCAGATGGTTACAGATGACTGACCAAGAGTAGTGTACCGCCTTGCAAATCATAAACAGTTACATTCTAGAATAGAGCTAAGTAATAATGACATGAACTTCAAAACTGTCAATAAATCTTGAAGTCTTTCTAAATGCAATTTCTCATTTTAGTTGTTGCATAGCCTAACTCTAAGAACCTTGGCTTGGTTAAAATGAAAGTGGGTCTATATCCAGAAACAGTTAGAAACAATGTTTTGGAAAGTTGTATCAGTAAGAGCAAGTTACTGAAATATGAAATTGAATCTGTTCTATATGTGTGAACCTCACCATAGTGGAACGTAAGTATCTAAGTAGGTAGAAAATTTTACTGGAAAAGAAAATTAATTTTATAGATAGAAGTCATTTAATCATTTGCCACTTGAAAGAGAATAGATAATTGGAATATATTTCTAGCTTTCAATTTATAGCTTTAGTTTCTCAGTTGATCCTATTGGAGCATTGATTTACAGAAATAGAGGTGAAGCTTGGACTCTCAGTTTTGACTTATTCTGCTGGGTTGCTTCTGTATTTAGCGAGTTCATTAAGAGCCTATATAGTTGGAGCAAATCAAAGCATGCTGTAATACTAAAATATTCAGAACTTCACTACATTTCAGTTAATAGTGAGAACAATCACAGTATTTTCTAAAATACCTGAGGATAGACAGGGGTGGGCAGGAGCAAACTATTAAGTAGCTCTCTTGATGCTTGTTCATTCACTGTATCATTTGTAGAATAAGAATTTGAAAGGCTTTTTATTCTGTACACTGGATCACAGTTTTCTGTTTGAAACATTTACATCTGTTACCACTTTTTTAACCATTAGCTCTGCAGTTGTTACAGAGCTAGTGTCTTAAACAACCTTGTACTAGATCTTCTGTCACTTAAGTAAGCTTTTAGGTTATGCACAGAAAATCACATATTTGAGTTAATTAAAAGGTATCTTTTCGTGGCAAATTACTACATTATATAATTTCAAGGTATGCATTTGAATGCTGAATAAAATTAGAACCAATAATCTCAACAAAGTTGCCACTCAATACTCGGTAGCCTTGCAGGAGTTAAAAATAAAACTTAGTAGACATCAATAGCTTATCGAAGAAACACTCTTTTTTTTTTTCTTCATAATTTGCAGAAGGCTGCAAATGTCAGTCATGATGTACTGCCCCTTGAAATTAGTCAATAGAGCAAACAGCAAGAATTGCTGTGGGCAGAAAATAAGCACTGTAATCATGACATAACTGGGGTCAATGATTTATGGATTTCAATATAGTAGTAGCTGCATATGATTGAAAATTTACTAGGTCACTAGTGCACCAAAAATTTTATTCGCAGCCTCCGGGCATCTTTTGAAATGTGCAACAAAATAAAAACCTCTGAACCTGTTTTGACACTGTGTAGGCTCAGTGGATGACACGCCAACCCAGTGAGTCTCATTTAAATGCAAATGTGTCACAAACTTCTGCATCAAATCCTTTTTAAATGTATAAAATGCCTAGAAGAACATTCTAGACAGTATTGACATCCACAGTCAAACTTTAAAGAAGATTATGAAAATAATCTTTTTCTCTGTTTTGTTTTTTGTTTTTTTTTAGCTGGAAGCTGAAGCTGTGCCTGAAGTATCTGAAAAATATGGAATTAGTTCTGTTCCAACGTTCTTATTCTTTAAGGTAAGAGAAAATGGATTTAAGAGAAAATGGATTCCATGTGGACTCCTAATATGTATACTTTTTTTAATACTACTACCAGAAGACCAGAACCTTAAGAACTTTCCCAGTGAAGAAACACTTATGTATCTGATTTAAGTCTATCCAGTGGAACCTAAAAAAGTAGATGGAAATGGTTCTTACACTTCATATGTAATATTTCAGAGCTTCCTTAATTGCTTTGGGATTCTTACACAGTTTTTATTTTAGTTGTCGTACCTTACATTGGGTCAAAAAAATTTCAGTAATGTTTCCTTGTCTAACTGTAGTTCTACAACACGGCAAAAACCCAAGTAAATAATCTTTTGGTAGAAATGACATGTCTATCTGGGTCATGTTTGCCT
The DNA here is from genome assembly GCF_964195595.1 of Calonectris borealis. NCBI lineage: Eukaryota > Metazoa > Chordata > Aves > Procellariiformes > Procellariidae > Calonectris > Calonectris borealis. The sequence goes on from NC_134318.1 coordinate 43,052,311, forward strand.
GTGATAATAAAATTCAAAATTTTTTCCTTAATAAATTCTTCTAATACCAAATTTGCTAGCACTAACAGTAGCCAGCCCACAGAATGGTATGAGTCCTGGAACTAGAGACTGGCTAAAAGATCAATACACTAATCCACCCTGCATCTGAAAATCTATACTTTATATGGTGGTTTTACTATTTTTTTATCACAGTACAAATTCTGAATTTAATCCTTTAACAAGAGCCTGTGTTTTGGTTTCCTTAGAATGCTCAGAAAGTTGACAGATTAGATGGTGCACATGCCCCAGAGCTGACGAAAAAAGTGCAGCGCCATGCGTCCAGCAGTTCCGTTTCTGCTGGCTCTAATGACAGTGCAAAAGAAGATCTTAATGTGCGTCTAAAGAAACTCATCAATGCTGCCCCTTGCATGCTGTTTATGAAAGGGTCTCCAAAAGAACCTCGCTGTGGTAAGGATTTTCTGAAGCTCATGTTCAATGTGACGGCACTTGCTTTGGGCTAGTTGCCAGATTTACTCAGTTTTGGGGAGATACGTCCCAACAGCGTCTTGTACACCTAGAAACATTAATGAAAGTATTTTCATATTGCTTATATGCAGCTAGAGAATTGCTATTCCTTTAGTTAAATTTTGGAAATGGAATCACAGAGATTAGGGGCTTTCTAAAGAATATGTGATGTGCAATGCTGTCCTTGAATTAGCACACTTTTCCGGAGGTAGCTCAGTGTTTATGCATGACATATTTTGTGCATCAAGTTACACACGTTGAAAATGTAAAATAGTCTGAAGAAAATGTTTCAATTCAAGGAATAACAAGAATTAACTAACATCCGGGATTACTGTTGCCATTTGGAAAAAGAAAGTAAAACTATCCTACCTGGTAAAATTGAAAGACCAGTAGTGTCTGTTTCTGCTGCAGTGGAAATGCCTTTTCTTAAACCTAGTTCTCTTAACTGTTTCTCACTGTTTAGAGTGCTAAATAACTAGAAGTGTTGATCTATATGGAAAGCACCTGAACAAATGTTAAAAGACAAAATTTTTTAAGTATTATGAAGCTGCCACACAGCTGCTCACGCAATCTCAGGAAGCTGCATTGCATGCGGAACTGATCTTGTCGGGCCTTCTGTGGTGAACTGCAGGAGGTAAACAGAAGAGTAACACTGCTGTAGGATGGAGATGGCTTGACCAAACAGCACTCTTGGCAGCTCTTGTTTGGTGAAGGCTCCCTCTTGTTCCCGTGTAGCTCTGGGGTCATCATTTTGCAATTAACAACACAACGCTTTCCAGGTTGTCTCCTTTGAGTGTAATCCTTGCCTGCCTTTGTTGAAGTTTATCTTCAACTGTCAGTCTGCTTCTAACCCACCAGTCTTTTTCTACTGATATCATACAGGAGTGAATATTTAGCTGCTAGTTCCTGTGCTGTTGTTTTCATATACTTTTGTTCCTTAAGGCCCATATTCCATCCTGAAAAAACAAGGAGCAAAACGCAATGTGGAAAAACAACCATTCCTCATCTCCAGAGCTTCACTTGGAATGGGAAGACTGAAAAGGTCTTATTCTGGGGATGGTGGCAATAAGATATAATTATAAAATTCTAAAATTCAGAGGAGGGAAAGGCAATGGGGGGAAAAAAGTTGCATTGACTTCTTTTACCTCCTTTCTCTCCCCAAATCGGTCTAGAGATCAAATATTGCAACTTCCACATTACTTCTCTGCAGTAGCTGACACTGAGATGGCTAAGTTTGGATTCCTTTGCTTAGCAAACGTATCCTGTGGGGCAGATCATACCATCTACATTGCTGGGCCAAAGAGATGAAGGAATTGTGAAATGTAAGAGGAGAATAAGAAAACAATTAGCAATAGCTAGCTCCTTACAGCCAAGCTCCTGAAGAAGGGCCTGTGGGATATATTTACAGAACCAATAAAGAGATGATAACTGCTCAAAAAGTTAAATTGTCGTACAAAACCTCAGTTATTTGTCTCTAAAAACAAAAAATATAAATACCTGTTTTGTCCATCTGTGCATGAATTACAGTAGCATGCGCAGGCTTGAAAGATTTCTCATAAATGTTTCTATATCATGGCAGAGGTGCATGTGAACTCAATGTGTTAAAACACTTTGAGGAAGGAAATGAGGACTCACGGAACTACTCTTTTTGACCCCCTTCTGGTATGGGCTCAGCAGGTACAGCCTAGAGACAGAGCAGTGCTACTTGTGTCTGGTCAGGAGTCCACGAGTGCTGGGTTGTGTGTGGCGATTTATTGATGCTATATTCACATAATTGCCAAATATCCTTGTGGTGTGCATGCACTGCTAATTTTCCAGCAGTGGAAGATCTCACCACGGTTTTAAGTATTAAATTGAGTTAACAGTTTCAAGTGCAGACTTCCCCATGTAGCTGCTGCTTGTGCTTTCTGTTGGAGTGTGTCCAGCAAGTTTCCAAAAGAAACTGAGTGGAGAACTATGTAAAGGAAAATGGATGTAGTAGTATGAAAGGACCTAAAAGAAACTGATTTTACATGTTCTGTCCATTTATCTTAATCTGGAAGGATTCAAATTGTCATATCACCATGTACTCTTAAAAGGGGACAAAGGGAATGATAACAATACAGACGCATTGATTTGGTGAAGTGAGAATAATGCAGATTTGTGATATATGACTTGCCAAACAGCCTCTGCTGTTTCGCATTGTATCTGTGAAGGCATTCTATTATAGGAGAGCTATTTATGTAGTTCTGTATAGTTCTCGTTATTGAAACTGAGGATTGGGTCCATAGAGTAGGAAAGAGTCTTTTCATTAACTTCAGGTAGTTTTGAGCCTGGACCAGTGCTTGACAGATGAGGGAGCCGAGCAGAGTGGTAACAGTGGTGAAGCTGCGGAGTGGACCTGTCTGGGTTGAATTACAAAGAGAAGGTTTGGACTGATACAGTGTGTATTAGTCAGGAAGGGAGGAGAGTCTGACTGTCAAGCGCTGTTAGCTGGAGGGAGTTTAGTACAGCGTGTGCTGCCCTTTTCGAGGAGGAAGGCTTACACGTAAAAGTCATGAAACTATTTGAAAGAGAAATAGTGGTTAAAGCACGTCAAATCTTTGAAAGAGAAGTAGTGGTTAAAGCATGTCAAACATACATGTTAATCTGGGCCATGCGCTGTAGAGGGTAATCCTGCCCCGGCAGAGCGCGAGGAGTCTTGCAACTCGGTCCAGGCTGCTTCAGGTTGATGAAGCACTTGCTTACGGCTTGTGTGCAGCTTTTCTTATTACCTCTGCCCTCCGTACCTAAGTGTACTATCAGCTGCTTTTAAAATACTTGCGTGCCATTTTACAATCTGCTTTTTCAGATGTTGCTGTAAAAAGGTTATAGAAATATGAGGGGAAGTGCAAGATCCTGTATGTACTGAGGCTTCCCATGCTGTGTTGGGCTGTGTGTGTTGATACCTGCACACTGTTTTTCTCCTTCTTTTTACCTTTCTAATTTCAAGGCTGCTGTTTCATTTCAATGCAGCAATAGGTCCCAGAATCACTTTAGTAGAAGTAGTTTCAGAAATAACCACAGATTTCAGAACTTTCATGTTCATTGTGCTGTTGTGTATTAGCTTGGGATTCTAGCAGTTTGTGCATAGGCATTTGCTCCGATGAAGAGCTGATGAAGTTCCATCTATTTATGTATAGATAATTCTGTATTTGTATTATGTAACAATACGTTTATAGGTGTGTGTAAGTTACATATCGTCATAGGAATTCATAGATAATTTTGTAGGAATGGAAATTTTGGCTTATTCTGAAGTAGACTCGTGAAGCGCATCCATTGTTATATCCTATAATACCTGTACGTAATAGAGCACAGCTCTGACGAGCTCCTAATATTCACGAGTTGTCTACAGCTTAGATTATTCAGCTATGCATGCTTAATGTTATCTGCGTTGGATGCTAATGTGGCACTACTGTTAGTGAACCTGCTGTGCTTGCGCTGCGAGTTGTTTGGCCGGTGCATGGCAAGCTGTAAGGGTAGAGCATGATTCTTGCTATGTCCATGGTGAGCTCAAAGGTGTTGTGCAGGCAGTGGTGAGTCTCCTCTGAACTGCTTGTCTGCCCAGGTTCTCCCTTACGCCTGAGTCAGCCTCCGCATCAGCCTGATCAGTTGTGCACAGGGACACCATTTCTCCTTTGGAGTTCTGTGGTGCTCAGTAGAGAGCTGGCTTTCTAAAGGGCATTGAGCAGAATGCTAGGCAGATTTTAAAGTTATGCAGAGAAGAGGCCCTTTACTGTTTCTCATGTGTTTGAATTTTTGACAGGAGAGAATTGTGAGGCTATTTAAAAAACCCAAACAAACCACAAAAAGCACAAACCAAAAAAGTCATTGAGGCATCAAGGTTAAGGATAGTTAGGTACTTCATCATAAGCTCCATATGGAAAGCGACTTAAGAGTATAACACACGTTCATTTGCATGTCTTAATATGATAAAGTAGGTATTTCTTCAAGCTTTCAGTTCTTACATTTGATCCCTGGTACCCCATGAAAAGTACACAGGAGATACTTACCTAAACAGACATATGTATTAAAATTGGAAGTATTAAAATGTAGTGCAACAAATGAAATCATCTGAACTTACAGCTCTTAATTTTGCAGTTAAATACGGTGCCTGCTTTAGACTGCTGTGGTAGTTTCTGGCAGTAGTTGGGAGATGTTAGTAAGTTGGGTCCATTAAACTTCCTAGAATGGGCAAAGTCTTTTTCAAGGTGAAGGTAATTTAACATTTTGTCAAAGATGATACGGATCTGTTATAACAGTAGTGGGAGTAATATAAATAGAATTAAATAAAAGGAGCCATGCTTGTTTAAAGGTGAAGATATTTTTGAATTGTATCTATTTTGATACAATAATAGACTTGCACTCGAGTCTTTAGTGCAGTTGGCAAGTAGAGGGAACCCTATCCAGCAGTTCATTTTGGGATCTTCTTGTAGTTCGTAATTTCTTCATTGGAAAAGCCAGCTAAGCATAGTGAAAAGTAAGGTTTGTCCCCTCGGCTATGTGTTTACTGGCAATTGTATGTCGTTGCTATGTACATTGTATTGTTTCAGCGAATTCATTTGGACTGTGGTAGTATTTGTTTATTTGCTTCATCAATACCGTAACTTATTTAGGATGTTTTTATTGGTGCAGAATCTGGAGTGGCATTTGTGATCGTCTAGATAACTGCTTAAAACATTTTGCTTGCAATTTAATTATTCCTTGTAATGCATGTACGGCATTTCTTCAGAAATTCAACGTAAATCTTTTGTTATGAAAGTAAAGCTGTTCTGGCACTTTATCCCTGAGCGTAACACTTCCAGACTGCTACCATAACCCTTCAAAATGAAACACAACCAATCAATCTTTCTAGTTTGCATGTAATTGCCTACAGCTAAAATAAAGCTTTTTTCCCCCCAGTTTCTTACAGTAGAAATGAGTTAATATATTGGCGATGGAATAACCATCAGCAATCAGCCTTTAGCTGTTTACTAATGAACTCCCAGATGTATGAAAAATTTCAGAATCTGTGTTTTACTTCAGGCTGTACATGAACTTAACACTTCAGTTGTAGAAAGAAAAGCAACTTAGATGCCATACACATAAATACTGCTACTTCACATCTCAATAAATTGCAGATCATGAAAACTGCAGGAAGCTGTAGTAAAAATCCATATTTCAAAAAACTAATAGGTGGTCTTGCAAGCTGAAATCAAAGGTTATTCTTCTATGGCACTTTGATTCTTTTTACCATTTAAAGCTTCTTTATTTTTTTATTCCTTTATTAAAGCTTTTAAGCACTGTCTTTTTTTTTTTTCCTAATATTTGTGTAGAGTTTTTCATTTGTCTGCACAGCATTTGTTGGAATTCTTTGAGGGAATTGGTAGGATTGCAAGGGCATTTGAATTCAAAACAGAATGAGTTGGCAAAGATATAAAACATACATTATTATCACATTGATTTATCGACAAATTCTCATGGATCCTTTTTGCAAACCATATGATAGCGTTGTCGAGGAGGCTTCTACTTCCTTAGAAGGGATGTGCATGCAAGCAACAGTGGCAGGTGTTGAAATACTTTAGAATGAAGACCACGTGTTAGAAATGAAGCAAAATTCCAAAATCTTTCAATGTGTTGCAATGTACTTAGCGTCTTTTCCTGATTAGCATAATTTTCATAGCAGAGCAAATAGGTTGTGGAGGAACAGTGGAGTTGCAAATCAAGATTTGATCATCAGTCCTAAAGATCAAGTTGTTGGCTTCCTTGTGTTGTAAAGTACAGCAGACCTCTTCTCATCTGTTTTCTTACGGCGTAAATATCTGCAATACACTGTGAAACATCCAGGAGGCTGATGTCTTCTCTGGAGGACCCTTTGTGCTTCTGTGTCAGTGGAAGTGTTAAGTGGATGAAGATGACTTTGAACATCAGTCTAAGGCTTCCTTTCAGGTTACCCCATAAAGAGTGGACTTGTTGATATGAAGGGTACAGACTAGGTGTGGGTGGTGTGTGTGTGTGTCTTTTGTTTTTTAAAGTGATTTCGAAGAGTTTCTGTAGAGACTAATGATTTAAAAAACAACTTACCTTCTTTTAAAAAAAAATCAAGTTAATGTTTCACTTTAATAAGAATGGTGAATTTAAACTAGAGTAGAAGGACAATTGTTTGAAAATGAAATTTTGTGTGGGTTTCCCTCTAGTGTAAGAAGATTTAGGTGATTAGAGACTGTAAATTCTATAATATTAAAATTTTCATATGTACAACTTCTTACAAATAATGTGATGATTTTCTTAGGAAGAAGATGCTTAGTTACAGAAGGGAGAAACTTTTCTTCTCAGGTTGACCACACAATAAACTTATAAAATCTGGATGTTTACATCATAATATTCAGTGCTTAATATCCTGCTGGGAGAGTGTTGTCAGAGTAGGACATAATGAAGATCTGCCATAAAGGAAAACAAAACATGGTATGAAAGTGTCACAAGGGTAGAAAAATAATATTAAGTACTCATGTGAACATAAAGAGTTTAAGAAAATAAAAAGGAATTTTCCTTTTACCATGAAGTAGGAAAGGGCATGCTCTTAAACAAAAGTAGTAGAAAACATTATAAAAGCCAAGTTTCCAAGTTAAACTAGTGACACAGTAGTGGGTTTAAATCCTGGTTCCCACTTCGTGTGTCAACTTCATCCACATGGTGTAGGGGTAGTATCTGGAGGAAGAAATGACATGGGTAGGGAAAGTGATGTGCAATTAGAGGAATGAAAAGAACGCTACTGAAGATGCTGTTATGGTCATTGAGAAGCTTTTATTCTTTGTGAATGCTCAATGAAGAAGAGCTGGAAAAGACAGAATAAGGAAATGCATTTAACTTTGCTTTAATTGTACGTTGGAACAACGGAGACACTTATATGAAGGTTACTTACTGTGTAGCTCTGTACGTAGAGAAGCACCAGACTTACCAAGCTGTCCATATACTTTGGTTTTGTAATCCCAGTAATAAATAGGGTTTTTTGCCTCTTTAATAATTGAGGATATTGATAGAGCAAAGAATAACACACTAGAGCTCTTTTGAACTTACTATCTAGAAGAATTGCATTTTTTAAATGACTAAAGTTTAGTACAGATATGGGAATGCTTTGTTTAAAATTAATGTAATTCCTCTTTTTGTGTTTGCAGGTTTCAGCAAACAAATGGTGGAGATACTGAACAAACATGGTGTTTCATTTAGCAGTTTTGATATTTTTTCTGATGAAGAAGTTCGTCAGGGGCTGAAAACATATTCTAATTGGCCAACTTATCCGCAGTTGTATGTAGCTGGAGAGCTTATAGGTGGACTTGATATTATCAAGGTTAGAAACTGAGAAATTCTTAATCTTATTAGTTGTCAGAAGCATGTTTTCCTTGCTTTTTACATCTGATTTTTCTTCTCCTCAATCCCCCTAGGAACTTGAGGCATCTGGAGAACTGGACACAGTCTGTCCGAAGGCACAGAAGCTGGAGGACAGGTGTGATGTATTATGTCATTATTTTAAGGGTTTCTATTTTTGAGGTTTCCTGTATGTTCATTTATATAGGGGGAACCCTCTATATAAATTCCTGTTCTTTGACTTTATCAGAAGTGTGTCAAGATTTTCTTTAATTACAGAACTCCTGCAGTTGTTTAATATGTTCCATTTTCTATACAGTAAGCATCAATTAATATAAAGTTATACTCTTACATATGTATTAAGCCATACTGTTCCAGTAGGCTTTACTTACTGTATTTGTAGTTTGTTCATTTTTAATTATAGCAGGCATATATAGATTCCTTCTTGCGTGTCTTTTTTAAGAATTTTATTCTTTAAAGATAACTGGAAAAATCATCTTTTAAACATGAGCAGCTTTTGTTAGCTTCACTTGGCATAGACTTTATAACTGATGTCACTGGAGAAAATATCTAGGCTTGTCTCCTCTTTTTTCTTGATTACTCATGTCCTTCAGTTCCTGTTTTCTTTCACCTTGGCAACACAAATACATGCTGCAGCAGTAGGAAGTGTGTTGCTTCCTGAATCAGGTGTAATATCTAGAAACCAATTTGTCCTCCTTTAACCTTCCCATTTGAAGATTCACTCGTTTGAAATTCTGACGTGCCGTGCCCCAGGCAGCCAAGCTCCAGATATCTGACAAGTCATTCTGTTTGAGAAGTTGCTAGTAGATGTGGCTTTTTTTTCTAGTTTTTATGTGAATAGTGCCATTAAGACATGCAAAGGGGGGGCTGGTTTACCGAGAAGGTGGCCTGGACCTTGAAGGCAAATATGTTAGCATAGATTCCCTCTTGCTCTCTGAGGATGGTAAGAGGAAGTTTTACAGTGCTCTAGATGTGACTGGCTCTGGTTCTTTCGTCTTCTCAGCGTAGTGGAGAAATAATTCAATGCAAGCCATTTCAATATGGTGATAAAGTATACTTACTTTTACAGCTGTGTATTTATTAATTCTTCTTAATTTGTTCTATGGCTGAGGTTTACCTTTTTGTTAGTAGGGTAACTTGTAAATTGTTTCACCAAGGCCACAAAAAACAATCACTACCTTTTGCAGTTTGAGATTAAATTATAGGTAAAGATGAGATTATCTCAGTATAGCCTTTTAAAAACTCATTTTATAAAGTTTCCTATAGTCTCTTCCTTCCTTTTTGCAAACTTGCAAAGTTATGCATAAACTGCAACTTTATTGAGTTTATACATTGTTTTTTGCTTTGCTTAATCTTTTTGGGGAAAGAAGGTAATGGGAGATATCCTCTGCTTACCTAATGTGTTTTAATAGATTAAAATTGTTGGTATAGCTAAATACCTCCCTAAAGGAGCAGCAGCAGCATCTTTTTAACAGGTGTGTGAAGTTTTTATCAATTTTTTCAAATTTTGATGTAGAAGTGGCCTGAAAGCAAAAAATTCACCAGACAAATCACACGTAGCTTCTTGTTGCCTAGTTTGTTCTTCTTTTAGTAGGTGTTTGTTTCTTGGGTTAACATGTGACGTTTCACTGAGGTCTGTCTTCCGTTTTCTGGTGACAACTGGGAAGTTCTTTTTCCATGCCACAGATTAATTTTTCTTTGTAGCTAACCTCATACTTAACTTCTGAGCAACTGACATCTCTTTCAAACTATACTCACTCTATCAGTCACTCATAAGAAAAACCTTATGAGGTAGTTATTCAAACATGTAAGACTTAATAAAATGAAGGAATATAAGTAGTCGAATCTATTTAATGCTAAATTATGTTCCTTTACTCCAGTGTTTGATCTCTTCTGATCAGTTAACTGCATCTTCTTCAGTTGAAAATACCCTTGAAAATGGACTCTGGAAATCAGCTTGGTTTCGCGAAACAGATCTGGCAGCTGGAGAACCAGCTCAAATTACTGCAGCTCATCCTTGCTGTAGCTGTTAGTTTTGCTGTTGCTTTTTAACCTAGAGACAACTTGGTTGGAAAAATTGTTTGGAGGTTTACATGTGCAGAGGCTGTATGTCACCAGCAAAGCTTCGTTTAGTTTTATTTTGCAAAGACCCTGGATTCTCCAGTCTAGAATCTTTTTGCATTATGCAAGTCATGCAAAGTGACCTTTTACAGAAAATGCTACCTGTTATGCATTTTATAGAGGGTAGTTTGCCCTTGGCAGGAAACTATTGGACAGGAGTCTTTGCTAACTTTTTCCATCAATTGTCACAGAAAGCCTTTTATAAAAGGAGAGGGAAAGAAACCCTCGTCTGAGGGTTGTGCGGGTAGACCAGAAGTGGACAGGGCACAATGGGGCAAAACAGGCCTATTCCTGAATTTCAGTAGTGGTTAGTCCTTAGTCCGTAAGTCTGTAGATCTTATGACTGATGGACAATAGGTATGGCTCTTACTCTGCAAAAGACATTCTCACGTAGAGAATGAGAAATGCTAAGTATTATATTGACTATGTGAAAAAGCAATATGTCACTAAATATAGACATTTTATTTAAAATATCCTAAAATGATGTTTCTCCTTAAACTTATTGCTGCTCGATACTTAGAGGTCAATCTAGAGAAATAAATTGTTGCTCTAAAAGTAACAGGATGGTTCAAATTCATTCACTAGAGTTACTGTAAGCAATTTATGAATAGACTTGCTTATAATAATGCTTTAAATGCATTTGGTAAAGCTGTCAGTTGCTATCTTTCCACTTTTGCATTTTGTTTTCCTGTTGGAACAAAGCTTGGGATAATAACCGAGCTGTTTTATGTCTTCCTTTTTTGTGCCTTCTGTAGGCTTAAGAGCTTGATAAACAAAGCTCCTGTGATGCTTTTTATGAAAGGAAGCAAACAGGTAAGATTAAGCATTGCAGAATGTATTACATTTAAACAGTTACAATTAATTTTTTTTTCCTGCTTAATGAAAATTAATGGTGCTGGGAAGTTAGTTATTTGTCTTTTTATTTGGTGCTTCTCTAAGCCATAGAAGAGCAGTCCCTGTTGATGGATATATATTGCTGAAATGCTGATAGCTGTGTTACAGTAAAATCAGGGAATTTGATACTCTGCAGTGACGTCTGTCAATTCTACAATTCAGGAATGAGTGGAAGAACTGTGCATGTCCTGTTGGTCTTAGTTATTGATTGTCTTTGCAGATAATGGATTTTCGTTTGATGTTCTGAGTGCTTGCCTCTGATGGCTATCCTACTTGAGGCGTACACTTTGAGTGTTGCCCAAAACTTTATCTCTGGAAGCATGTCTCTTGAAATTTCCCTCTGTTGACCTAATTGGATTGGGTGTCCTATCCTTTTTAATTTCTCTGACTTCATTATGCTTTCACAACTGCATTTAAAAAAAGCTGCTAGATGTTTTTAATGCTAAAGCATAATGCCACATACCGTAAATGATCCACTCTTTTCTCACGTGCATGGAATGGTCTATGCCTGGCGCCTTTAAGCTGCACTTAATTATCTTGCTCGCTGAAATGAAGACAGTGACTGAAGACAGACAACTGCTAACAGTTAGGATTAAAACAATAACAAATGACTGTAAACCAGAAGGTCAGTCCATTGCTTTGTGTTGCATACTCAAACAAAGTAACCAGGGGATAAATTATTCCCTTTTGAACAGCAAGGCACTGCAATTCTTCCTGTCAAAATTACTTGAACAGCACCTAACTCGGACTTTTCATTGGAGTGGTGTACCTTAAACAATAACTGTAGTTAGTGGTTGCATGTTATGAGTCGTTTATACAGTATTTTTTTAAAGGGATACAGAGGTAGGCGACTGAGCTCGTTCATGTGACTTCTTTCCATTTCATTTTCTCATTTGTTCCCTGAGCCTTCTCTGTGTGATAACAACAGATACTTTTAAGAGTGTTATAGGCTGTTTTACTAAGCCATTTCATAGCCAATGGAACCCCGTGGGTTGTGCTGCCTCACTGAAACAGTGGTGATGAGCTAGTTGGGCTCAGGTCTTCTAAACCTTCATTTAAAACCTGTGTCTTGCCTACAGAAAGCAAGAGTTTGGGCAGGTTGCTTAACACGTTTTGATTTTGCTTGAGCTACTGGTGGAGTGAAATCACCAATAAGAAGGGATAGTCTGGACTAAATATTCAATGTCTGAAAAATGATGGGTGTTCTATGTCTTTATGCTGTCAATATGAAGAGTTTGCAGTAGATACTTTCAATTATTAATTTCAGTTGGGAGCTGCTGTACATGCAACCTATTTATCAGTTGACCATAGGTTGCTACTCTCTCCAGAATCGTAAGTAAAGGGTAGCGTATGTCTCAAAATAAAATACATCTATTTCACAAATGCATGTAAGGCATTTATACCCATCATACCTATAGCTTTGGCTTTCTGAATGTTCAGAAAACAATCAAACCTAACTAGTTTTCAAGATAGTATTGCCAAACCTGGAAAACAGATTCACCTTGTATCATTTCACACCACAACTGAGGAAAGCATTTAATATTCTCAATGTTTTCATTTATTTCAGCAGAATATATAAAGAAAGATACATTCAGTACTGTTTAAAGCTCAAAGAGTATAAAGAAGAATGAAAAAGGGATTAGCAGTATTGCTCATCCAGTAAGGTCATCACTAGCAATAAATTGGTAATAGCTTTAGTGTAGCTTGAGGACTTGGAATTTTGTGGATTAAATATAGCAGATACATGTTTTAACATGTGTGTTTTGCATTCTAGACGGCAAAATGTGGATTCAGCAAGCAAATTATAGAAATCATAAATAGTACTGGGTACGTAAGTGGGTTTTTTTAATTGAATTTGGGAAGCCAGTTCTGTTTTAAAAACTACATTTTATAAATAAACAGTTTGGAAAATTTTAGTGGAAGACTTCCCCAAATGTCATTTTCTTTGTTTAAGAGTATTTTAAAGTATCTTTATGTAAAAGCCTATAGCGTAAATCACTACTACACTCATTTGATATCAAGTCAAATGTAGTGTGTGGGGCATTATGCTGCTTTAGCACTACTACATAGTGATTGTCTTGCTCGGATTGAGGATTTATTGCAACAGTGAATTTTTTCTTTTTTTGCTGTGTTTGTTGACATGGAAGAAATCCCTCCACTCTGATAAGCAGCTAGTCTTAGAGAGGTCCCTCTTGATCTGTTTCCTTAATCTTGGAGCCTCTCATGTTATCTAGCCTCAGTTTTCCTCTTCAAAGCAGTTCTTTCTGTAGTGGGAGAGATTAGTATCATCTTCCTTTGAATGAACTCCTGTTTCATTTGTACTGCTAGTTAGAGGTTAAGCAATTGTCTTGATTACTAGATGTTAGAATAGGCTTTTTGAGATAATAGATAACTATATATCAATACACAACTTGGAAATAAGTAGCAGTTACTCAGATCATGGTTCCTTGTCACTGGCCCTAGTCCACTTGCAGCAATCTACATACTTGCTGGTTATTGAAGAGTGCCAGTTCTTAGAATACTAGGAATTGCATACCAAAACTCATGCATGAATCAACCAGAAATCAAATTTACACAAGCGTTTTATTTCTGTGTTTTTACGCAAGTAGTATATGAAGGTGGTGAAATAGCTGCAGCTGGTTGATTCCTTAATAAAAACCTCCAAAGTGTGTGTTGTGTTTTTGTTTTTGTTTTTTCTTCTTGTTGTTGGTTTTGTTTGGTTTTTTCTTTTATATTTTTTTGCTAATAGTGAACAGAATTACTTTGAAAACGTTTTGGCCAATTAGAGCCTGAGCTACATGGCTTAATTTTTTAGTGCGTTATGCTATCATCCGTGCATTATAAGGAATTTCCCATGAAACTAGACATATTTTACATTACAGTTCTTGGTGCATAAGGTGTTGACTCTTTTCTTCTTGTTACCTGTTAATTCTGAGTGATTCGGAAGCTAGCTTGTAAATGTACCCATTTTGAATTTTTGAGGGTCTTACATTGCAACACTCCACAGTAGATGATTTTGGTTGTTGTTTTTTTTTTTTCCTAGCGTTGATTATGAGACATTTGACATACTGGAAGATGAAGAGGTAACTAAGCTTCTCCGTCATTGGGGATTTCATTGTTGCTTTTATTAAAGTTGAAGTTTACTTTTAAGATTATTTTTCTTAGGTGCGGCAAGGATTAAAAACGTATTCAAACTGGCCAACGTATCCTCAATTATATGTGAAAGGTGAACTTGTTGGAGGCCTGGATATTGTTAAGGTAGGAATGGGAGAATCTTGTTTTGAGATGTAAATTGACCATTTGTTTAAAACTGTAGAAATGTTTTCTGCCCACAACATACAGAAATTCCTATGTAGTGGTCCTAGATCTTGGTTGCTTTTACGGTGACTTCTATTAGCTCAACATACAGTTGAAAGAAGCTCTAAATCTCTAGCATTCTCATATGCCAAGATTTAGCAGTGAAATGTATTTTCTTGACAGCAGTCAGTTACTGTTACTGTAAAGACCATTTTTACCCCGTGGGTGCATTTTTACAGGTTTCTCTTCCTAGTTTTACTTCTGACATTGCTTTTCTCAAATAAGATGGGCGAGACATTTTTTCCTAGCAAACAGTCTCATTCCTGGAAGAAAGTAAGGTTTATTGTAGTTGTTTGAACAGACCCTGAAGCAACAAAAATAGATCTGCATTTCTTACTGTGGTTTTTGATTTTTGTAACAGAGCAGGCACAGTGTTCTAAACCCCAAATACTCTTGAGCCCATTCTTGTCTGAATGTTTTATAGCCAATTCCTCAGACATTGTAACTCCTGGGAAGATACAATCAATAAATCTCATTTAGTTCTAAAAATACTGGTATTACTTAAATTATATAGATTACTTTGATTTTATTTATTTAACAAGTGTGTGGGTTATTTCAGTGATCAGTAAGTATAGTCTTGGGCATTGTGGAGATGCTGCAAAATACTTCTCTCACTAATATTTAAATGTGATTTGTCTATTTGCATTGTTGGACTGTATTCAGTTCACACTGACTAGCTTGTATGGGTAGATGAATGTAGTCAGTATTTTAAAATTCATTCCGTAATATAGCATAATATGTAATAACATTGAGATAGTTGTTTCTCTTGAGATGTGGGAAAAGAATGTATACTCCACAACTTATTTTAAAACTATTTCCTGGTGTTATCACGCTCTTTAGTAAGTTCACAGCCTTATAATTTGAATTTAAATCATCAAGATAGTATGGGCAAGTGCCTCTTATTTAGAACTCTTACAAATCTCTTACTGTCTTGTTTGTTTTAATGTGTGGTAGTAACAAAATCTGTCAATGGATGGTAATTTTCTCATTTTGTGGGAGGCATTTTGGATGTTGTAAAATTTTGTGTATGCCTAAAATATATCTTGAATTACATCTAGAAGGAGATATACCAGGGGATTTACCTGGTGAAGTTGATAACAACCAATTCTTTGGAAGGTGTATCTTTTCACTAAATGGGTTTCCTCTGTTACTAAACAGACACAAAATAGAATTTAAATACCACATTATGAACTTCAGTGTCTTGGTCAAGAGGGACCTCTAGTGGGTCATCTAGTGCGTGCCCTTAGCCAGGGAATTGATTTCCTTATCCACAAAATGTTCCTATTGAAATCTTGTTTGTGTAATCACAAAATGTACACAGAGAATAATTGCTGTATGTATTTTTTTACAGGAACTAAAGGAAAGTGGTGAATTGTTGCCTATTCTGAAGGGAGAAAATTAATGGAAAAGGACATCCATGGGAAGAGAAATACTTGAAACAATGATTCATTTATAGATTATATTGGAACAATACACAGCTTAGCCTTGTGGAACTGATCAGGAGTAAATAAAGACAGCTTATGTACTCTATGTATTTCACAAGACCGTGCTACGTACGAAAATGTGTTTCCACTGAAGATACAAAAATGTCAAGATCTTCAAATTCAATTAAAATATAATGTTAAAGAACTGTGTTTGTTACTACACTCTTTCTGTGTATTCATTGCATCTAGATGTTTAAGAATTGAGTAATGACACCACTATCCATTGCAGTACTATATAGGACTAAACTGCATCTTTTTTGGGGCGGCTCGGCTCTCATTAGGAGAATATTAATGGGTATACCTCTGTGGTAGGGAGCATAATAATTTTCTGTCCCTGTTAATAATTGTTCTCATGTCTAGTGAGCGAGAAAACTAGTATTGAAACCTTAATCCAGTGCACTGTTAGGAAGTTGTTATTAATGAGTTTCAGCTGTATACTATGCATCTTCATTATCTTCGTAGGTACAGTAATTGTTAATTTCAGATGTTCAACTTATTTTAACATAGCTTTTTGGACATACTTAAATTACGGTGGAAATGAGCCAATAAGCACAGTGATTAGGCCAGTCTTGTGGATCATCAGTGCTCCTTCAGTTAGATGGAAAGGTTTACTTTCTGGCTGTGACTTTGGCAATTTAAATCATTGTGTTTAATATATGAATCCTTCACTTCTGTATTCAGAGGATTTAATTTGTTTTTAATTCTTCTTTCAATACGTGTGATGCTCTGAAATATAGTGGGCTCTAATAATGGGCTGACCATAAACCAGCTACAGCACAGATGTACTTGCAACTATGTTCTCTCTTCAAGAGAAACATTTTTTGCTTTCAGGTCTTTTGAGTTCTTAGCATCTGTGCTGAGACTAATGAGGTTTTTATTTTGGAAGGTGTTTTTGTGTCTGTGAAATACTGAAATATTTCTGGTTAATTATGTGTAGACTGCTGTGTGTGACAGCGATATCAGCTGCTACTGACTTCTAGCTGTGAAATACTGGTTTAAACTGTTTTGAGTGCATTGGCTATACACAGTAAGGAGGAGAAGGACACCATATTCTTAGAGAGGTCTAGAACATGAAGAGGAGCAAGCTCCTTTTATGAAACCCAGAAAATGAAGCACTGGTGAGCAGAAAAGTGCCTGAATCTCACCAGTAATACATTCTGGGCAGAGAGGTATTGCTGAAAGCCTTTTCCTCGCTGATTTTTGTGTTGGTTGTGCTTGCAGAGAAACACCTGCGTCTGCTCAAGATTCATGGCCAGAAACTCTTCTGAGGAGTTGCTTCCGTGTTCGGAGGGGTCAGGACTGACCGTGTGCTCTTCAAAATGTGCCTGGAAGAAGAGATGCCTGATGAGTTAGGTGGTGCGAAGTTTTAGGCAGCAGCTGAGAAGTAAGGTTTTGGAAGCAAGTTTGGGGCTTTGTTGCTTAAATTCGAAATACAATCTAAGTACACTGGAACCTGAAGCGAGACTGTTACTGGACTTAGTCTCAAGCTGGTAAAGGTTGACTGCAGAGAAAAAGGTACTTACACTTGTTACAGAAGTCTTAGTAATTGATGTTTAATTCAATCCAAGTATTAATTTTCTAGGAATAATTTTAGTATTTACTATAAAATAGTACATGTTGTAACTTTAACACCAATTTTAATCGCTATAAAAAATCTTTTCCCTCTCACGAAAACAAGCCTTAATCAACCTCTCAAAGTGAATTGCAAATGCATCCAGGCAGTTGGCAGTAGTAATTGTAACCTATTTCATATTAAAAAAAAAAAAGGAAAAAAAAAATCATACCAAAAGTAACATTCCTGTGGTCAAATAGGGAATTAGAAGCTTTAAGTAAAACAAGATTAAATACAAGATGCTATAGTTTTCCTTCAAAATCCACTATAGTGGAATTAACTACTTGAGGATTGCACTAGAAGTGCAAAAGACCACCAGTGGCAGTTGTTTCTCAGACAATTTATATCTTTATAGTCCATACGTTCCAGTGCTACACTTCGACCAGTTATTCTTGAAGTGAGACTACTGTGCTGCTGTTTGTGTTTGGTGACTGTTCTCTTAACTTTTCGTGGTGCTCAACTGAGGGTCTCCAGCTTTGGTAATTAGCAACATTTGTTATATTTAGTACTCGTTCTTTTGTCAGAATTCATTGTAAACCCACTCTGTATAAGTTAAAATGGCACTGTGGTGTTTCTTTGGACAAAACCAGACTTTCTGGAAACAAGCACTTTTAAAAGGGGTTTGTGTGAGGAGCGCTTTTCTAGCGTGCTCGCCTCCCCCAGATCGGGGTGTTTAACACGGCAACCTGGACCGTCAAGCTCAGCAGTTTAACGGTGTGAACGGGGCATCGCATCTGAGTTCATGCTGGTGCTGGTAAAGCGCTTTGAGAGCGGCCTGTTTCTGCAGAGGGCTCGCAGTGCTGCGTGGTGTCGGTACACCCCTGCAGCTGTGTAATTTAAGGATTTGTACTGAGTCTGTATATGGGCTTTACTGTCCCGTAGCTGTAATTTTGGTTAGGGTTTGTTTGCGTCTAAGGAGCTGCAGAACTGTTGGCTCCGAGCTGCCGTGGCAAAGGGAGGAATATGTGGGTGGAGGCTGCCTCTCCGTGGTAGGAGAGCGTACATTGCACCGGCTGGCCTGCAGTCCCCTCCTGGCTCAGCAAGAGGGAGTCGGGAAATCTGCAACTGCATAAAACACGCTTGGAAACAATTTCAGCCATATGGCCAAAACCTTAATTGAAGGGACTGCTGGGGAGCGTGGCTGATACGCTGCTGCTGCCTTGCAGGGATGACTCTCGCCCTTCTGTAGGAATGTGTGATCCCTCTGCCTCTGGAATAGACTGCTGCTACTGGAAAAAAAAAGTTTGGCTTTATATGGAATGGAAGAGGCAGCGGGTGTGTAGTTTATCAGCACTCGTAATGAGATGAAGATGAGGCAGATAAATTCATCAAGGGATAAAGTAGCTGAGGGATGATAGGTGCTTGTGGAAGTTACACGGTGGATACCTGTAACCAGTGTAGGCGCTGGTTCTTATTTCAGCTTTCTGCATGCACACTCACGCGCACACGTTGCCTTCTAGAAATGCATTTCCTGGTACTCTTCCCAAAGTCACTCCTCTTACCTACTAATAGAAAAGTACAGGCTGAGTTCCTTAACTTTTTCTGTAAATCAGAATGATTTGGGCAGTACTGTTAGGTGGTGTTCCCGGACCTCTAAAGCTGAACGTGGGGAGGCCCAGGGTCGCTGTGCTGGGAGACAGCCAAGGAAAAATGCATGTTTTGCCCAGAAAGGGAAGAAGGCAATGAAGTGTCGGAGCTACAGTCTGCCAGGTCAAGAGGTAAGTGAGGGCTTGCGCTTTTATGGCTGCTAAAGATGGCATGTTACTTCTTACCGGTGGAGAAGTATTTGACATCGGTGTTTGGGTGCAATTAACAATGTCACTTATATTCTGCTTATTTGTATATTTCTCTTTCTTTTGCTTTCTTTTCCTTGCTTGTCCCAAGTTTTCAGTTAGATTCTTTTTTTTCCTGTACTTTAATATTAGGGTATAAGGAAAAAAAATTAGCCGTGAGGATGGTCAACCTGGAACAGGTTGCCTCAAGAGGTTGGGGCGCTCCATACTCAGAGGTGTTCAGGACTCAACTCGATTAATCTCAGAGAAACCTGATCTGATTTGATCTGCTCTTAGCAACAGGTTGGACTAGATGACAGGCAGAGGTCTGCCCCAGCCTGAATTAGTCTCTGCTTTTAATGACACAGTAATGAAGTGTTAGTGGATAGTGAAAAGTGTTAGTGAATGGAGTGCAGAACAGCACCTACGGCTCCCTTTGCGTGGCCAAAAGGAGAGTCCTGCTGCAGTGATTAACTGCTGTGTGGTATTAACTATGTTTAATAACTTTGCCTAACCAGGTAACTGCCACCCCCCGTCACCTCCTCTGTGCTTGAATAAGAAATACTTTGAAAACACTATGAAGTATTCCGTTTTTTAAAGCCAAGTGCCATATAGCTGAGATAGGTAATGCAGTATTGTTTTTAAATTAAAAATTAATCTGGCAATATGTGAACATTGGTTAAAGGCTTCTGACAGTCCAAGGAGAAATTTGATTTTAATTAGGGGAGTATTTCTTGGAAAGTCATCACAAAGATAGTGTCTCATTTCGTAGTACTGAGGCAGAAGTGGAGGAAAGCAGTGATTTTTTTTTTTTTTTTTCCTTCAAGTTGTAGTTCCAGGCAGCCGATTCAGATGAGACGATCGAGCTGTTCAAAAGCAATTAATGAACATGGGTTTAAAGAGCCTGGTTTTTGCTTATGCCTGACCGTGACTTCCCTTGTCTTCCCGAAGCGAGTGTATCCCGCTCTGCTGCAGCTTTGTCCAGCTTCGCTCAGGGGAAGTCACTGTCTTCCTTTTCTCCTGGCCATATTTATCTGCTCTGTCCTGATGTGTGTGGTCGGGGGCAGCAGAGTCCCTTTCCAGGCTAGGGAAACGCTTGGAAGTGGGCTAGCAAAATTAAGGGGAGAGGAGAGAGAGATGTTGGTACAGTCCTTACCTCCTTCTTTGGAGGAAAGCTTGCATCCCGCTGTTAATTCAGGATCCATAAGTCCTTCGGCCATGTGGTAAGTGTTTACTGTTCTTTGTGGCAGTGTAGTTGTGATCTGTGTGTCTCTGAAGTATTTCCCCCTGTACAAGAACTGTTTGTGCCCAGCCGTACCTGCAGTCATATTAGTATTTCTACTGACTTTATTGCTTGTGTACAGAAATGTTTAAAAACTTGAATAAAGGGGTTCCTGGTGTGTACTGGAGAAAGAAAACACCTCTCCTTTCTGCATGTGCTGAAAGGGTGTAACAGGACTGATGCTTTGGTGGGACTCAACTCCAGCCAAGCTTCTAGATTCCTAAAAGCCTAAACAGGGAGGGATGACATCCAGCATGTGAAATTCTGCCTTGGACTTATTAAGAGAAATACTGGCAGTGCCCCCTCAACACGTTGGGTCCCAGCAGCCACTGTCCCTGTAAGGGCTCTTGGAGTGCCCAGCGTCTCGGTGTGCCTGATGGGCAGCCTGTGTTCAGGTGGGCTCCTGGGCCTTGGCACACCTGGCCGAGGTGCAGAAAGAGCTTTGGCTGGTTGCTCTGGTCACAGCAGCCTCAGGCAAAAGCGAGGTGTGAGCGAGAGGTGAAGGCATTGCGAGCACTCTTTACCTGAGATGAGGAGAGGTGGTAGGACATGGTTCATGGTTCATCAGAGCAGATAAGCAGGTTGCTGTGCTTCATAGCCTTTTAGTCTCAAAATGCTTCTGCTGCTGACCCATTTCCCATCTTATTTCCCATCTTAAATTGAGATTTAAGCTCTGGTCTTCCTTAGAAGATGTGAAGGGAGGGGAAAGAATGGATCACAGACTGTCGCAGCCTTTTCTCTTCAAATCTACAAAGGTGTCCTGTAAAAGTGGAAGAGGAAGGTGCAGCCTGAGTTCACATGGTGAAAGGCTGCAAGTTGACAAGTTCTAAAGGGTTAGGTTCTCCTACATGAAAAAGAAAAACGTGTTTCCAAGGGAAGATGCTTCCTCCATGTCCTGCATGAGCACTGAACGTAAGGTGAGGCAGCAGTGGGTCTGGTGGTGCGGTGGGCTTTCCACAGTCCCTAGGGTGGGCTCTGCCAGCGTCCCCGGGTCTGGCTTCCAGTGGCACAAATGCTAAAGCTGACCCCAGCGAGGCGTGAGGACGGGGCACGTGCCGGCCTTGGGGCAGGCAGAGCCGCGCTCCCCACAGCCGCCCTGTGCTGGAGCGGGGGTCGGGCCCAGACTGCCCTGGGGGCTGCGGAAGGGTTGGTTCATCTTCACCTTTGCACTGGTCTCTTGCCATGTGCTGCCATAGCCGTGGTAAATGCGGTAGATTCCACAGGCACTAGGTGGTTTCTTGAGATGAATTTTCAAAAAAGCCTCTTCCAAGCCCTTTTATTGAATAGAGGCTATGGTAGCACAGCGCCTTTCCTTGCCAGTGCTGTGCCTGGTTTAAAGTTAGTTCACAGTGTTATTTTTAGCAATAGTCAAGACTTAACCTCAAAGTCAAAGTCTTTTAGAAAAAACTGCCACACACTGCTGGTTTTGTGACCTGGTGGAAGGTGCACCTTCAGTTAGCATGTTCTTCTGCAGCATGACTATCTGGAGATGAATAATTAAAACTAGTAAAACAGTGAGTAGTTAATGTAATTCAGACATCGTTGTGCTTCCTCAGTGCTCTGGAAGGAAAGCCAGCCTGTCTGTGTCCAATAAGTCCACTTTATAAAGGTGAGTCTTTATACGTGAATGCAAACGCTGAGCAGCCTGGTCAGCATATTGAAAAGCACGGACTTTGGGTAAAAAAGAACCCCAGCGCCGAGGTGTTCTCCTCCCGCAGCGCCGGCGGCAATGCCCGCGGCTGCCCGCGAGGCGGCGGTGCGCACCGCGGAGCGGCGCGGAGCGGGGGGGGGGTGTCCTGTGGGGGTGCGGCGGGCTCCCAAACCGGCGGGACCTCCGCGGCGTGGGGGGGCAGATCGGGGAGCACCGGGACGGGCTGCGGGGTGCAGCTTTGGGGGTGATTATTTTTTTTAAAGTTTAAAGCTAAAACGGTAGGTAGCTGTTCACAACGGCAGACTAGGACCCTTCAGCTTTTTTTTAAGCTTACGTGTTGGGTAGTAATAATAACAAAAGCCCAACGGTAAATCCCCCAAACGGCTGTGCTCAGGGGGTGCTGCACGATGCCCCGTTACATTGGAAATGAAGATGTAAATGCTTCATGAGACAGCCCTAGCTTGAGGGGTGGTGGCAGACGAAGCAGCAATGTGCAGTGGGGTATGGAGGGATGCCAGTGGGGAAAGCTGGGGGCAAGGGGGACAGAAAGGACATCTGCAGGGCTGGAGTGGGCAGCTGCGTGGCTGAGGGGGCTGGGGAGCAGATGCAATGGAAACTGAGGCAGGGAGAGAAACTGGGGGCCTCCGCTGAGCCTCACGAGGAGGGGTTTCCTAGCCCCTGAGCATGGGTGAGTGGTGACACCAGCCCCCGTGGAAGCGGTGTCACAGCGGATGGAGCGGCTCTGAAAGCCCGGCAGTGTCACGTGTGCCTCCGAAGGAAGGACAGGCAGACAAGGCTTTCTTGCAACTTGGAAGGTTTGGTTGAAATTAAGAATCCTAACACTAGGCTGACTGAAGCTGTCAGGAAGACTGAAACTCTTAAATAAGCCAAGGGATGTTCAGGCTCCCAGCAGAATCAGTCTGGCATTTCTGCCGGCTCAGCACCTCGGATAATCTGTCAGCTGAGCTGGCTTAACCCCAGCCTGTGGTTTTTGGAATGCCAGTCTGCCTGCCCAGCGCTGTGCTCCGAGAACTTGGTTTTGTACAGAAACCTATTGTATTCAAAACCGCTGCTGGTTACAGTGCAACTTTCAGTGTAATTAAGCCATGGCAACAGAATTAATGGCATTACGTGCGAGTCAGGATGGAAGATCTGGTCCTCAGCTGGTTTGGTTTGGGCTGGAGGTGCCGTGTTGTATTTTATCCACAGTGTGACTTCCAGGTTCAAAGTACAATATCCACTGTTAGCCATCTCTGGATGGAGACCTGTGATCCTTAACACCCCTGCAGCCACAGGGCAAAGGGGGAACTCCTAATATGTGATGAGGGAGAGCAGCCACAGCATGGCCATGCTGCCAAAAATGGGTGAAAATCCAATTCCTGGCACCATTCCCACTTGGTGGGTAAATTCTAGCTCCTTTCCCGTTATTGTATTATTAAATGCGATTGTTTGTACGCGTGTGACGGATTTAGGCAGGGCACTGAAGAGCTCTGTCTATTAAAGTCTACTCTATATTCTTGCTTGGTTTCGTTGTTTTTCAGTCTGGACTCTAAGCCTCCAGGTGGATAGCAAAGCAAGCACGGGAAAGCAGGAAAGTCCAGTTATTTTGCTAGGACAACTTAAAAATCTATAGCAATTGTTATCAACTGGCTTTTTTCTCCTTTCCTTTTCCCTGGGATTGTACGTGTGTAACACTAGATGGAGCCTTCTGTGCACTGGAGGAGCAGAGGAGTTTGAAGAGTTCAGAGCAGCATTCCCCACTTCCAGCAGTGAAATGTGTCAATGCAGGTATTGCTGGCAATAAGGATGCCATTTAATGGGAAAAACATGGTGGGAAATTCTTTCTTACACCTACAGAGGGCAAAAATTGTGTGGTGTTTCCCTTTGCATGAAAAATACACCAGAACTAAGAATGGTTATAGCATTAAAGATTATGTATGTATCATTTTTTAAAGTAGTTTTTGAAGGATGCGTAGAGGAAGGGTTATGTTTGTGGCTTTGAGAACATGTGTGCGCATCTAGATATACGTAGAATTGTTTCTGTCCTTCAAATGTCTGGCTTTCCACAACCATTTGCAGCTATCTTTCTTAGGAAAATTATTCAAAATGAGTTTTGACACTTTCTTAATAAGCTGATTTTTCTTTTGTATTATGGGTTTGGTGGTAGTGCTCTAGTGCACCGGCTGCTCATCTTTCTAAATGACGCAACGGTGGTGGTGGTGGTTGCATTGGGGAGCTCTTCCCAATGTTATTCTTGCAGAAGCAGAGCGGCGTCAGCATTCTGTGCACGTACGCAGCCTCTGAAAGCAACCAAGAAAGTAGATTACAGAATACTAGTTTCCAAGAAGACGAAATTGCAACATCATTATGAAACGAACTATGTCATCTTAATTATTCTTCGCAAATTTTAGACTGCATATAAACAACTGGTACATCTTGCTGACATCCAGTATGATTATAGAATACTGAGAAAATGCAAATATAAAACAAATTGCAGGCAGATTACATATGTTTGTACTGAGAATGATAACTGAAAGAGAAGTTCTTGTAGAAAACTCTCACAGAGGCATGCACGGTGCCACACAAAGGCTAGATCCTCTGAACCAAAAGATTGCCGACAATTTTCAAACCTTGCAGAAAGGGATCCTTGATGGGTTAATGACCTAGTTCTGCAAATATTTATGCATACTGCTTTAATTTTGTGCTCGGCTGAATAGTTCCCAATGAATTTACTAGAATCACTTCATTATAGCCTCTTCAGTGGAAAAACAGAAAGATAATTACATCTGTCATACTCCTGCATGTAAGGACATACTTTTAAAATTTTTATGTTTGAGCAAATAGGCATGTGCTTCTTAATTGTTTAGAAAAAGAAAAAATTGACATGTTTAGAATTAAAGTTCTTTCCTACCTTCATATACTTTGCTCACGCACTGTGTAGGACAATAGTTAAATTGCATTATTGCAGTAAGGGACGGAACAGGAGAGGCTGCCGTTGGCTTTCCAATCAGTCTATGAAATGGGCTAATAGTCTCTTTTCAGTGAGAAATAATCACTGCCTGTAATCGCCCTGCTCACCAACCAACCAAAAAAGACTTTATAAGGTTTTGGTTGATGGATCCGATCTAGTAGAGTAACACGAATGAGTTGAAAACAACAACAAAATCATCGAGAGCATAATATTTTGTCTTCTAAATTAAATGCATACCAACAGGATGTTAAAGTTTCAGTGAATTTCTGTAAGTAATTCAGATCAACGATATTTCCCCTAAACCACCTGAATTAACCTATGCCTTTCTAGGCTTGTGTTGCATGGTTTAAGTCATCAGCTATGCAGGCCCCTTGAGTAGCTTTCCCTTAATTTTCAGGTGAACGTGGCTTTCATATGCTGCTCAGAGTCTGTCAGCGGCCTTTTAGAAGATTACTACAACCAATGGAAAAAGTAATCTGTCAAAGCTGACATTCATCCTCTCTCCCCTAAATTGCTATCGCTTTCTACTTCAGCCGCGTATCGGTGCGCTGTGTAGCAAAGTACAGAGGGTTAGTAGGGCCAGCTCATAAAACGTGCTTTATCTTTGTATTAAAAACAGTTCCCCGTGACTGTGGTGGTGATACGGGGTGTGTTGCTAATAACGGAAATGTTGCTGTCTCCGTCTTGCTGAGCCGGCACGGAGCATCGAGAGCACGAGAAGAGTCGCAGCGCTGGTGGCTGGTGGTCTCACCTGGGGCTGCATGAGAGCGCTTTTAAGCCATCTACAAGCTGCAGATGGGGAGTTCCTCGAGGCACCTTAATTTGTCATCGCGGGGATCTTTGCTTGAAATCCCTCGTTGCGAGGGGCTGTCAGCCCAGGGCAGGGCTCAGGCGGCTCCGCGGCAGCAGTCACTTGCTGTCACTTCGGGGCGCCGGGACGTGTAGCGGGATGTGGGTAATCCCGGCGCTATGAAAATGGAGCGGCGTTACTGTAAGGATAAAGCACAGATTTGGCTACCTGACCCCCAGTACCGTGCACTGGCTTATTCACAACCGGCTTGGACGCCTCTGTAAAGCACTGAAGCGTGAGCTGCATGGCTTTTAACTCCTGTGTATTTGGGTATCTGACTCCTTTCTTTAGGCACCTTCTTTCTAACAAAATCCGTGGCGTGCTCTTTCTTATCTGCGATCATCAAGTTTTCTCCCTCCTATGCGTACTGAGGGACTCTGATAATATTTTGAGGGCGAGTATGCATGTGTTTTGAAGAGATCAGCCACCCTATGGGTGTTAATAACAGTAGTTCATTGGTCTGGCCACGTGCATGCGTGCTTTTTTGCAATGTTTCTTTCTTAGGAATGAAGATTTGTTTTGAGGATGAACTGACCTCCTCTGCCCCCAACACCTAAGAGGCTCTTGCTGCAAATTACCGCCCTGGGTGAATACCCATTCTTGCACTAATTCCCACTAGTTTCTTGGGATATTTTTGTTCCCACTGTTTGTTCCCACCTGGGAGGTGGCTTCTTCCCTTGATCCAAGGCTTGGTGAGCAGCAATGAATCTCGGGTCAAACCAGAGTATTTTGTCATCAAATGTTCCTTGCACTTTCTATGCCTATGAATAATGTTCTGCCTTTATTTAATCAGAGTGATCCCACTAATGCAGATAAAGGAGAAAATGCCATGAGCTCTAAATGCTGGAAATGTAGGTGATTTCCCAGGACAACTTTTGGATACACTGTAAGACGCTTATGGGGACCAGAGAGCACCAAGCGGGCCAGAAGGTCAGAGAGATGTGGACTATTCTAAGGATTTAGTGATATTTCAAAATAGTTTTCTTTCTGCTAGCTTTATTTTGTCATCTTATTTAAAAAAATCTTAATGGTCATAGGTTGGGGGATGTTTTGTATAATGGTTTTTGTGTCTCTAGAGTTTTTTCTTTATGCTGTCCATTTTGATTATTCCTGGACCTTAGCAGATACATGGCATTATATCAGATATAGCATTAGGAGGTTTCTTACAGGCCTGGTGGCTGCTTTTCTTGCGTGTTTACAACTATCTGGCAATTCCAGGCGCTCTGATGCCATTTTCCCCCCGCTGCAGTCGGGGAGCAGAGCTTGGGTTGCTCTGAGTGTGTTTGCGCACCGGCTGCTCCTTCCCAGCCTCCGCTCCCTGCGACTGACCTGAACCAGCTTTGCCAGGCGCTCTTGCTGCCTTGCTGTTCACCACCTCTTGCAGGCTGTTGATGAATACATTGAAAAACACCAGCCCGAAGACTGATCCCTAGGGCACTACACTATTAACCTTTCTCCATGCCGAGAATTGGCCATTTATTTCTATTCTCTTTCCTATCTCTTAACTTGTTTTAATCCATGACAAGACTTTATCGTTCGCCCAGTGGTAACTGTGTTTCCTCTACAGCCTCTAGCTAGGCAGGAACTTTATCAAATGCCTTTGGAGTACATGAACAGGTCATACCTCCCAGGCCTCCTTTAGATTACGTCTCTTTTGCCCTGTGAAAGGCTCCCAACAAGCAAAGGAGGTGCAGATCCCTGTCACTGCTGGTTTTGGGGTACCATTTGAGAATTCTGCATTCTGGAAGTGGCGGCAGAGTAAAGCTTTTAAAGCATTGCTGGGAGATTTGTGGATATGAAGAGACTGTGTGATCTTAAAAGTCAGCTTCTCCCTCATTCTCATTCTGCATGTCCATATTTAAAAGTATCTCTTCTGACCGTCGGCTTCTGACCGTCTTGATTTTAATTTAAGCAGAGGAAACGGAGTAATCATATAGGAAGGATGAGCTTTCTGTCACTGGGTCTTGATGGCTGTGGTCATGGCAGGCACAGAACGAAGGGACCCCGCAGCTCGTGTCTCAGCCTTCGCTGAGTCTGTCTCAGCAGAGCAAGAAACCAAAGTCACGGTAATTAACGCTTCACGTTCTGCCTGTAGACCAACGTGTTATCAGAGTGACCAAGACCATGGTCTTTCCTGCCTTTTATTCAGTAAGAAATCACCTGGTGCTCCGTGCAGCCGTCTCCTAGGTTTATCTTCTTGCGTGTGCTTGGGCTGCGAGGAGATAAAAGGGATGACAAGCTGGTGGCGATCTTGCGTCTGGCACCTCGTCTGTGGTGTCAGCTGCATCGGGGGATGAAATACTCTGCATGGCTTACTCCCATCCGGGGGGTTGCATTATATGCTTAAGTTACACATGTAGAATTCCAGAGAGTGTTCTCCTGCCTCTTCAAATTTTTTTTTCTTTAATTTCCAGCTTTTCACATGCTGTACCAGTTTGTGTTATTTGTCCAGGGTTTCTGCTGAGTTCTGGTATCACACAAAATCCTGCTAATTTATTAAAGATGCAGAGGAACTGAAGAAATCACATCCATTATATCTCTTGTGATTAAAAATACATGGGTTTTCCTGGAATTGTGGCAACAGGGGTGGAGATTCCTTACAAGAAAACTTGTGAAGGGGGAAGTGACTTAGAATAAAATGGGGAAACAAGGGCTGCTGTTCTCTGTTAAAACGCTTTGGGAATGGAAGCATAGAAAGCCTTTTCGTGACACGATGGATACCTGGGAAGGAAAAGAGGAGCGAGTATGGGAGTGTGTGCGTGGAGGCTACATACAGGGGGGTGACGGAAATCGCGATATACCTTAGTCATAAGGAACGTGACAAAGCACTGCTGAAATCACTGAAGATTACAAACTGGTAGATCATTGTTTTCATGTGATCATTCAAATATCCAACATCTTTGATGATAAAGTTCCTTTATTTTATGAAATGCCTTATTTTGATTTAATTGTTTCAAGAATTTAAAGTACCACAAAAGAGAAGTTGGCTTGTGGACGGGGAAGGATTACCGTAGTGTCTCTTAGTTCAACAGATGAATTACTTCTCCATCCGAAATGAGTCATAAGTTTAGAGCGTAACAAAGGCTCCTTCACTGCTTAGCAAGGAATTCAGGATCGTGAGTGGCAGTGCTTTGGAAAGTCCCATTGGAAACTCCTGAAACATGGAAGGTGGCTGAAAGAATTGAGTAGAAATTTTGGCAGTACTCCTGGTTTTGAACTGTCAGGAATCATCTAAAACTAATACAGAACTTCAGATGGTGTGCCGGTGCTGTGCTCTGTCTACCTGAGGGTGGGAGCATGAACATGTAATGCGTTTTTTTGGTCTTCGTTTGGAGTGTTTCAAAGGTGCTGGTAGGAAACAGAGCAGCAGCATTGTGTGCAGAGGTGTCCGTTTCCCTTTCTGAGAGAGAAGGGCTTGCAAAGCTGTTTAGGCTCGCAATGGTTGATGTGCCGTTAGGGTAAATATCTAGTATGACAAGGATCTACCAGCTTTTTGACTTTTTTTTTTTTGTCCTCATCTTGCAACAATAATGTGGCTGTTCAGTGAAGATGGTGCAAAGACAGAATTTTGTGAATAAGATGTTGGTTTTGTTCAGGAGGACAGCCAAATAACCGAGCAGATCTCCGTTTCAGATCAAATGCAACACAATTTCATCCCCTGAAATGGTAATTTTCAAAAAATATTTTCTCTTTTTTTCCTCACTTAACTTTTACCCAGAATTAATTTCCTGTCACTTTGAGAACAAGCACTAAAATTTCTGTCTTTCAGGAAATGTTTTTGAATTCTTTAGCTAAAAACTGTTTTAGAAAATCTAATTTGAATTTTTAAACAGGTTTGCCTGCCCCAAATGACTTTTGCCAAATGAAAGTTCTTCACCTGGAAAGTTTTTCCCAGCTCCAGGGAAGAACTGGATCTGCATGTTGAAGCATCTGATGAGCGGTGTGCTGTAAGCTGGGAGTGTGCATCTGTGAACTGTGGGACGTGGCTTTCTGAAGTAGAACAGGGAAATAGAAAACCAGCACCATGGGAGGGAAAAACGTGGTTTCCCATTAGTGAAACCTTCACCTTAATTTTTAAAACATAAGTAAAACACAGTAGGCATTTGGGAGAAGCAAAATGTGAAATAGGAGCATCAGGTTTAAACAGAGAGAATCACTGTCGTGCATTACCAGGATGCTTATTTCATCTGTTCTTCTGAAATCTCAGATTAAATCATGTTTTTCTATCTGTGCATGGTGTATCTATTTCATGAGACACTTAGGTACCGGAGACCCTAATGGGCCATAGTAATTTCTGTATTACCTTAGATTTTGCAGTGCTTTTAGTTGGAAAGCTGGTATTTTAGTACCTTGATATCTCAAGTCAAAAAGATGTTGCTCTGTATCATTTGGTTTTCCTCTCAGTAACAGAGATCTGGATTTCACTAACCCACACTTGGCTGAAATTTGACGGTGTCATCTGCAGTGTCATCTGCACTTGCAGAGCCGTACAGCATTCAGCCATATCTGGGACTTTCAGATGAAGCACAGGAATTAATTCAGATTTTAGATGATTTGGAATACTTAAAAAAAAAAAAGAAAAAATTGGTGCACATGCAACAAAATAATTGTGATCTAATTACAGTGCTGGAGCCTGTGTCACTGCCTGGCAGTTTGTGCCTTGTGCAGGGAGCAGGGACGTGTTGGCATGGAGAGTCTGCATTTGGGTAGTAGATGGCAGTGCTTTGGCCAACCACAAAAACTAAATACAGACAACAACAAAAATCCCCTTGTGCACTGTGTTCAGAAAGTTCAGGAAATTACTGGCTTAAGGAAATAAGATTTCAGTCTTCAGAGCTCTCTTCTGGCAATGTGTATTTCCTGTAAATAGAACGTTATTTCTGCTAGGGGCAGAATCCTTCTCCTTTTGATGCTGAAAGCTCATTAAAATCTGATGTTAAACAATTAATGTTCCTAGGGACAAATTGTTTCATGTACTAGGACTTGCTCTAGCCAGAGGAAAATACAATATCCCAGAAAATTACAGGGCCCGTAATAAACTTCACGCTTGCAAAATGCTCGGTGACATTGATTTCAAGCCCCGATATTTTTACAGAATCTCTCAGAGCCGGTATGCAGATCTACCACCTCCTGCTGACGTGATCCTGGAAAACAGTGCGTCTTCCCATAGTGTACTCTGAGCTTTGATGGATGAGGGATTAGGAGTAAGCGTGTTTATCCACAACTAGTATTAAAACTTGATATTCGGTCATCTTAATGTTTGTTATGGAAATAGTCTCCTTTTAAGTTTGGGAAGACGTTGCTCCGCTCTTTGCCCTGGATGCTGTAGTTTACAGCGCGAGTCAGAGCAGCGTGTCGTCTGTGCCAACTGATAACGGACCCCAAAGGGGGATCTTCTGGGGTCACCAGAGCCCTTTAAGCTTTTACGTTTAATGTGCTAGGGGAACAACCACAAAAAGATTGTTTTCCTTGGTGTTTAGCAGGAAACCCATTACAAGAAGTCAGAGATTAGACTGTGCGTGTTGCCTTTGCTTGATGGGGCCCTGCAAACTGTTTCATTCCCGTATAGGAATGCTGTAGGCAATGGGGTTTTTTACGTGTAGTCCATTAGGAGAGGAGGGCATGGCCAGTTTACTCCTCTCCTCGAGAGCCGGGAGTTGGCTTCACCCTCTTGTGCACTTCGTTGTGTCAAAACAGCGAGGGAAGGCAAAGGATGCTTTGTTTGCTTTTTTGAAACCTGGCGTCACTGTTGTTCATTAAGCAAAGCCAAAGTCTTATTTCCGTGCTCCAACCAAGCATAGTAGGAAAAAATCTATGAAAAGCCCAATTTAAATATATTAAAAGTGTAGAAAGCGTCCCACCCCGTGAAGTCCAGCTCGCGGGCAATGCGCTGTGCATCTCGCGTGAGGATGGCATCCGCCGGCTGTCCCCCTCCACCGCAGCCTTCGTGGTTTCACTCTTTTCCTGCATTTCACGCCTAGACAGAACGTAATTGTGTGGTGACAGCTTTGATCTTTTCATCTGAAAGCGAAATCTCGAGATTTCTGTGGAATTTATGAAACTGTGTTTAATGGCTTTAAACAGGACAAAAAATAGCCAGGAAGTAGTACTGGCTATTTGCTGAATTTAGCCCTAAACATTAAAAATAATTGAACCAGAGAACTTAATGAAAATTCTATTTTAGATTGAACTATATTTTCCCCATATATTAATAAAAACAATAAGAATAATAAGAAAATTACTTAGGCAGAACCACACTTCCTAGTTCTTGCATTTAGCTTCATTATTACCTTCACTTTGTGGGTAAGGATATTTTTCATGCAAAAACCCAAGCCTTTTACTACCTAACCTTCTGCTCCTAATGACCGCTCCTGATCTGAAGTCAGTTTACTGCTTTTTTTTTGACACAAACCGTTGCTATGAAACTTGCAATGCCACAAGGAGACTGAAGCTCCTGTTTCACTCAATATTCTGTATTCTAACAGGTGACAGGAGCTGACACGGGCACGTACCAGAGCAGTTCTCCCTTTTAATTCAGTCTCTAAATTTCATGAGACACCATTGATATTCCACCCCCCCAAGTTTTTAAGATCTCCATGCGTTGAAATGAAAATGTATCACATTTGGTTTCCCTAACTCGGATAACTTTGTTTCACTGCAAGGCGCAGTGGCAGAAGGTAACCTGTCGTTAAACGCTGGCTCCGGGGGTGCCGCACAGCCCTCGCCTCCGGCGGCGCAAAGGGCCCTTGGCCGCTGGCAGGGACCTCCTGGGCGGCTTCTGCGGGGGCAGAGCAGTGTCCTGCAGCGAGGGAAGGGGGAAGCTCCGGGAAACTTTCTGGCTAAAGAGGTTCAAGTGGCTGGGGGCAGGGAACAGCGTCGAGTGCCGCCGCTGGAAATGCGGCCGAAAGATTTCTGATCTCTGAAGTGCACTATCCCAATTCCTTTGGAAAACTGTCCTTTATAAGCTCCATGTAAAGACCCGATTTTTCAGTAAATGATTTTTCCCCCTCCCCCGCAACGTGTTATCTTACCAAGGAGATGCAGAAGTACCAAAATGGGAATGTGAGGATATGCCCCCCACCCTGCTGGACCAGGCTCCTGGACCCTTTATCCTTCCCACAGCAGCAGCCATTGCCAGATGTTTCAGAGAAAATGTAAGTGACTTCTGGACTCGTCCTTGCTCACTTTTCTAAAATTGATTACGTGTTCTGAGAACAAAGTTGTTTATTACATCCAACTTTTTATTTACTTACTTTCCTAAAAGGGTAAACTGTAATTAGGATGTATCCGTATGTCACGAAAGGTTTTTTTTTCCCCTCTTATGAACAATATTTTAAGTTACAGCATCTACCAGCCTTTTTCTTCCCAAGGGCTTTGCAAAATCCTGTCATTATCTCTGTAATAAGATTTCTGGCCCTTTAGTCATCCAGAATGGGATGTGACAAAATCAAGTTGTCAGTCTGGACTGATCTTAGTGGTGAGAAGAAAATAACATTTTTAGACCTGAGGGTTTCTTTGTGTCTCTTGTGGTCTACGAAGATAAAGGCACTTTACTACAAGACTTTACAGGGCCACATGAATAAACTGGTACGTAACCCCCACTGTCCTTCTATGCTGTATTCTACCTCGTTCTTCCTTTTCTTTGGAAAATGCTCGATGGGAATGGGTTAAATGAGAGAGTATCTTTTAATCCTCAGCAGGCCAGTGTCACTTCATCTTCCTCATCTTTTGAGGTTCCTCAGTCCAAGAGGTCTCTTATGCTACTTACATGCTTTCAAACCATCCTCGCCTTCTACATTTCTACAGGTTTTTAATTGATAAGTTTATTCTAGATTATAAAATGTTACTGGGCTGTTAACAGCAGTCATCTGCTGGAGGTTTTTTAATGTGCATCTCCTTCGGTGAATCCGTTTGAAATAGCCTGAGAGCAAATCCTAATGGATGTCTCACTAAGGCTTTTCTGCTGAGATTTTTATCTTTGCTTCTGCTTGAGCTCCTAGTGTCGGCTCACTCAAGTTTTGTGCCCATGTTGGGCACAGTGTCCTCATCAGGTGTTGGCACGTACTGGATCTGACTTGTTTCTGCTCTGCGCTCCTGAGAAATGGCATGCGATGGTTCTCTTACTTCTCTGGATTTCATTTTACCCTTGTTAGTTCTTCCAACATGCTTGAAGTTGATGTTTTTGGAAGCCCTAGACCTTCTCTGTTGAGAACCATGTTGCATTTCAACTACAACTGGATGCAGCGTACTCTTCCAGCATCACCGCCTTCTTGGTCATCTGAGCCCAACAGACACAGCCAGGTTGCTGTGCTGGTATGCTCTTCTTCCTTAGCATTAAATGAGCATTTCTTCCTAAAGGAAGATGCCATTGTTCCTTCTGTTGTCTTTCTGATTCTTGTAAGGTTTAGATTTTTTTCACCCCTCTGCCTGGATGCTATGATTTGGGCAGCCTGTGGGTGGTCTGGGCTTGGTGTGCTTCAGGATGGGGAAAGGTCCGCTTGGAGCATTTAGTGGGTGTTAAGTCACATCTCTCACTCTGTTTTGTTTGACTTGTGTTAAAGGAGCCCCTGACAAGTGATGAGACCTAAAGAAAACTCCACACCTGAGTGAGGAACCTGTGTTAAAATTGCATTGACCCTGCAAGGGGTGGGCGCTAGTCACTTTTTTCATCTGTCTCTAATGAACAGTGAATTTTTTCTTTATTCCTAAGCCAAAAAAAGTAAAGAAAAGCAGATGTGTGGTAGAGCAGATTGCTTAGAAGAAATAAACACTGAAGCTGGAGAGGCTTGCGTCTCTGGCACCTCAGGCTGGGGGAGCTCTCTCCTCTAGTTCTTGGCTTGGATTTTTAGGCTTGGATTTTTACATGAGTATCTTCACTGAGCATATGGGGAGGGGTGTGTATATATGTGTATAGTATATAGTGCACTGTGCAGCCCATAGTATATACACATAGTGGGTATAATGTGAAGCAGACACTAACTGGGACAAAATCAATTGCCACTGTTTATAATCAACTTGAGCACATTATATTAATTATATGTAATTCCAAATTTGGTACTAAAGCCCTGAGGCTTATTTTTCCTGCTTGGTTTGACAGTAAATGCTGTTAAACTAAAGCAGTTTGACTTAGCACCCTCTTCCCCCGCTGCAAAAGGAACAGTAAATAGTGAGTAATCATGATCATTTGTGAATCAAATCTCTGTCTCCTCTACTTTTCTTTAAGATTGCTGAGGATCTCGTACACCTGGCTCGCCTACAGACTAGCCTTATACTATTATTTTAAGTCCATGCAAAAAAATTGTGACCGCTCCCCTTTTCATAGCAGCCTGCAGGACAAAATAGCAGAGTTTAAAGGGTGGGAAACCCACCTCTACCTGTGCTATACATTGCTTATTTATAGCAGCCCAGGGTTTCTTCCTCCTGCAGCAGTCCAGGTGTAGCAGAAGTTTCACAGTGAGCCACCGCAGTGAAATCTTTCACTTTGTGTTCAGCTATTCAGTATTTATGTATTTATGTATTGAAGCCAGCCACTTCTGAGGCATTGGAGTATGGCGAACAGGTGACTGAGACATGATGCTCACTAATAATTTAAAGTTGGGATGAATGGCTAGGCGATCAGTTAAAACTGAATCCTGCTAAATTCTGGTATAAAATCAATAGTCAACAAAAATAAACAGCAGCCTGGGAAATGGAGGCTTTGACGCCGCTTTTGCCGGGATTGCATGTGAGCACAGACCTGCTCCCGAATGCGCCGTGGGGCTGCCCACTGTCCCCAGCGTCGAGCAAGCTCCCACCAGCTCTATCGGCCAGCGGCAGCACGTGGTACCCGCTGCCCATCAACGTGGCCTCACTGGTGGTCCCTGGGGCTGGGGTCCCACCACTGAACCCGCACTCAAGGTGCAGAGCATGCAGCCAACGAGAGCACATCTTCCCTCCATGCCTAAAGTGGAGCTGAGCAGTTTCAGACGAGTGAAAAATACGTAATTGTAGTAATTATCTCATTATTTGCAAAGTTGTTGTAAACATGTTAATAATTAAGCACTACCTACATTGTATAGTGTGCCTATGGTTAATGTGGCAGTGGTTATTAAAATACATTAATGATTTCAAGAAAGTCCATGTAGGTACCACAAATCCTTTTTCCAAGTATAGTGTATTTTTTGTGTATTCACAGCAACTGCATGCTTTACAAAAAAGCATATAAAGATAATTCTTCTATAAACTACATTTTTAATGTGTCACTTACCGTGCACTTTCTTAAAATAATTTTGTGGGACTAAACATGTCTGGTAGCTAAATTATTTGTTATCAGACTCTACACTATGGAAAGTCTGATTAGACCTGCAGGTAATAAAATGAAAAATAAAATATTTAAAGCACACGCTAACAAAATAGTCTGTTTCTATAACTGATCTTTGTGGGTTGTCTACAGTAAAAAAAAAAAAAAAAGATATTGGGATGACAGTTTAAATATTTTCACTTTACCCTGTGGTATGCGGAATAAAATCCAAAAATATATCACTACATTATGATTATCTGTATATGCCAAAATCCTGCAAACAGCTATGCGTATTTAAGCTATGCTCTTCTAAACAAGTGAACGTACTACAAATTTAATTTGGGCTTTTCACAAGTATGTCTGAATACCATGGGAAGATGCGTAGGAAGAGGTTTATTTAGTTCAAATAATTTATTATTTAAGACTGTGACCCTAGAAACTCGTACTCAGATGCATAACTTTGTGCTGATGAATAACCATTCAAATCAATAGAGGCATTTACTTGACTGAAGTTGCACAAGTGCTTCAGAATTTACATAATTAGATCAAAATTCAGATAAAAGAAGGGAAGGAATAACACACATACAACCTGATCTTGGCTGCAGTCAGGCAACCACACGTCTTCAAGTATTTGAGCTATCCGCTGGGTTAAACAGGACTGTTTATGTTTAGGGATAGCTTATGGCCAGACTTCAGTGGTGGGAAGATGATGCTTTGATCTGTGGCTGAACCTTTTTTTCGTTCCTTTAGGATTTTGTTGCAATTTATATTATTTTTCTTCTTGTGTTTATTAATTTCCAGTGCATGCCACTTTCTGGAGGGCATTGCTTGCTGGCGAACATCGTGGCTTATCTTCCCAGTTCACTGTGGATTTGTTTTAGCACTGGTTATTTATGTTTCAGTTTGCCTGAGTGCAAACACTGTTTTTTATGGATACAGCCCAGCTCTTAACATCTCTCATTAAGTGATTTGCCCTGGAAGAGACAGACTGGATTTTCTACTACCTGAGCAAAATAAACCCGTATTTGTTTTCTTTGCCACCAAAAGGATAGGGGCAGTAGCAGCCACAGCAACATAATCTACAGGCTGCGTTCATAGTCAGGGAGGTCTGAGTCACCAGATCCTCAGGGTCTTGCCTTCTTGAACCATGGACGTCTTCAAGCATGGGGATTTCACAGGGTGTTGCAAGGGGAAATCTGGTCCAGTGCTTATCCAACCTCACCGCAATTTTTTTTCCCCTTTTGTCTCAGTGGAGCTTGCCTCATTGTACCTTGGCATTGCTACTGCCTGCTCTTCTGCTGAGCACCTTTGGATGAGTTTTCTCCACGACCTTCTTTTATAGGCAGCTGTTAGATCCTCCTTTTTTCCAGGCTGTTTGGAAAGTGCTGATGAAATCGAAGTGAATGACATCCTTGCTTTTCCCTTGCCCATGGATCCAGTCATCTCGTCCCAGCAGCTGATGAGCATTGGGCACAGTTTGTACATGGTAAGGTGATCCCAGTTCCCTTCTTGCCTTTCACAGATGCCATTTCCAGGCACATGGAGCTTTGAAGATCCACAGTCTTCCAAGAGGCTGGAGGGGGGTTGCCCTGTTTGGGGATGAAGCAATGCCCACCCTTCTCCAGCCATGGGTCTCTCCCCTGGGCTCCGTGAGCCTGGAGAGACTGCTGAGAGCAGCCTCAGGGTGGCATCTCCTGGGTCCTTCAGCATCCTCGGAGTCCTCCTCTCTGGTCCCTGAGGATGATAAGTCCCCTCTGGACAACAATAAGTGCATCTGTTGATAAGTGAATATACATTTATTCTACTTTCAAAGGATGATCTTTCATTGTGTTCTCTCCCTTTCCAGTTCACAGCCTGCTGGTTTGGCCGGCTTTGCTCTGGGCTCTTGCTGGTGGCTTTCCCTCCTTTTCCCTCTGTCCCCAAAGCCTGATGTGTTTTCCCATGAGCAGTGCAGACTTGCTGGCACACGGTCCCTTTTGCTTCAGGGGTAGACGGAGGAGGTGGATGTGTACTTTTTGCCTTTGTCTAAACATGGACGGTGTTGGTTGGACTGCTGCTCAGGCGAGTAACCCCAAATGTTTGTTTTCAGCAGAATCAAAGCGGACCTTTGCCTGTTCTGGCCTGGATGTAGAAGCGACTGAGGGAGTGGTGTTTTTCTGTCCTCTGGGAATATGCTACGTGAGGGTTTTCTGCCATACAGAGCAGCCTTATCTGTTAGTACCTGATCCCGGCCCATAAACCAGCCTCCCCACCTTTTGGTTTGCTGAAATTTCATAAGGCTTAAACCATAAAACCCTGATCACTTAATAAGAGGATTATTATGAAGTACACAAGTAGTGTAATTAAATGTATGTCATAATACCTGATTAGACTATGGATTTAGAGATGGAGCAGCATTATGCAAAGATACAATGTAACTGGGTTAGTAACAATCAGCTGATTAATGTAGTACATCTCATTCAAGCCTAAAGGAGAATAGACTGAGATGATTAGCGCAGTTGCAAATATGCAGAAGTGCACAAAGCAGAATGTATGCGACATGACTGAATAAATGAAGGGGAGTTTTATCAGTGTACCAAAATATAAAGATGTTTAAAGGAGAAACAATGTTAGGCAACTCACTGAAACTAGCCTGGAAGATGCAATGATTCTTGGCATATTTGTGTTACTGTGTATTTATAGCTGCAGTGAGCTAATATTCGTAATGGAAGTAAACAGAAGATATTGTGCTGAAATAATATTGGGCATTAGGGTTTCTTTATCTGCAGAAGGAAACTGAACTGAGTGGATACCCTGTTCTTAACACTTGCCTGGGTAAAAATCCTACTGAAAAGCAAAATCCAACAGAAGCCTTTAAAGGCTGCGAGCACTTGGCTTCGCTTGTTGTGTCCAAGGTGAGCAGGGAGAAGCTGTGAGCCTTTCTAAAGGCCGGTGTTAACACTTTTTCCATCTGCAGGGCTGCCTCACAGATGCACTAGGATCCTAGAAGAGGTTATGGTTGTCTTAAGTTTCATGCAATGTTCAAGATTTTTTGTTTCTTCTTAGTAAGTTCTAGAAGTTCTATTGAAATAAATGAAGAAGGAATTCTTCACTGACAGCAATAGGATCAATAGAAACCTTTTTTTTTTTTTTCAGTTGGCAAGAACCACCTCCAAGATTAAACTTCCTTATTTTGGGAAGCTCTTCTGTTTCCAAGAAACAAAGCCAGCCACCTACCATTTGGATAACCAAGACACAAAATCTCCCTAAAAATGAGGTAGGAGAGGTAAGGTCCCCCATGCAAGCTTGCTGTGTGTTTTGTGTTTTGCAGAAATGCATGATTCCCTTCTCCTTTCAGCACCGAGCGGTGAGGGTCATGGCAAGCTTAGCTGCAGGGCTCTGGATCTGGTAATTGTTGAGATCAGGCCACAGGGAACTGAACACCAGTACTTTTGGAAAAACAGAGATAAATATAAGCAGGTTCCCCCACCCCCCCTCAGAAATGTAGAGGCAGCTGGAGTCAGATGTGACATTTGGGACTATGGAGAACATTTCTGAGCTTGTTTTACTCTTTTGGACAACTGCTGCCAAACCTTTGGATGGGGTAGTTCTATGTAGATCCCCTCCTTGAGAAAGAGCCATTTTATTTGTGGCTGTTACAGTTGGCGAGAATTAACTGTCATTGTGTGGGGACTGGAGGTGGACTCCCTAAGAGGATTTGTGTTGCTCCCGAACACAGAATTCTCTTCCGTGGTTCAGTGATTTGTTTTACTGGCACAAAACCTGACATATTGCGAGGCAGTGCTCTAGAGATACGCAATGCATAAGCAGTCAGCGTTCTCCCTTGTCTTTCTAGTGATAAAACACTGCATTAATGCAGGATAGGGATTATGGTAATCCACTTACCTCTGGGACTCCCCCGCACACCTGCGTGGCATAAAGAAGGATCTGTCGTCTTGTGTGATGCCAATCTGCAAATGGAGCTGGAGTTGCTGTGGGAGTTATCCCAACTTCTGGACTTTGATATGAGAAGACTGCCCATCTACTGCCCATTTGTTATCAAAGACATTTGAGAAAGCTCTCCAAAATGCAGTTTTCCAAAACATGAGAGGGGGAGAAAAATTGTTAGATACAATGGCATAATCAAAACTTTATTAAATAGATGAATATAAGATCTATATGAGAAGGCTTACTTGTAATAATAAATGAACAACAAAGCACAGTCAACGAAAGGAAGGAAGCGGTTAAAAGTAGTGTATAGGTTTTTAAACTATGTTAGATTGCCATAGCAAACATAGCTCCAGTCACCTATGGGGAACATGTAAAGAGAAGTCAGCATGTGCCTGGATTGGGGGTAAAGGGAGGGAAATAATCAGTTTGCAGGTACCGTCCAATACTGGAAGTGTTATTATAAGGGAAAGAGAAAATACATGTTCACCTGAGATGTAGAAGAAAATATTACTGTGATGCTGTGATTTGGACTAGGTGATCTCCACGGGTCCTTTCCAACCTCATCCGCTCTGTGGTTTGAGCACGGGCAGCCTGATTTCTCATTTCCACTGTCACTTCCTATCTTTAAAGGCATTATAAAGAAATTTGAGGAAACTATTTTTAGCCAGGTTTGAAAGCCACCTATTTTTTTTCATTCCATAGTATATATATAGCCTCTTGAGGCCAGATTCTTGAGGGGCAGCTTTGATTCTTCCTTTTATTTTTGCTCTTTATTGTTTTTCTCTTGAAATGCAGCCTTACTTTGACCAGTAATGTCCTGCTCGTGCCTTCCCCTGTGCAGAGGGACCCTTGCCTCAGCACGGACCCCTGCTGCTCTTTGCAGTTCCATGCACAGATGGGATTCAAATGTATTTTTCACCTTTCAGGAGCAGACATAGACAATAGTTTGTTTTCAACCACAAGCAAAACGGTAGAACAAAGGACAAGCTGTAGCAAAAAAGAAAAAAATCTAAAGAGAATCCTAATCTCATAATTTCTGAACGTAGTACAAATGTTGGAATAGTTACTAAAATGAGTAGTTTTACCTCTGGCTTTTGAAGGGCCATAAGTTCACCTTCTTTGATTGGATTCATGCTGTATAGGTGGGTGAATAAAGGCATCTGGAGATGTGAGTGCTTGTAACTGGTACCACTGGTTGAACTGGGTGTGCCCTCTGGGCAGGTGATCTCTTGTCACTGAGTGCTTGACCCCAGTGTGTTTGGATTTCATCTCTCTCTCCGTTTTGCGTTTCCTTCCCATCTTTTTTTCTTAGATGGAGGGACGTGTCATCTATATCAAAGGCTCTTTAGGTATTCCCAATGATTAGAAGACAGGAAAATTAAATTAAATTTATTCTAACTAGATGTGTCTTCATTTCATGGCTTAACTTTCTTCTTTTGCCTTATACTCGTATCACTTTATAAATCATGAAGTCTCTCTATAATTCTTTTCAACTTAGTGAACTTACTCCACGTGTTCTTTGGTTACGTATAGCTCTGTTCATTTCACATCTCCCGGGGCTTTTGTAATAGGATACAAGACACCATTATGAGTAATCTGTCGTCTTTCTTCAATACGGAGAGAAGTAGATCTGATTTTAGCGGTAGACTGATGAAGAGTTTCTTATTTAGAAGAAAGATACATTGTGGGAATGAAACAGATTATCCATGGTAGCTCTGATTCATAAAGCTGACAAATGTATAATTTCTCGTTTGGGTTGAAAACAAGCGATTAGACCTCGTGGTAGAGTACAGAAGTCCTAGGAATATCGTGAGCTAGACCTAACCAGCTTAACAGCCCAGCTTCCCCTCTCCATTGCTTCAGGTTCGTTCTGAGCGGTGGGGACTTTGCATCAGGCATGCAAGGTGTGCTGCTGTATTCAACGGTGCTTGATGAAAGGCCAGAGAACCTGACAGCAGAGAAAGAAGTTTCATTTGTCTAATAGTCTGAGAGATTTAATTCCAGTTGTATATATTCTTCGTTTCTGCTCAGAGGGACTAAGCCCTCTAACTTCAAGAAAACACAAAAATACCTCACGCTCTGCTGTCCCTTAATTGATTTTAATTTCTAGTGAAGAATTACATAGCTTCTGTGTTAAGGAAAAGTGACACAGGGAGCTACTGCAATTCCTGAGGTCCGTGCACATTTGTGTTTAATTCCTGATACATGACTTGGAATAGATATGTGAAGGAACTGAGTGTCAGGTACGACTGAAAAAATTACGCAGCAGTGAGTTCAGGGCTTTTTGGTTTTCAACTCCTGCTCCATTTATTACTGCTCTGTGTGTCTCCCTTTGTGTCCTGGTTTCGTCTGGGATAGAGTTAAATTTCTTCCTAGTGCTGCGTTTTGGTTTAGTACGAGAATAATGTCAATAACACACCGATGTTTTAGTTGTTGCTAAGTAGTGTTTACGCTAGTCAAGGACTTTTCAGCTTCCCATGCTCTGCCAGGTGCACAAGAAGCTGGGAGGGAGCATAGCCAGGACAGCTGACCCAACTGGCCAACGGGGTATTCCATACCATATGACGTCATGCTCGGTATATAAATAGGAGGCATGGTCTAGGAAGTAGCGATCGCTGCTTGGGTATTGGTTGGTGGGTGGTGAGCAATTGCATCACTAATTTTGTATATTCTACCATTATTATTATTATTATTTTATTTCGCCTCCCTTTTCTGTTTTATTAAACTGTCTTTATCTCAATCCACAAATTTTACTTTTTTTTTTTCCCCGATTCTCTCCCCCATCCCACTGGGCAGAGTAAGCGAGCGGCTGTGTGGTGTTTGGCTGCCTGCCAGGTTAAACCACACCACTTGGAGACTTCTGAAGATCTCCAGGGGCTTTAAGGATAAGGCATTTTACTTAACTGGATGGAGGAGGGCAGAGTATCAAGAAACATAGCTGTCCTCACCTGTGCATCCATCCTCATCCTTCTCACCGGGGGAGCTCAGAAAGGGCTGTAGGAGGAGAGCGTAGCTGTGACTTGTCCATAGGACCAGGCAGGAGGGTCTGAGGACTTGTCAGAGGGGTTTGACTCTTCTGCATCCACTCTGCTCAGAAACACCCAGCAAAGAGCAGATGGAAGTGGATGTGCAGGGGAATACCTGCTGGACTGTAAATCCTTGGATGAGGGCTGAATAGCTCTTGGGCAAGAGTGATATTATGGTGGTGTGTCAGACCCTTGGCACTTCAAAGCCTTGGGATGGCACCGGCAATAGAGAGGCAATATTCCTCCTGTCAGCTTGAGATCTGGGGCTCTTCAGTGGGCTGTGATGTGCTACACAGCAGCAGGAATTAGTCAGGAAAAGAGTGGAAACGGGAGAGAAATGGAAACAGAAACAGGAGGAGGGTCCTGAGAAACCATAATGAAAAAGCTCTATCAGATCTAGTTAATTGGCAAGGTGCGTGTTAGGATGTAAACAAGATGGGACTTTAACAGTTTCTTGTTATCATTCAAGAAGACAACATTTTGGTGATGTGGGTGCCCTTTTTTCCCCCCACAATTAGATTTTATGAACCTTATAGGAGTTAAATTATTACTCTTGAAGCAAGAAAACAGAAAAGAGAGCTGAGTTGATTTATGTGCATTTCAAAGGGCTGCAGGAAGTCACTGTAGGTGTAAATCATGCCACATGCACCAATTTCTAGAAAAAATGCTGCATGCAAGGAGGAGATTCAGTGCTCTTTGGTTATGATGGGTGGAAAGACAGCTTGTTTTGGAGCAGCGTATGTGATTAGGTTTCCTACAGAGCACAGAGTGAATTGCTAATGGCATGATTTTTTCTGTAGTCTCTCTGAAGGGTAGGTTGATCAGAAGTGCAGATAGTCTGGTTGATCCTTTATACAACACTATTTTTTTTTCTTCCTAAAGCTACCACAAAGGAAATCTGATCAGTCACTTCCTTCTGTTTCTCTCTCACGTGGCCTTCACTCTTCTCTCACCTCTTTTTTTACCTTTCCAACTTATTTTTCTTTACTTTTTCTGTTGGTGGGGTTTTTTTGGTGGTTTGCTGTTTGTTATTTTGTGCTTTTTGTGTTTTTTTTTTCTTTTTTTTTCTTTCAAATACTTACTACATACTAACCAGAAATTAGAACATCAAAGGAGAAAGGCAATGGGAAAGCAGGAGAAGCAAATCTTAGCATTTTCTGATTTTTTGCAATTATCTGCAAGTTTTTCAGTGTCTTCCAGAACCTCAATATTGCCCCAAACCAGAGGACCTGCTTTTGCTGTATGTTGTATCTTGGTACTCATGCTGTGTCCTGGTTGACTGTAGACTTATCCTCATCAAACAACTTTGCAAGTAATGTCCTGATTTGGCATATGTACCTAATATTCAATTTCCTGCTTTGTTAACATACACGGTAATTCTGGAAAATACCACAAATAAGGCTAGCTTTGACGATGTTGCTAAGCACCCATCAGCATATCCAGTGGGTGATACAT
This sequence comes from Calonectris borealis, assembly GCF_964195595.1. Lineage (NCBI taxonomy): Eukaryota > Metazoa > Chordata > Aves > Procellariiformes > Procellariidae > Calonectris > Calonectris borealis. The sequence continues at coordinate 43,096,882 of NC_134318.1, forward strand.
TTTTTGCCACAGTGCTGATTAGTGAGTTGCCTGAACAAAACTTGCCTGCTTTAGCACGGTGGTGTCCTAGGAATACTCTGATGTACATTAGAAAAGGATTTTTAAAAGCTGTGAAGATGAAAAATGAGTCATTTCCTATCAATTATTTACCTCTCTAAGGCCCTGGAATACATTGCATCATGCAGATGCTGAAGTGCTTGTATGATAATAGTCTCCAACGAGATCACTTTATATTGGTAGTTAATATAGTGGAATAATTCCTGAGCACATAATAAACCTAACTTTTCCACGTCAGATTCTGTAGCGAGGGAGGCCATGAAGTAATAAACTGAAAAGCACCTATTTGTTTTTAGAAAAAAGCTAATTATACTTGGTTCATAGGTCTACGGATAGTGTCAAGATGTGTGCAACAAAAGTTGGTAAGTAATACTGCTATGAAAGGCAGATGAGATTTGGGGTCTGTGTTACTTTATAAATGGGGTTTACATATTTCTTTAAAACATTTCAAAGGGTTATTTAAAAAAAAAGTGCCTACAGAAAAGCTGATAGAGAGGGGTATGGTACTTGCCAGCTGGCACCTGACCAAGGTTAATGTCCTCAAATTGAAAGGGCAGCGTGTGAGGCTGCTGCATTGGGATCAGGCCCTTTTCCATGTGCTGTCATTCTAAGGCATCGATAACAACATGAACCACACGGGCAGGTCTCGCTGCCACTGAGCCTGCCTGCAGAAAAGAGGTGTTATTACTGCTCAGCAGTATGGCTCCTCAGTGAGAACAGGCCGAACTCTACATCTCTCACTGTTTCACCCCAGTCCTTGTTTTATACAGTACTGAATTCCATAGGACCATAGTATCTCGGTTCTTTTAATGATTATCTGTACAGGCAAGTGTAAGGCATAACCATCCTCAGAACATGTTGTGCCCAAGTATGTAAAATCACTTTTAATTTGCTTTAGACTTCGTAGGTTCTGGAGTACCACCAGGGACTATTGAGTCGTCTTTGAATGCTTTTCTTTCCTCTTAAACTGGGTAAAACTGTAGAAATGCAGGTGAAGTACTACAGAGTACATGTCTGCTGACATCTGATCGTTTTTATTGTTCCTATCATAAAGACAGTTGGGAAAGATGCATCACTCAGCTGGACAGATTTACTCAAGAAGGAAGGTTTGAATCGAGAAGAGTTTGGTTTGAATTGACAGTGCTTCTGACCAGCAGCTTCACTTGAATCTCTGGGGAAAAAAGTATCTGTAGAGAAAGCAAGAATTAAATGAATTTGCTAAAAAGTAGAGGACTGTGACTGAGAGACTCTTCTCCCAGCAGATGTGAGCAAGGGACGGAAATTGCGTTGCTGGTGCTGTGCTGCTGGGGGACACCTTCAGCCCTAAAACTGCTGCCATGTTGGCAAAGACTTAATGTTGACCTTGGTAGGGTTGCTCAGGCACTTTGAGGTGTCTGTGGTTCACGATCAGGTTATCTAGAGTCTCTTTGTAATGACTTGATTTTCTCTTAGAGAACTGAAAGGCTATTTATTGCAGAATATATCTTGTTGCTCAGTGCACATGAGGTCAACAGGAGAAGTGTAATTGTCAGGAGTCGTTGTCAGTGACATGAGTAAGTCACAGAGAGAATTAAAGATTTTAATGAGGAGTTTGTGCAAAAAAGAGATACATATGATCCCTTCTGTGAGAAGTTTACGCTGTGAAGAGGAGGAGCATGTCAGGCTGTGGGCGGTAATGGCCCGTATCGATATCCCAAAACTTGTTGACTGAACAACAGAAGTTTGGAAATTGACCTCTCCTAAAAGAAGGTAAGGTCACTTTGTGGAATTTCTATTAGAGTTTTCTTCCGGACAGTTTTCTCCTTTAAAAGCCAAGCAAGCATATTTTAAAAAATCTAATCTTAGTAGCTGATTCTGCAATTCTTCCTAAGATGGGTAGTACTTAGGCAAGTCTTCAACTTATGATCATTATTTCATAATTGCCAAGAAGGTTTACTGAAGGGATATTTGAAAACCAAGACGTGCATCACAGGGAGTTGTGATAAAACAAGTGGTATGATAAAAAGAAAGAAAAAAGTACAAAAGACAAGTAGAAAGATGAAAACACTGAATGAATAGACCTAGAAGATGCTTTGGATCATTGTGCATTCTGTTATTGCAGCAGTAATTAAATGTTTCCTCCCTGTCCATTCCATTCCATGTGATGCTCTTTCTTCCTTTGTATCTCCTTAAATGTTTTATAGCTAGTCGTTATGAACATTTTTCTGCATACCATTTCAAAAACATAGCATCATTTCACAAAGGTATTTAAACAGTACTGTTTCTTGTGTCTTGGCCTTTTATTTTCTGTGGCACCTCAGCTGCTTCTGGGATGTCTGTTTGTCTTGTTCCCTGCAAAACCAGGTTTTGGAATATGCTGTTGATTTTTCACAAAGCTCACTGATGGCCGTCTGACATTTTGCTTTTTCTAATGGCCTCCACCATCGAGTTTTGTGGAAGTGCATTGCATCATGAGCATTGTAAGGCTGGGAAAGTGCTACTTCAGCCAGAGTTTGGTGGATCATGTGTTGACCTAGCTGTGTCCTAATAGACTGTAGCAGTAGTAAAAGGGAAAGTAAATTTTCATGTAGTGCAAAAAGTTAGCATCTTTGAAGCTATTTCGTTAGTGTTTAGTGACGGAGGTGTGCAAGAGTAGACCTCTGCTCTACCCTAGAACCAAGCACTTCAAGATGATAATACATAATAAGGCCAAGGGGCAGGCCTTCAGGCATTGCAAGCTGCCAGTGATATGGGTGTGAATCCAAAAAACCACAGATAAGTTACTGACTCAGAGCCAGCCAAAGTATTACAGAAGGCTTGTCCTGCCCACCCTCACAGCAACTGTCTTCACCGCAGCTAACGATGCCTAGCTAACTTCTGTTTCCTTTGTACGGCTCCAGCTTCGACTTTTGGGCTTCGAGAGAGTTTTAAGATATTAAAGATACTATCAATAGTGGCTCTCTTTGCTCTTAGGCAAAGATGCTTGGGGAATGCTTAGTTTTAACAAGTCTTTGGAAAGCGGATAAGACGACAGTAGTATTAAGAATCTTGCCTTCAGTCGTCTTCTATTAGTGCTTTTGGAGAAGAGGATTTACTTCAGCTAAGGAAAGCTATAAGATAATAGAAAAGGCTGTGGGAGTAAGGAAGCAATGGCCTTGCCATTCATGCCTTGAAATGCAGGTATTAGAATTTGTCACTTCTCTCTCGTGCGCTTCTAAGATATTCAGCAATTAATGTAGTCCTAGTTGTTCCACGTTGTTGATCTGGCCTTTTCAGCTTGCAAGTGCTGCTGTGCCTTTTTGTGGAATCAAACACCACGGCATAATTGTTCCCCGTGAGTAACTTCCCCTTTGAGCTTGGTTTTATTAACATTTACAAGAAAATCAGCTCCATCTTTCATGCTACTTCTCCAAGTGTTTGGCTTTCTCTGAAGTCAGGGATGATTACTTTGGTTAGCAGGAATTTATTTCAGACTGCTGAGGGATAGTCTCTGTATCAGCTGGCATTTGTGCTATTTAATTACGGAAATACCTTCTTCTTTCTTTATATTCTACAAGGGTTGGAAACTTTCTATCACAAAGGAATTAGTTCTTCCCAGCCTAGCCCATGAAAAAGTAACGTCGTCTTTATGTTCCTGTTGGCCTCTTTGGAGAATTGACTTCATGCAATGCTCTCTGAGTCTGTTTAAAAAATAATGATGCGTGGGATATCAAGAAAAAGCTATGGCTGTTTTCTGATGGAACATGCTAACTATAGTCTGGGTTCAAAAGTTGAAAGCAAATCTAGATCACATTGCGCTGCTAGCATTTATCTCGAGTAGCTCTATTAAACAGCGAGGTGAAAGCCCATGCAGGGGAAGGCAGTGCAATACAGCGAGAAGGTGACTGTGACAGTACACCCCTAACAAAGACTTGGTGAGCTGGGGGCTGGGGACAGCGGGAGAAGGGACAGTGGCTCCCATGAAGAAGGCATCTCTTTGCCTTAAGTGACAGGGCTCAAAAAGGTGGAAAGCAATTGATAATTTCTCTGTGTTGCAATGAAATACCGTAAGTGTACTCAAGAAACAAGAGTACAGGGCCTTTATTGCCATTCTGAATTTAAAACAAAAATATTTATAAACTCTTTAACTGGTTTAAAAAGAAAAAGAGGAAGACATCAAACATGTCCAGTTCTGAAAAGTGGTAAAAAAAGGTCACAACAAATTAAAGAATGACAAAAAAAAAAGCTTCTAATCTGGTATATTGTTTAAAAAATGATGTTGAATAGCTCTGGGCTAAGCAACGTTGATCAAAGGGGTCAGCACAGCCCTGGATTCTTACCGGCCATTTGAAATTCTGTATTTTTTTATCTATTCAAATCAAGCATATAAAAATATCTAATGAAGCAGTCTGAGCAGCAGAAGCACTCTGAACATTCTCTCAACCATGTCTTTTTCTCTTGGTTGCAAACTTAAATTGCTGTTATTGATTTTTCTGTTTCTGGTTAACATATTAAAATACAATTCATTTTTAACCATATATATATTTTATCATAGTGTGCCCTTTGAGAGACTTTTCTACATAATATTGAAATGCTTTCCTTCTGGTCAAGTAGTGTATTTTATATTAATGCCTCTGTTATTTTCCCTAACTGAGATGCTGGGGTTGCTAGAGAATGAAAACATTAATTTTAAGAGTAGCGGGGGTTTTCTCCTTATTGACACTGGAGAAATCTTGGAGTGCTGAAAATCTAATTTCATTCTTTCTGTTTTGGAAGGTTTTGATGTAGATTAAGAAAATAAATTGCTACTGATATTTCTTACTCTGATGGCAGCAATAACTGAGAGATTAGCTCCGAAGGAGCTGCAGCACAGGGTAACGTAACCTCTGTCCCGCGCCGTGGTGAAAGGCGTTACGTGGCAGAGAAGGGGGCTGCAACGTCTGGGGAGCACCAAAGCAGTACAGGCTCAAATCCCTCCAGGGACTGACTACCTGGAATTATTGTGTAGATTATTTGACCAGTTGGTTAGAAAAGTGCGTAAGTAGTAATTATTACTTGGTTAGAGCAACTTGGGAAAACCAAATCAAATTTGAGAAATACGTCAATATTCTAAACCATAGTTTCTTTTAATTTAAAAACAAATTACCAGAGTGTAGGGAATCTCTAGCATCAGTAAGAACAAGTAGAGGTTTCTTGCTTTGTGGCTTTCATTATCAGCTGCGAGGGCAAGTTTCCTTCTATCCAAAAGAGCAAAATCACAGAAAATGGGGATATAAGGACAAGATACGATTTTTGAAGTCAACATGGCTTCTGTAGCAACTTCTAGTAAAAAGTTGAAGCAGTCTCAGCCAGAATGCACTCACTGAAAGATATGACTATGTCTTAGGAATCCAGAAATCTTGGTGAAAATCTGCATGAGACGGAAGAATCTCATGACCTCCTCCTGTGATGGGGCAGTCAGGAAAACATGGGACAGGGAAAACCAGACTTTTTTGCTTTCTTCCCTCTCCGTTGGTCTTTTTACATTATTTCTTAGTGAAGACTGCTCACCAAACTAGCTGAAGAAATTAGTTTGAACCAAAATTAGATTTCATGGGTTTGGCCATTAAACATTTGTGTTTTAAACTATGCACTAGTAGCAACGTATGGAAAAATGGCCTCAACAAAATGCAGTCCTTGGGGGCATGCTGCAGAACAGGCAGGACCCTCAAACCTGGGCCGTCCTTATCAGCCGCCCAGGATAACTCTGCAGATGATGTGGTCTCCAGATGAGGGTTCGGTTCCCTTGTGTCTGCAAAGATTCCTGGTATATCCTAAGTGCAGAAAATGAGACATAAAGCTAAATGGTTATTTTATGTTACTTGATGTCTCCTCTGGCCTGTGCTATTCTAATGGCTCACTTGTGAACATGTATTTTTTCATTAACAGAGCCCTTCCTAGCAGCTTCTCTTTCCAGAGCATACTAATTTTTATGTGCTAGACGTTGCCGTTGTGCTGCCTTCTTAGTCCTTTTTATTCATTAAATTTACTGTGTCCAATTAAAAGCTGAGACTGATCTGCAATTTTAGTCCCGCCAGTTTGGTTCCATACAGCATGTAAATATATTTTGTGCCATGTAATTGTAGCCTGCAAAAATGTTGACACAAATTATAATTTGCATGCTAACTATCTTGACGATAGAATAGAAAACTGAGTAAATGCTTTGCCATCGGGGGCAAATTTTGATCTTCCTGTATCGAAGGCCAGTGGCTTACACTTGCTACTACAGCATGCTGTGCCTGGAAAAGCAGCTGAGGTGGTGCAGGTGGGATGGTACCCCGTGCCCTCTGATGCAGTTGGCTATAATCAAAGTCAAATTTAAGAGCACCAAATCATTATTTAAAGTGGATAAAAGGTGTTGTTCTCTGCGGGAAGTATTTTGAAGAAATGTCTTTTGTACAGCCAAGGGATTGGGTGGGACCAGATGGCCTCCAGGGATCCCTCCCAACCTGTGATTCTGTGGAGTGATGATCCTTCGTTGTTCATGCCGACCGCCGCCTTCCCAGGCGGTAACTCGGCCGTGTGGTCGATGCTTGCCAATAAGACTTGCAGAGGGAGGAGAGAAACCAACTGCACTGTGGCTGGGAGTTTAAAAAGCTGAAAGCTAGTGGCAAGCAATTCCCTCAGCCCAGATTATGTGAAAATCTGAAATCCTGAAGTCAGAATGCTTTTCAGGAAAAGGGTTTTTCAGGAGGTTTGCCTGTTTCACCTCAGGTTGCAGCTGGAATGACATGAGATGGGATTTCCTACCCAGCCTTTTGTTCCAAAAGGACAGGAGATAACAACTGGAATTATTGCAAAATATTGAAGAGAAAGCAGAGCCAAGATGTGAACTGGAGAGGAGCTTGCCTGGGGCCGCCCTTCCCAAAGCCATTTTCTCTTCAGGATACGGAGGGAAATGTTTATTGTAGGGTTTGGTGGGGTTTGGGTTTTGGGGGTTTTTTGGGTTTTTTTTTTTTTTTTGGATCCTTTGGACAAACTCTTCCATGTTTGCTAGCAGTTTTGCCATGGAGCTGCTGGTCCTGTCACCCCAGCCTGTGAGCTTGCCCAGGTCCAACAGAGCACCTGCAGCACAACCGCTCAAGCGTCTGAGATGTTTCCGAATTTTGCTTTTTGCGGAGGGAGCTGAGAGCCTGCCTGCTTCCTTAAGTCTGGGCTGGGAAGGAGGGAGAAATATGGGCTGAACTTGCTGTCAACTCTCTTAAAAGCTTTTTTATCGTAACTAAAATGTGTGATAATGGTACCCAGAACTATCATTATGGTTAATTAAAGGTCTGTTTCTTTTTATAATGTGAAGGTTTTATTTTCTGGAGTTGATAACATGGCAATAAAATCTTGCTTTAGGCAAAATCTTGGTATTCAAGGTCACAATTTAGAAGTAATTTTAAAATTGAAGGGAAAACCCCAAACCAGCATGTGTTTCCTGTTATTTCTGAGTTGTGGAAGTACAGAGGGAATGATTTAGATTTAAAAAGAAAAAAAAAAAGAAAAGGAGCACTGGCTCCTGCGCACTGATGAAATGTTCGGTATCGATCACTGGAAAGAGGTGCGCGGAGGACAGACGGGTTGGGGTAAGCACCTACCGAACCGAGGGAGCTGTGCTCCGGGGAGCTGAGTACTGTCAAACCCTTATGTAGTTTGGGTTGAAAATGCAGAGCCTGGTGCCAGGGACAGGACAAAGTCTGGGTGTAGGCACAGAAATGTCAGGATCTTACCACTATTTCCAAAAATGGAGATTTTCAATCTATTAGGAATGGAGCTTAATGCACCGCTGAGTGGGAGTGGGATATCGTGGGGCACTACATCCCACTATTTGCTGTGTAGTTCTTGGAATCACCCGTGATTTCTTTGAGGATCTTCAGCTCTCGAAACGGGGATGAGCGTTGAGAGGTTGTGGCATCTCCGTCCTTGGAGATGCTCAAACCCTCCTGGACAGGTCCCTGACGCGGCTGTGGGGACCTGCTGGGAGCCGGGGGGGACAGAGACCCCCCAGCTCCTGCCAGCCCGGCCCCCTGCAGTCTGTGCTTAGTTCCAATGATTTGCTAAAACTCATAGTGATTCCTGTCTTAATGCTTACAGGAGAAGGTAAATAAATACTGTAGTCAGCGTACCATTGCTGATCACAACCATTTTGTAAGTTTTTAAAAACTGTGATTCTCTTTGGTTTTATGATTCTGATGTAAATATTTTTTCAGTATTACTAAACTTGAAAAATACAATCTCTCAGTAAATAATCAACATAGGTTATAGTTTATTATTTTATCATTTAAATGATTTTTTTTCTCTTTTGTTATAGTGCCATCTGATAAGACAGCAGGTGCTATATTGATCAAAAACGAAATTTCCCTGGGTAAGAAATGTAAAATAAGCGCCAGTTTTAAGATATTTAATTGCTGCAAATCTGTTGAGTAAAAGCTGACCTTTCTGTTATCAAAAATAATCTTTGAGATGGCATGGAGTGCTGTTGGCATGAAAGTATAAACTAATAATGGAAGAATATTTAAATTGTAATGTCTTTAGGCACTGCCATGCCATCTGCTTTCAAGCATGTAAAGCGTATGTGATGGGTACCCCTGACCCCTGGCGAAAATGCTCTGTGCAGTTGCGGGGGGGGGGTTAATTAGCCAAATATCCTTGTACCCCTCCTGGCTCTGTGCATCAGGGTCCAGAGCTTGTAGGCATGGAGCGGGGCACGGCCGAACGGAGGGGGCACCTCTCCCGTGCAGCCTTTCGTCAGCCCGGTGGCTTCCCCCCACGAGGGGCTGGTGGTGGGAGGTGGCACGTCCAGGCTTCTGACCAGCAGGTCTCCAGTTTAGATGCTTTCAGATTTTTAGCAAATTTGGTGGTGAATATGTTAACCAGTGGTTGAGATGTTCGGTTACTCATATTTTCTGCTGCTGGTGTGGAGCACTAATGCTCCTCACCCCAAAACTACAAGCACTTAAGGAAAACTAATATTACAGTGAGCTTATTTTATGTTAAAGTTCATGTGCTTAAAAACCTGCATGAGATGAGAATTTCTGTTTAGCAGAAAGGGGATCTGAAAGGCAGGCGTAGATTTGGGGATGGAAAAGTGAAGAGCAAGAGATGGGAAGAGTTTGCTCTGTTGTGGTGGCCCGCAGTGGCGGAAGGGGCGAGAGCCATGGGCTGGTGCTGCACTGGTGCAAGGGGCACCCATGGTGCACCCTAAAATGTGTGGTATTACACTGCCACTGTAAATGCAATGAGCAACTAATTCTGGAAAACACCAATGAAAAGAAAAAAAGCATAGAAATGTGTGTCATCTAGTGATAGAGAAGCTTCTATCTGGTGATAGAAAAAATGTAATAGTGGTTAATAATGAATCCTATTAAAATTTCAAATGGCTTTTTGAATTTGTAAAGCAAGAGTGAACAAAAATATAGGCAAATCACCGGAATATAATCCTTACAAGTGGAGCCCTGCATCTGTATGAGACATTGCCAGTGAGCGTGGTCACTGGGCCAGGACTGAAAACCGAATTCCCCACCCAACTTCTGCAGAGCAGGGTGCTGTAAAAGCTTCCTCTCTGCCCTTAATGAATTTCTCAGGACCACATCTGTATGGCCTTCAATGAAAAGCAAAATTAAATTCTGGAGCTCTTTGAAGAAAATAAGTGTATGTAAACAAGATGTGCTTCTGGGATTCTGGCTTAGTTGTGTGTCTTGGAGCAGGTGTTGATAAATGTAGAGGAAAATCCTCGTTCCTGGGGAACCGAAGATGTGTCGAGTGGTAACGGCAGAGATTTTGCTGTCTCTGAAACCTGGGGTGTCAGGGGCTGCTGGCTTCGCCTACCAGCCCTGCCTGGTCCGTCCAGCAGCTTCTCTGGGATGCTGCAGAAGCCTCACCCTGCAGCAGCGGGTCCAGGGGCTCTGGGTGGGACCCTGGCACAAACTTCCCTGTGCCTCTGCCGGGGACCCCCCTTCTGGGCTGCCCCCCAGCCAGGGCTCCCTGACTGCTTGGGTGGCTCTAGCAAGGGCTGTTTAATAAAAGGATCACAGCGGTGGTCTGGAAAAAGAGAGGGCTTCGTTCTGCGTTCGTGTGTTGTACACTGACCTCCTCTGCCACCTCTTGCGGGAAGCAGGGACAGGGTTTGTCTCTTATCTGCAGTGTTGTGTTCGCAGTGATTACTAAAGCTGCACTAATTAATGAGCTAGTGTAGGGCGGAGTCTTGGAAGTACGAGGAAAAGTACTCCTCCTTGTACAAATGCAAGTTCTTAGCTACCTATTGCTAATTACCATCAGCTGCAAAAGTGAGGAAAACCCTTTCAGGGAAATCTTTTTCAGAGAAATTCGGCTGAGTGAAATAAGGATCACAGTGACTAAACGAATAATTCTTTTGTTACTTATGTACTGTCTTTTATATTTAAATCTGAGTTATAGGTCAAAAAAATAAGGCCCCCATGTCAGAGGGACCACTTGCCCACTCCCTCCTCTGGCCACCGTGGCACTTGGGGATACTCTGAACTTGCTAATGTCAGGCTTGAAAGATGGGACATAGTTTCAGTGAAGAAAAAAACCAAACCAAAACCCCACCAGAAATTAGAAGTCAGAGCTCCAGGGCCTGTCCTGTAATCTTCAGGAAAACATGGAAATAATTGGCTATTAGAGGCAGTCTAACGGCAGCAGATCTGCATTGGAGCAATTTTTTCCTCTTGAAAGCATCAGTTAATTTGTGTCTAGCTTGCTGTTTTCATGCCTAGACTGCTGCTCATACCTGGCTAGCCAATACATTTCCACACTGCTTTTTTTCTCTTTATTGTGATGATGCAGGCTAAAATTCAGACCTCTCTCAAAGGATCCGTGCAGATACTCTTACTATGTTGGAAAATTAAGTATTGGAGAAATAAATGAATAAACTGTGCGTCTTTGGCTACAAAAGATGCTTCTGTACTTCTAAGGAAACCTCATTGCTCTCCCATTCTTTAGGGTGATCTAAATGCAATGCTTTTGCAGAAGATGGTGCCCTGGTATTTCGTCAGGAACCTTTACAACAAGGAGTGTGTAATAATTGTGAGATAACAACAGGAATGATCATCTTTCCACTTACTCCTTACAAATCACAAAGCTGTTTGTATGCATGAAAGAAAAATCAAGTTATACATGCCTGCACGGCAGACTACACAATCAGAAGTGGAATTTTTCTGCTCCTGTTACAGGAGAAAATAAGAGGATTGTTGTATTCACGTTATGTCAACAAAACCAGCACTGAGAGTCAATACAAGTTGAATCGTAAAGAAACAGGGCTTCTAGAGAATTGTTCTTAGTTCTGTATCTGTTCCACGGAAGGGAAATCAGCAGAAAGGAGCTGCTTGTTGTAATTGGAAAAATTACTTTTGGGTTAAGAATAAGGCAACTGGAAAAATGTTTTTCTGCCATTTTTTTTAACAAATGTTAACTTTTATGTTGCTTGAAATAATAAGTAATAAAAGATGGTAACTCCTGAATCTTTTAAATACTAGTTATTATGGATGATCTTTGAAAAGGTAAATCAACTCCCTATTGTACTAAAGTCCTTCTTGGAGAAGAAACCTCACTATGCTTTAGTCTTCAGCATCCTCTCTTGTTTCTAAAGGTTTACTGTGTATGCAAAGATGGATGGATTCAGTCTGACGTGGCTTATTACAAATGAAGTTGAAACCAAGGCATATTTAAACCTATCCAGCTAGCACAAATAGAAATAGTATTTCTAATACATGCATTTTATGATGAATGTGAAACTATAGCAGGATACACATAAAAAAATCAAATGTAACCCTGATGCTGCTATCTGAAACAAAACCCCATCCCCATCTCTCAAAATTTCCATTGCAAGACCTTTCCTGCTAAAATTTTGTCTGTCCCGAAGCCATACCAACCCTGAATAGAATGCCTATTCCTGTTTGATAGAGAGGCTCATAAGAGAGTGTAAGATGTAGAGACAATTGTGTAAGTTTCTGACCTTCGGGGTGATTTTAAAATGTAGGAGTTCTAGGACTGTGTGGCTAGTTTAATGGGATATTTATCTCCCTTAGAGAAGTTTTTGATAGAAACCTCGAAGTTATAATGGCCTGCAATAATAAGATTGCTTCCCTATCCATGAAAAGATAAAGTTCTTATTTTTTTGCTTACTTTTTCTATAAAGGCACCTGTTTACTAGAGCAGAGCGTTCCTGATTTCAGGGAAATTTATGGAAAAAGTTATTATCTTTCCAACAACAGAAGTCCAGTTCAAGCCCACTTTTGCTATACAATCTGGCGCAGTCCCTGCCGGGTCAGCCTGTGGTGATGTCCCCCCGTGGCACCCACACCTGGGATGTGCCCAGGGTGGCCCTGCGCGGTGTCAGGGAATTTTGTTATGAGACCAGAGGTTCCCGCAGCCTTACGCAGGGTCTCTGTCTCGAAGCTTATGTTTAGGTGGAACACCCAAGAGAGCTGAAGGGTGCCCAGTGGGGGAATAGCCCTCCCAGTGGAGAAGCCTTGTCCTTGGATGCGTTGAAGAAGGTCGGGTGACACCGTGGACTGTGAGTGTTCAAATTCCTTGAAAAACATAGGGGATTATTTGGTTTTTTTTCTATTTTTATCCTCCTCCTGTAAAGATTAATTAATTTTTTTTCAACCCAGTGTGCTAATTCATTTTCCTGGTTGTACCTTCTGCTCACGCTGGGTGTCCTCTCAAGGGCAGTGGTACAACCAGAGCAGGGAAGGTCACGAGGGGCATACGTGCACTCTCGCATGCATCTCAGCTACTTCCTTGGGCCAGGCTCACAATCATATCCCCCAGGCTGACATCAGTGATGACGTGCTCCCAGCACGGTGCTGGGACATCAGAGGGGCGGATTCTAGCCCAAACCCTCTGCCTGGTGCAGATGCAGCCAGGACACCCGCTCTGCTGCCCGCAGAGGAAGGTTCTTTCATGGCTGTGTGTCATTGATAGTGATAAAGATCAGCCATGGATCTGCAGATGTGGCACAGGATGCGGTTATTCCATTGCCCCACAGAGATTTGCAATTTTTTTCTTTTTGATGAGAACAAGCCCAACATTTTACTCTTTGCCGTCCCTCAGCTTCTAAGATGTCATTAGAATTGACACTGTTGACAGAAAATTTTGAAAATTATTTACATGATGAGATAACAGCATTTATATTCCTCCTCCAGGTGTGAGATTTATTTTTAATAAACTGTCACACAGCACATTCGCAGCAGTGGCTCTTCCCGCTGTGCAGACAGTAGAGGAAGCTACTGGTTTCTCAGGGCTGACTTACCCAGCATGTTGTGCTCTGTAGCAAAATATGTTATAAATCTACATAATTCTTAGTGTTAGATGCTACTTAAGCCCTTAAACAGAGAATATCCAGAAAAATCTGTCAGTGTCTTCCCACCCAAGTGCTGCAGCCGTTGGAGTATCAATGCTGATGGACTTCTTGCATGCGGTTGCTTTAGAGGAGTAATTAATCTTGACTTTCCGACAAGCAGTGAAACTGTGTGAGCGTCTACATTAATCTCCCTAGTAAAAGCATCACATAAGAAATCTGCATTAGGGTCACAACAGCATTTTTCTTTTTTTTGAACTAAAAAAAAAACCGATCTAGAAAGTTCAGTAGTGACACTAAAAAAAGTTACGGCAACAATTTTCTTTCTGTCTTAAGCCACTCTGCTTTGGAGGGTGCTATGAAAATAGCAGGCTTTTAAAATGAGTTATCTCTATCGTTTGCGTTAGATGAGATAAGTGATCATTTAAATTCAGAGATCATTGCATGAAGCACAACTGGTGTTAAAGGGGATACAGAGTACATCAGGAGATGCGAGTGAAAAATAAAATTGCTCTCTGGAAAAGATAGAATATGAGCTTAGGGAAAAGATTTCCTGGGTCAGGATAAGCTGTTTGGCCATGTAGAAGAAAAAAAAGATGCTTGGAAGTCAGTTTGGAAAACGGTGAAGCGGGGGGGAGCTCACTTCAACCCAAGGTTTAAATTGGAGAAACTGCTGTTTTCATAGTCCTTGTGCTCCAGGGCTGTCTCATGGCCCAAAACCTCTTGGCTGCCAAGTAACCTGACCTCTGGGCACATCAGAGGGCATAGCTCTGGAAGCTACCGCGAAGAGCTGCAGAGCTTCCCGCTCATCAGCAAATACTTCATCTTCTTTCTCGCAAAGAAACCTGAGCAGGAGCCGGAATCGGTGAAGGACTGCCAGAGGTGCTGGTTATTCCTGTTTCCACTGCAACCAGTAAGAAGAGGAACCCCCACAGGAGAAGGGTACGTGAGAGCAGTGGATCCCTCTGTGTTGGGCAGGCAGCGTTTCCCAGGGTGTCAGGTTTAGCGGTGGTCCTAAAAGTTTTATTGCCATGAAAAAAGGTGAAAAAAAGGCTCTATGTTGCCTATGGTATATGTATAATTAATAAAATGCAGGAAAACAAACAGTATTTAATAAGGATATTTTCAAGGGTGCAGAGTTTGATGGGTTTGGGAATGGGAAGGACTATTTATTTGTTGAAAGCTTCTTAGTTCTCAGTGTTACAAAATCATATAAGTGACTCCCAAATAGTTCTGCCACAAACCAAACTACGTTTCCCCCTCCTATGGAATATCTTTCTCTTTAAGTAAATAATCTTTTGATGAGATTATTTGTCTTCGTAACACTTAAAGCTGTCATAGATAATATAGGTACTACTAGCGCCTCGTATATATGATACAGAAGCATCTGATCTGAGGCTGGGCACGTGTTCAACTCTCTTGCCTTCTTTATCACTTCAAAAATAGATTTGCACTCGGATGCCCACCTGCAGCACATCTCAGGCTCGGTGGGAGAGGTTCGGCTGGTTCCTCGGTGCACAAGCAGTGGAAAGGCAGCAGCAAAGATGACTGACTGCAAAGCGAGGTGAAAAATATATCGAAGGTAATGCAGGGTCTGTAAAAGTTGTCTGGAGGTGTTGAGAAATGTAGGGCTTGTTGAGTAGCAAGCAAAATTACCCGTTTTTGTGTATTTATAACAAAAGTGTAACTGAAGCAGAGAGTCTCGTCTTTGCTTGCCTGTTTGTTTCCCTCTGTAAGGGATTTCCAGTACAGCTTGGGTGAGTATCTTTTAGGAGTGACCAAGGCATAGGAACCATCTGGTCCATCCTTCTACGCTCCACAACAGTTTGTGATTTCTGTGGCTGTACTGGCAGTAGTGAGCGAATCGTGTGGGGATGAAATTCCCCAGGAGGTTCACAATTCACAGATTTTCTTGTGAATTTAAGAAACATGAGTAAGAAGGAAAAAAAGGGAGTTACGGGAGGAAGAGACCTCCCTCCGGTTGTACCATAAAATGCTGCAGCCTGGATTGTAGAGGGGCCCTCAAAACCTATTTTTAGCCAGAGGGGGCTGGTTTTTGGCTTTCTGCACATGAAATGTTTAATGGCTAGGAAAAAAAAAAATCCCTCAGCGCTTGTTTCAGTCTTGTTTGCCATGTGCTGTTGTTTCCTCCTACACGGACTGGGGTGAAGGCTTTGCTCTTCTCGCCCTCGCCCGTCGGACGGGAGGGGTGGCTGGAGCCGCCCCTCAGTCCCTGCCCCGCGGCCGGTGCTGCCTGGGCTGGCCAGTCAGGGAGGCGTTGTGTTAGCCGAAAGGTTCAGCCGTCGTTTGTTTTCGGTAGGCAGAAAACAGCCCCGCGCTAAACATGAGTTGTTCAGGTAAGCCAGGCCTGACAAGGCTGAGCTGTAGCTTGCTTTGCTGCTGCCCGTGCACAGCTGCTGATGGACCGAGAATTTCAGTTTCTGGAAACTACTTCAGAAATGCAAAGTTCAGATGAAAAAAAAAAAAGGTACCTTTCCTCACTACCGATGAGTTGTGTGTGTATATATACATATGTATACTTACACACTATATATATTTAATCATAGTATTTTAAGTAAATCTAAACTCACCAGTGATAAAATGAATAGATGACAGCAAGTTTGGTGAGCAGTAAATAACGATGAGAGGGCAGTCAGGAGGAGCAGTTATAATCCCTTGGTGCACGCAAACAAAACATTTGGCCACCGTGACGATGCACTACAGCGTGCGGCTGCGGCAAGAAAGGACTGTGCCTGCCGAGCAGGGTCTGCACCCTGGAAAGGATCCGTGCTAAAGCAACCTGGAGGTGCTGGGGAAGGAAACTGCCGAAGAGCTCCCAGCACGATAAATAACAAGGGCTGGTATCTTCCCATAAAAGGCTGGTGGAGAGTAAGTAAAATTTTTGTGGGGGAATTTGAGATGGAAAATGAGATGGCTTATAAGGGCAACCATGTTTTTCTCAGGGCTAGATTAATGCTCTGGAAGGAGAAAAGTGGGTGTGGGTGTGTGTATATACACATGTGTGTATACACACACACACACATATATATATAAAAAAGTGTATGAGTGTGTATATATTATAAAAAGTGTATAAGTGTATATATATTATAAAAAAATGTATGTTAATTTGTGCTAAAAACTCATAGACGTTTCTGAGTATCAACACACGTTTTGGTGGCTTTCTTAAATCACTTTAGGCACCCCTAATTTTGTGTATGAAATAACGAGAGAGGATCGTTATGGTCGAGAGCTGCCGGAGGCGCTGGAGGACACCCCAGCGAGTGTCTGACGTTCCTCAGCTGGGCACCTCCAGGAGGGCAGAGCAGCAGGCGTGAGCTCTCGCGCTGTAAGGAGGTACGAAGCTCTTCGGTGACAAGGATGACATTCGCCATCTGCTGTTACAGCCATCGCCGTAGGACCGATTGCCGTGCCTCACCTGCCTTGTTGAGTGGTCCAGCTTTGCTGGGACCAGCGTGCCCAGGGCATGGTGATGTGCTGCAGCAAAGCAGCGTGGACCCGTTCCTTCAGTGCCGCAAGGCTCAAAGCCCACCTTGCAGCTGGGTTTCAGCACCAAATTCGATAGTTGAAGATTGTAGTGGGGTGGCAGGGACAGCTAAGCCCTGATGGTGTGGTGGAGGCTGCGATGGCTCAGCCAGAAGTCCCTGAAGAGGGACAGCATCCACCCCCAGACTCCACGGCATTGCAGGTTATTGATGACAAACTGGGACGGGGATGCAGAGAAGACAGGGATAAGGGAATTGGTGTAAACCAGCAGCATTTCTGTAGCATCGTAGCGCTTCTGTACGTTATGGAGGCGCTCCAAAGCGGTCACTGCCCCGCTGAACCAAGCCCATCAGAGCTTAGCGGTGTCACCGGCGCCTTCATCCCAGATTCCCATGGTGTGTGCAATATGGGCAACCACAAGCCCCTGCCCCTGCGAACGGCTTGAGTGGATGCACAGGTATAAATAAATAGTGACTATGGTGCTTTGTAACCCGATTGGCTGTTTTGCCCCAGTCATTAAAGTTTCTCCTCTGGTCTTTAGACTTTTGCATTATTAGTAATAACTTTATTTTAGCGTGCTAGGGGCCTGAAATGTGCAGGAGGCACATTTGTCTATAAAGCATCCCGTGCACTCTTCATGCTGTGAGCATCCTTGATCCGCAGGCATCCCCCCGGGCGGCTGGGGCTCCAGCGGGTAAGGAAAGCTGTTTTTCCCAGAGGGATTAATTTCGTAAGGAACAGGTTCGTTTTTAACAAGTAGAATTCATTCATAAAACGCATTACATCTACCTAAAATTATATGGGCATATATGTACACACCACCATAGATATTGAATTATGTTGGTTGCTGCTTAAGATAATGTACTCTAACCAGAACAATAACTTGTAAATCACAGAGTTATCGCCGAAACCAGAACTCAGTAATAACAAAATGATTAGAAAGACATCAAATATGAAGTTGTTTTGTCAGGATCATTTACTCTCTGATCACAGAGATGATAGAAAGTGGCTCTCTGTTTAAGTGATAGATGAGAGCCATTAATATAATCAGAGACCTTCCAGGATTGTTTGTAGTCAAAATTAAAAGGGAAACTTTAAGGGTCTCGGATGTTTTTGAAGCCTAGAGCGTAGTCGGGTTTTGTGGTAGGTTTGGTATAAAATGCAGCCTCTTACATTTATGAATTTCAATACTATTTTGTGTGGTGTAGCACTGGGGAGAAAATCCCCTCTCGCCTCCTCTATTCAGCTGTGAACACCTCTTTGCTCCTTCAAGGGCTATTTGAAAAAACCTGAAATAACTTCATGACAACCTAAAACCCACTTTTATCTCTATGGCACTCCTGCGCTTGACAGTTTACTGGAGTAATAAACCCCATTACAAAATGCACAAATCCTTTGTTTCCATAAAACTCTTTCCTCCGTGAAATCCTGGACGTTCGTGGGCAGGGCATTGCTGCGCCCGTGGAAATGGTTGTGCTGAGGGCTTACCTCAAAGATCAACAACAGAGGAACCGAAGTCCTAAATTCCACCTTTGCATCAGAACGGACGCAGGGGCACGTGCAGACACAGGACCAGCGTGGGCTGTTTAAAACAGTGGTTACGGACATGGCAGCTCAGCGTGTCACCCCTGCTGCGGACAGGGAGAGGTTGCACAACGCGTAGCGCAGAATGGAAATGATGAGGAAGAGGCTGTGAAGGTGCATAATCTACCCCGCAATTTTTATGGTGAAAGAGATGCCATTAATTTTTTTGACAGATGATATTTTTCTGATTTTTGTGCCAGCTGCCAATTCTGTCTCCTTGCTTAAGCAATAATACATATATTATAGGTATTACTCTCTCTCTCTCTCTCTATGTATATATAAACACAGTGTCCATAATATAATATTATAAAACAAATATAATAAGTAATACAGTAACACAGTAATTATTGTAGTAATATGTTATTAATAGTAATATATATTATCTTGTAAGTTATATATTCTATTTTCATGTGTTCTTTTCCAGTTTCATGTGGTTTTTTTCTTTCTTTTTTTTTTCCCAATACAGAATCTCTACAACTATGTTTTGCCAGTCCGGAGGCGAGAGCAATGCATTTATCAGATAACTTATGGCAGGCTCTTTGTGGTGCATGGCACAGGGAGCATCCCCCCCAAGGACTGGCACGATGCGGAAGCAAAACCTCTATAGCCTCCAGGAGAGACGAATGTGGAAACAGTTTGTGCGTGAGCAGATGTGAGTGAATTTGGGAATGGCTGGTGGCTGCTTGCAACCTTCCTGACATTGCTTTGCTTTTTGTTTGAAATGCTTTTTTATTTCTTTCTGGTACTGTCTGACTTCTCTCTCTGTATTTATCGCTTCAACGTGAAAATGAATGTCTCCAGCTCAAAGTGCTTTTTGGATAATCTACAGAGTATTTATATCTGCTCTACAAAGCTCCACTCAGCTATTACTGAACAGGCAAATCTGTTTCTATAGGTATAATGAAAATAATTAAATAATAAATTTGTATCATTCAACAAGTTTTCATTAAGAGGCTATTGCAACTTAAAATCTGAGTTTATAACTTCTGATGAAGTTGACCATTAATGTGTCATGTGTGAACATCAGCTGCTGCATCCATAACATTGCTAGAAGAAAAATCAATGTTTTTAACATCGAAATATTAGTCCAAATGCTTTCAACATGATGTGACAGAGCTTTTATGTTTCTGTGCTAGAAAAATGATAAAACAGTTTGTTTTGCTTTAAAAGCTTTGGAATATCCTGTCACCAAGCTGAACAATATTTACTGCAAAATGCAAAAAGAAGTGGCAAAGCTGAGAAACCAGGAAATATAGGGAACTGATTTTGCCAGTTAGAAGTGGAAGTACCTATAGGCATTATATTTTCACTGTCATGATATACATATATCATTACGGCAGTATGTCTTGTCAGTCCGTGATTGAGACCAGTACCAGTCCATATGGAAACAACCGGTGCTTTTTAGCCTGTATTAGTGTTAACGAAGTCTTGCAATCAGTGAAGTCTTTAGGAAAATGAAAGGTACCTTCAACCAAGAGAAAATGCCTCCCTGGGTTTCGCTGCCGTCTAAATAGGGGGCAGAGCACAGGGGAGAAGGAAGAATTATTTTCCCCCTGCTGCCGTCTCTGTCCTGAGGCTTGTCTTCTCCCCGTTGACATGAGTTTTCATTTCACATGAAATCTAAGAAAAGATTTTGGAAAGAGGCATAATTAATCAGATGTAACAGGAAGGGAAAATACACGACAAGACATATGTTAATGCCCTGGCTTCCCGCTGAGAATGAGAGTGATATTTAATCCAAAGTTAAATACCATGTGGCTTTGACCTATTGCTAATGAGCTGATGTTTGGTTGAAGGTTGAAAGGCTTCTCGGGAGAAGTTTTAAACCAAAGTGCTTATGTCTCTTTGCTGCTTCGCCGTGCACATGTGCAGT
Organism: Calonectris borealis; assembly: GCF_964195595.1. NCBI lineage: Eukaryota > Metazoa > Chordata > Aves > Procellariiformes > Procellariidae > Calonectris > Calonectris borealis. Next base: position 43,117,206 of record NC_134318.1, read on the forward strand.
TTACCTGGGCAGTGGCTGTGGGCTGAGGACACGTCCCCTCTCCCATCAGTCACCCTGCTCTAGTGCCTCAGCCGAAGGACAGCTCTGCTTGGGCTTTCAGCTTGTTTTGCTTCCTTCAGTGCAGCGTCAACCTTGGATTGCCTTTTCAGAGAGTTGCACTGAAGTCCACGTTCAAACGTACCAGATCTGAGCAAGTCTTCTTTCCGCTTTCTCTCTGTTATGTAAATGGCACAAACCTACGTTTTGTTTATTTTCAGCTTCGCAGCAGCTGTGCCTCGACTGTTAGATCCGTGAAATTAGGGAAATTTTGAAGCCGACGCTCTGTGTTCTCACGGGGACAGGCACAGGTACACCTGACTGCACGTGAATTGCAAGGAATGGTGGTGGCCCTCCCCACGAGGGTCGTTGGAAGTCCTGTATGTGCGGTCTGGGCACAAGAGTTTTGATGAGTGGAGGATGCACAGATCTAAAATGCAGATGACAAGTTCCAATGGCAAGTATTTGAAATGACTGTCAAGTAAATATCAAGGCACTTCCCAAGTGAGTCAGATCTAAAATGGGCCTCGCTGCCACCTAGCACTTCCATTTGGCCACGTGTAAAATGTGCAGGATAAGCCGTGCATATCACTTAAGAGTGATTTTTGTAGTTTGTTGAGGAAACCAACGAGCCTCTACAACAGATATTATCCATTCCTCAGCTAGCAGGTTGTTTTTTGGACGGACAGAAAGAAAAAGTCCTGTTGTGCCTTTCCTGCAAGTGCTGAAATGCAGAAGTGAGATCTGAGAGCTTTCTGGGTATCTGCAATGGGAAGGCTCTTGCAACTCTCTGTCCTTCACCTTCCCCGGCAGCCTGAACCCACCGCGGATCGGTGTGCAGCACAAGGAAGGCATGGTGTTGGTTTGCATTGCTGGAGCGGCTTTTGTCTCTACCGTCAGGGCAACGCATATCTGGATGGTACTAGTCTGTGGGGGGAAAAAAAGGAACAAATAAACAATCAGAAAAAAAGAAATATCTTTTTTCCTGTTAGGTTGATAGGTTGTCAGGCATAAGTTTTCTGAAAAAAAGAAAAAAGTGTAAAGAAAAAAGCAAAAAATGCATTTTATTATTAAATTTTGTGTTGTTGCAAGCAATTGAAAAGTCATTTAAGAAAGCTCATGAAAACCACTGGCAAACTCCTTAGTCACGTAATGACACAGCTTTACTTGGTGTCATAAGGGTGTGTATATTGCCAACACACAAGCCTTCCCAGAGACAGCCAGCATGGACAGCATCGTGTTTGCTGTCACATCCCCCTGGCACCCGCTCAGCTTTCGCCGTTCCTCAAGAGCGCGGCTGACTCCCAGCTCGGTGGGGCTGGTGCGTTACTTCTGCCTCCTGAAATCAGCAGAAGAGTTGTGTTTCGGAGGCGGAGGGAGGATGCCAGGAGAAGGTATTGCCACCGGGCTGTGTCCAAACACGATGAAAGCATCTGCTGTGCAGGTTGGGAAGCTTTCCTGAGGGCGAGAATGGCTTCACTTGTCCTAAAGCCTGGGGCAGCGGGTGATGAAGTGCAGCCCTCCAGCTGCTTCTGGCGTTAGTTCAGGTCCCTTTTTCATAATTTCTGGAGATTTCAGTTTGTTGCCTCCATCTAATCACTTACACAGAGGTCCTTGCAGTTTTTCTTGCGTGTGCTTTGTGGTGGTCCAATTCTCACTGGGTTTAGCCTCTGCTCTGTGACGTTCGGCTGCCCCTCTGCTCTGTCTCTTCATAGCTCCCAAATACTACCTGTCATTAAAAAACCTGATGCAAACATTCCACATCAGTGTTATTTTTTCCCACTCAATATTGCCCGTGCCTGTGATTTCCCGAACATCCTCTAGGTGCTTCTCTAATTTCTTATTTTCCTTTCCTTTCTATTTCACTGCAGATGCCTGGGGATATAGTGATGATTCAGCCTCCAATTTACCTGATTCATCATGCTGAATCCACTGACAAAATCTGCTTGTTTTAAATCCTATAATACTGTGGAGACAATTTGTTTTCTAGCCAGAATGTATTATAGCTTTTAGGACTTCTCACCATTTTGAAGCTGCATCCTCAACAGCATTACATTTTTTTTTGTTATTGGGTTTTTTTTTGTTGTTCTGTAGGAACAAAAGTCCTAGGAAGTGTTTTCATCTTTTTCTCTCCCCTGCCTAGGATTAAGACCTTTAAGCCTCAAAGTCTTTATTTCAGTGAGTAGCATTCCTACCCCTTCTGAAGCTCCATGTTTTTTTCCCCCACAGGCTTTAACATCAATCATATTCTTTTAAATGTCAGTTGTGTTGCTTCCTGGATCATTATTATTATTACCATTTTAGATGCCACCAACTGAACTTGCATTGTTGATGGAAGTGACAAACTGCATCACGAGATCCTTGCCTGGCTGAGTTTTTCCATAAAACAGGCTGGTTATGTGTTGGGGAGATTGGTGGGAGAGGGGCAGCATTTTGGGACTAAAGTGCATTGACTTTAGATAGTCTGGGATGAAAATATCAGGAAAATCCTTTCAATTCGTGGCACTCAAGACTTGGCTCTAGACCTGGCTGTAAACGGCTGTGGGTATTTACTTCAGTAGTAGGAACAGAGCAAGGACTGGAACCACCACTGGTGACATCACCACTTGCTATACTTGGAGAAAGGGTGGTTTTTTGCTTTTTGCATGTCCATGGCGACATCGCCTCATTCTGACCAGCACACAACCGCCGGGCTGGGCGGGAGAGGCTGCGGCTCCAAGGGACTCGCCGGGCAATAGCCCAAACGCTGCGGAGGTGGTGCGAAAGCCCAACAGACCGAGCTCTCCCGGCGGTCAAAAACACTTTTCCTTTTTTTCCTAGTATGGATCCACTGTTGGATTACAGCAGCTGTGGCTGTAACAATTTGCTTTTCAGTGAAATTATGAATGTGCCCTGCAAAACTGCCTATCTTGAACCCTTACTTGCACAACACGTTTCTCTCTGAGAAATCATTGCTTGAGAATTAAGACATGTACATAAACTCGCTGAAACTAGTTATCAAAATTGTTAAGAGCTAGAACTACAGGGGAAGTTAGAAAGTGAAACTATAAGCCCTTCTCCTTGCTTTTGTTCTCTTTACTAACACAGTGAGTTCAGAATGTGTTTGCAGGTGATTAGACTAAGTTCAAAAGCTGTATGCCTTTGGTCTCTTAAAAACTACTAAACCCAAAACCCTGCCCTTAATGAAATGAGATATACCATTTGGCAGTTGTAAATTTATGGCCAATTTTAATATGATACTCTCCGCTGCCTTACAGCACTTTTCACTTTACAGTAGCGATGGCTCGCTCATTAGCCATGATTCTTCCTAGTGCTTTGCTGACCTCAACACCTTAGAAAATTACTTCAGTAGTAATTGTTAACTTAAGTAGCACAAAGTGGGGAAGTAATATGTGTCTTGGCATCGATAGGGCAAAAGGCAGGATGTGCAGATCACAGAAAGGTGTGGGTAATGTCTCCTTGCTGTCCATCTTCCCGCTGCAGAGCCTGGCCCTGCCGCAGTTCAGTAGATGGGGATTAATGAGTGTTTTCAGAAAAGATCTTGTCATTACTTTACACAGCAATTATCCCTTCTGTCTTTGCGAAAATGTCTGGGGGCGGTGCTGTGAGATTCTGGTTTCCTGATGCTTTTGGCATCTCAGTGCTGCTCAGGGTTTGCACAGTGGCAGTTGGTCATCAGATTTGCCGGTTTTCTTCAGGGTCTGTAATATGTTTTCACCCGCTAGCATGAAGTGAAATGTTGCAATATGAGGTCTGGGGTGTCTGTATAATGGGTGTTTTGTTTTGTTTAATTTTCCCAGAATTAAAATAGTGATGACAAATGTGGAGCATGGTACTCCTGAAAACTTACCAGACTTTCATATTGCTGAGTAAATATATGCCTGGTGGAGTGAAGCTGGGTTGTGGCAGTGAGTCTGTTACAGGAGAAAATTCCAATGTTTACACAGAAAAAATACCCCATTCAGGAGCTTGCTATTATTTGAAATATTGCCCCACAGTACAGCGAGACAGTACACTAATTTCTTGTTTCAGATAATAGTTCTACACAGGTAATCTTTGCCCTATTGAAGGTTTCAAATGTGCTTTCCAGGTCTAAATTTCATTTTGATCCTAAAGGAGAGTTTTATCTGATGAGTTATGACTTATAGGACAAGCTCCTTCCTCAGGATTGAACATGTCATTGGTTCACTAGACAGGACACGTAATACGGTGCTGCTTCTTTCTGAAACTCGACAAAACTAACTGACATCAGATGACTCCCAGGTTGCTTCTATCAAATGATATCTAAAAACCTTTTAAGAGCTAAATTTTCCCTGTTTACTACTCCAAGGTTTGAGGGGAAAGGTAGAAGGAGGTACAAGTGATGCAGAGTGCCATGAATCTGCCTGAACTGGTGATGTTCAGAAATTAATTATTAGACTTGCCCTCTTCTTTAAAAACCCTTTTTTCTCACTAGCATGCTGTAAGGTTTACCTTGATAATAAAGCATAATATTTTGAGAGTAACAGAGAAAAGAATGGTTTCTCCAACTGAAACACACACAATTTTTAGTTGGAACTGGCTCAAAAGCCAGTCAAGGACTCTCCTGCTAAAAGCTATTATTAATGTAATAGCTTAATAAACACTGATGGCCACAAAGTCCTCTCTAATGAGAATAATGTATTTCAAACCAAAAATGTGCGATGGCCCTTTGCCCCGTGCTAACTCAAAGAGCAGATTGACTCCTACTGTGTTGCTGGTGTTATTTCCCTCATCCAACTTTGGTGTTCTTCCGGAGGTTGAACATTTACTTCAAATAGTCCTGAATCTGGTGTATTTATCACAGCCTAAAGGTATTATTACAGCAAATTAGTCTCATGTGCTGATCCTGTGAAGATGGCTCTTAGCAGGACTAACATCTCGGTGAGTACTGAGAAACCTCTGTGCAAATTTTTACTAAACCACAAGAATACTTGGCTTATTTTGGTTATTTTTTTAAAATGCCCTCCTATTCCACAACATGTGAAGTAGCAAAGGGAGAGAGCTGTAGCAAACAGTGTATTTTATTGCAATAGGAACACCTCTTATGCAGTCACCCTTTCAGCTCTTGCAATGAGCAGTCTATTTTTGCTGTTGCCTTCTTGCTTTTTTTGCCTGTAGCTGTGAGAGGAGAATATGTTTGAGAAAATTGGGAAAAAATAGAGAGGGGATGAAAGTGCAGTGCAAGAAAGCAAAGATAAGGAAAAGTGAAAGCAGAGGTGGAAAAGAGAAAAGACCAACAAAGAGAATAAGAAATACAACCATATGTACCCATAGGGAAAAGGATAACATATATGCTTGTGTGCGTGTATACATGTACATATGTCTATCTAGAAATAATCTTAAACAAACAGGCTACAAATGAGAGAGGCAAAAAGTAATCCAAGCATTTAGATCATATTGCAGTTAAGGGGAAAAAAAAAAGATGAAGAGTGAAATGGATGTCAGGTGACATGAGGCAATGGCGTCAGGAGAGTCCTGGAGTGGAAGAGGTTTGATTTGTGCAAACGGTTTTATAATAATATGGTTGTTGCTAGCAGACAAGGTGATAACTTCTGCATGCTTATATGCAAAATATTTTGTGTTCTAAAAATGCTGAGAACTGTTCAGAAGAGACTTTAAAGCTGAAAGGCTGGGACGATTCCTGTGAAGACGCCAGCATGCTCTGCCTGGTTCAAGGCATGTAGGCAAGGAGGTATTTGCAACAGGGCAGGACAAGGATAAAGTAAAAGCTTCTTAAATTGAAAAAGTACTTTGAGGCTGATATGATATTTCCGGATGCAAAAGACATGGTCTGGTTTTGGCTTGGTATAACCATGTTTTGATCTGGCCGTTGAAGGGTCATTCTGTAGTAGGTTTCTTTACCCTGAGCTTGATCATTGCAGACTCTGCAAGGAATGTTGGCCACACAGTTGGAATGAAGTGGCCCACTGTTGATGGCTTTTCTGCTGAAGTATTAGACTAAAGTTAGTCCAGAACCCAGCCAAAGACTAGAGGAATGGGCTGAGATAAGTCAGCTAGAATCAGGATGTAGTCAGCTGAAGTCATCTTAGTGCAGCATGGTGAGGAGAAGGTTGCCTCTTTTGACCTAAGCAACTAGCCAGTAGGTGAGAATGTGTTTTGTTTTGACACCATCCAATGAACTTCAGTGAATTGTCTCAAACTAAGCAGAACCAGTAAAATGCTTCCTTTTCTGAAGACTTCCAAGTCTGTTTTCATCTGTTGCTCTTTCGTGTCTACTTTCTAACTGAGCAGAGGTTAAGTGTCCCTGTTTGAAACTCTTGCCTTTGTACTTGTAGTTAGCTATGCTTGACTCTTCCCTTCTTCTTTTGAATACTACCCTGGCATGCATGTGCCCTCAGTTTGAAGAATACAGCTGTCTACCTTCAACACTTAGCTCTGCTCTTCAGCTATTTCATGAATCAGTTGACAGTAATTTCTTATAAACTGTTGGTTTTCTTTTGGCCCTTGTACTTGAAGATCAAGAGGTGGTGACCCTTTAAGTTTATCTTACCTTTGAAACAAGTAGAAAGCCAGCCAGTGCACGACTTGTTCTTCTCTCACTAGTTACCTTGGAAAATAATTCTCAAGGGAGAGATCAGAATAATCATAACAATAAAGAATTAAAGAATAAAGAAAGTAATGACATTTATTAGGTGCTTTTTTTAATGACTTGGTCATAATCGTAGCCTCAAATAGAACTGCATGTTTTTCTTCCAAGAAATGCAATAGTCATAGCGTGTTTTCCCATAGCACATCTGTGCTGTTTTTCTTTGAGCAGTTTGGCTGTTCCAATGTGGCCTTTCTGCTTAGGCTTGGAATTAACGAAGGAAAACGTGCCATGGTGTGTTAGCTGCCTGCAGTCACCAGGACTGAGTAGATGCAATTCTCCATGAATAGGCAACTGGTCTAGGGTTGGGTTTTTTTGTGTGTCTTACATACTAACATAAAAAAGGAAAACTTTGTAAAAGTGTGCTTCCTTCTCTCTTCCAGTGGTCAAAAAAGTGAAAGCCTTTTCTTCATCATATATAAGCAGAGAAAGTTCATGTATGATGTGTCAATTTGACAAGGAAAATTGATATATTACTTCTGCTCAGACATGCATTTATCTCTAAAATGTTTTTCCAAACCAATTGTATATTAAATGCAAGTACTTCTTCCAAAAAAGATCTCTGCTTGCCTTGTCGAACATCAGCTGTTCACTCCTACTCATTTTTTTGTCTTAACTGGATTCTAACCACAGTATAACTTCATTTTGCCCGCTGAAAATTTGTTTTTATGGTGCTTTCTTGTAATGCCCTGTAAAAGAGGCTTGAAAACCTAAATAAATTATATTGTCTAATTCTCCCTTCTTATTTCAAAGACTTCTAGCAAATCTCTTCTTTTCAGAACCTGCATAATTTTCACTATTTAAATCAAGGTTTCAATTCTTTTCCTAAAGTAAAATTTGTTAAGCTCTAATTCCTAAAGTAGCATTAGACTTTTTTTCCCCCCACAAGAAAGGGCCATGGTGACTGTGAACCTGCTACTTCATTTCTGATCCTGCATAAGAAGGGGAAACTGCAAATCTGTCATAGTAACCTCAGATGCTTTTCTTCATTAATCCATTGCTCGCCCAAAATGACTTGCACCAAAGGATTGCGTTTTTTAAAGGGCAAAGGATACAGAGGTATGTGACTGTTAAAGAACCACTTATCCCTGTGCTGCAAAACTTAGGAGGCTGAAGAGTTTCCTAGGGAAGCTTGCCCTGTTCTTACTTCCTAGTTGGCTAGTGCTGCAAACAGGGTACAGGGCTAGATCTACCTTTGAGCTATGTGGTATTGATGTTCCATACAGAGCGTACGTACATAGTGTATGTACATACCTATATATGTATTGAATGATTTAATGAGTCAAACACACATTCAAACAATCCTAAATACTGTGACGATTAAGACAGCTCTTATGGTGTCCTGTTATGATACTTGATATCATGTTACTGAGTTCAAAATGCCTCCTCCCCCTAAATACATTTTTTGTATCCCCAAAGAGTATTAATTACACATCTATTTGTAAAAAAAACCCTTTGTCTAGGTACTTCACAGTACGATTTAACCTGCCTGGTATTTTGTTTAACCTTGTCTGATAATATCCTGGCCCTGATGATAGTGTAGGATTTCTTTGGATTATATTCGAAAAAGAAAATTTAAACAAAGGTTTGCTACTTTGTTATTCCTTTCCTTTGAACGATATGAGCAGTATTAGAATATGCTTTATGGCTTGATATTTTCATTTATAATAATTACATGACTTACAGCTCTTTGGGTATTTATTTCTCCAAGGAAGCATTCAATATAAAGGGATGAACCTTTCAGGATCCTTTATAAACAATGTGTCAGGCGTAGAGTTAATAGAGTTCAGATCTGTTCCTTCACAGATAACCCTGAAAAACAAGAAATTGTCTTAAAAGGCAAAGAAATATTGCTGTAGATAGGACTAGCCGAGTGACAAGCCAGTCTGTTTTCAACACTTTGTGAATAGGCTGCCACTCCCAGCCAGCACGAACAGCAACACCATTGTGCATTTAGCAGTGTCACTAATGTGATTATCTGTTAGCATTGCCCTGGTTCTTGCTGTAATTAATTTCCCTCAAATGATTAGCTTATTAGAAGTGAGAGGATCATAATATGGTAGTAGAAAATAACGATTTGCCAGTACTGTTTCGCAAACATCATGGGTGTCAACAGGGCAAAACCGTTGTTTCCCATCCTGGCTCCTGGCCCCACGTACGGCTGCTCCCGACCACCTCTCCTCTTCCCCCGGAGTCTCGGTGGTGCTCCCACGAAGATGAATTGGACAATCCGTCTTCAAGGCAGGAGCTCTGATGATTTGTGGAAAAACTATCATCCCTGATAGGACAGCCAATTTATCACATCAGGCCATCTCCTTTATTCTTCATTTCATCCCTCTTTATTGCCATACTTTCACGCTCACCCTCTTGACTCTTCTCCCCCTCACTCGAACTCTGCTGCTCTGTAGATTGCCTCAAAAATTGGGAAAATGGAAACATAACATCATTTAGAGCACAAAAGTGCAACTCTCCCCGCACAGGCAGGCATGCAGATGATGCCTATATTTTGCTTGCTTGGTGTGGATGGGCAGTGTGCCCCTCTGCCAGCCCCACAGCTGACCAGAACATGCAAGCCCTTGGCTGTCCTGCTATCAAGTGCAGACCTTTTCTTCTGGTCTGCAGGTACGTTCCTTGCAGGACAGCCAGGCATGTGAATGGCATGAGGCTGCTGGATAGTCATCGTCCTGCTCCTTGGCACGTCCAGGAGAGCCTCAGAAACCCAGAGGACCATGTACACTGGTCTACCCGAGGTGATACAACAGCTTCTGCTTGCTAGTGCAGCTGATTCTGTCATCCATGAGGCCAAAGATAATTGGAAATTTGTGTTCTGGTGCTTCCTGAGGAACCAAAGAACATCACCTTTTGCACTGAAGGTAACTTGTTATGACTAATCGAAGGATGGTGTAAAATGAGCTGTATAAAACAATGAACACCTGCAGCAAATTATGGTATCCTGATGGGTTTTTAGGAGCATCCCCTGCCCTGAATCCCATTTTGAGAAAACGCGAATAGTACCATGGCAAGAAATAAATAATGCATTGACTTAATTCTGTAAAGAATTAATGTTGTCTCTTTAGAGGGAATAGTCACTGACACAATTCTTTTAATTTGCTAATCTTCAGAATAGAGGGAATCTCTGTCAGTGAAGACATTTCTGTGGGTATCCAGCTGAATCTCTTGGGTGGATTTTAAATGAGAAGACTGACATGCAATTGGAGACCTGGATGATGGTACATCAGCTGCCAGAAACACATAGCTGACATAATGGGAATTATTCACAGCTGCTCTGATTTAAACCACTATGGCACCGCTTCATTGCTGTGTTACGTAGTCTGCAGACCTTAATCATCTGCTGTGCTAACAGAGGGTACCAAATTCAGGGTATAGTATGAAGAAATCCATGTAAATCGCTTACGTGCTAATTTTTTACCTACCTGATAAGATATGGTGTATGAAGTGCTTCTTTGGGCAAACGGTGCTTTTTGAATTTAGATCAAGTTTGTATATAAGCATTTTTCACTCTTAGATAATAACTTTGTTATGGCAGGTGTGATTTTTCTTGTGTATAATGTGAAAATTTTGGCTTCTCCATACCGGTTTTGCCTTCTAGCATCAATAACAGCCTTTGGCAGTGTTTTTGAAAACTGACAAGTTGTTGGATATAAAACAGATTTGCCCATGGATGAAATATATTTTTGGTCAAAACCTTCCTCATATAAATCAGGAGCACCACTGCTTGTTTAATTTACAAATTTTAGAACTCATCATGGAAAAATGAAATAGCTGACTGATGGCAAGTTGCTTGTTCATTTGCTTTTTATTATATAAATGGCACATGGATAATGAGTGACTGAAACAGCCAACCAACTTTTGATTAATATATTTGATACAGTTGCTCAGAAGGGAAAACATAGTTTGAATAATTTGTTGTTGTTTGTAATGAGCACATGATATGACAGTAATGATTACTTTAATGAATCAATTAAGTGCAATGCAATGTGAGTTGGATGGAGCTGGTGATGGCCAATTGTGCAACCACCACTGGGAGGGTGGTTGTGTGAGAGAGGTGGTTTTGGGAGGTGGAGAAGACAAGGAAGCAGGTGGTGGAAGGGGAGCATACTTTGGCTACCTGCGTGTTTCTGAACATGGTAATTACCTTTGTTACATAGGTTGGATCAGATCTGGTCCCTGACCCTCTGGAAAGAGCTGAGATGGATTTTGAGGCACAGAAATTTGTCACCAGATACTTCTCTCTGAATCTGTTCAGAAAGGAGTAAATAGCTCCTGTAGCAGCAGCAAGAATGTTTGCCTACGCGCTGCTGGCCCTTGGCACTGTTAGCCATAACAGGTATTTTAATGGAAATACTCCACACCGGGAGTGTTTCTGTGTACTTTCTAATAGTATGTGAAAAAAACATTAATGCAAATGTGTTTTTTGTTTTGTGTTGGGGTCCATCTAGTTTGAGCAGTGCACAACATAGGCTGTGGGATTTCTCTGAGCTAATTCGGGTCCAGTAACTCAGGTTGAACTGGAACATTTCTTGCAGACAAACACTCAGTCTTGTGTTAAAGACCTCTGGCAATAGAGCGTCCATGAGAACCTTTGGTAATTTTCTTCAGTCATTAATTATCCACACCATTACTTCAAGAGTTTCCTTTTTCCTGTGTGATTCTGGCACTTTTCCACTTGTAACCCCTGGAAATTGATATATGCTCGTCTCTAGATTGAAGTGCTTGCTATAGCAGATTTTCATTATACTTTTAGTTCTTAAACTGTGATCAAAGTTCCCCTTTCACCTTCTCTTTGATAAACTAAGTAGTTTGACCTCTGCAGATCTTTCTCTGTGGTCCTACTTTCTAAGCCCTCAATATGTTTTTGTAGCTTTTCCCTTAACACTCTCCAGTTTTGAATTATGGAGTACTGCTCAGATAAATCTTTTAAATTGTTGTTTTTTAAGACTTGAGAACTGTCCAGACCCTTCACTGTTTTCAGCAGTGTAAGGTGAGGAATCGGTCATTCTGTTTTTCTGTTCTGGACCCGTCTTTCATTTGCCAAAGGGCTTTCTCTTCACCAAAACTCATGTCTTGTTCATACTTTTACTGAGAACAGCCACTGCCTTGTACCTCAGGTATATGTCATTCAACACGCAGTTAATTTAAGTTTGGATATTTAAAAAGAATGTGTGTCAAAACTCTAATATTTAGATTAATTACTTTTGTCTCTTTCTCAGATGAAATTAGTTAGACATTTTGACCTGAATTTATGGATAGCTTTCACATATATAAACTGCTTTAAATGCAGACTGACTAGCTTCTGAAAAGGCTCATTCCAGCTGAATGCCTCCAAAGCACATCCCAGCTGGTGGGAGATTGGTGTAGCACGCACATCTCCTCTAAAGTTGCTGTGGAGCTTCGCCTAATCATTTTTAATAGTTTGAGATGTATTTTTAACTAGTCTATACAAACAGTCCATCCGAGCAATTGTGTATGCAGCTGTTTTATAGTTACTGACGTGTCTGTGTGCAATCTGTTGACGTTAATGGATATCTATCTGTGACATCTGTGGCTTTCAGAGCCTGAAGTAGATGTCCAGCAGCTCGCTTAGGAGTGGGCTAATTCTACATTGTCTTCTTAGGCATTTCGCTATCATGATCCCAGTTGTTCCTGTGAGGAGCTTTCTATCTTGCACAGAGCAGGAAGGCAACTACTGTACGCCAAGTGCAATGCTTGTAGCAGGTTTTTTTATTCATTTGGGAGATGAAGGATGATCCCATTAGAAAAAGGATTTCAGTTTGGATGTCTGTAGCTTGGCTCTACACTTCTCCTTTATTCCTTGCTGGTGGTTGTGAGACTCTTTTTTGACTCTTTTCCTTCAGCAGACCAACATTGTCTCAGATCTAGGGTCCAGTTCCTCCTTTTTTTTTTTTTTTTTTTTTTTTTTCTTGAAAGAACCCTGCATGCACAGAGATGAGATGCTGGAGTATTTTAATTAAAGCCATGTTTCAAACAAGTTGTTTGGTCTGCTGTGCAAAAACTGAACGTCTTATGTAAAACTTAATTTGAGAGACTTGACATACTGTACAGGAAAAAATCCAAGTAATGGATTGCTTGCTAGCTCAGTAAAGTATAAACACTTCTCTTGCTCCTGCTGTTGTGTACAGAGGCATAATGTGCTGTACTAGTGCTTGATTTGATATGGAACACGCCAGATATTTTGTGCATAAAATGGAGTAATTTAACAATGTAGTAAGATAGAAGAGGGTGAGATTTAACAGCAAAAGGCAGTACTTTTTCATGCAGTTCATACTTGGGGGAACTGTAACCATTGCACAGTGCAAAAACTACAAATGGGTTCAGAAAAAGGGGTAACCATTAAAATGCAAAAATAAGAAGGTACACCCAGGCAAAATAACCTGGGTGAACATGTTTCTTGTTCTTACAGTTATGAGGTATCAGCTAATGGCCACTTTCAAAGAAAGGATACCATTCTAGAAAAACCTTAAGTTTATCAGAAACTGTCTCTAGACAGCTTTTCCGTGAAATTAAGCTTCTATTTACATGTATGCTTTTATTTGTTTGGCCTCAGTCACTGAGCCTCTTCCCTGAAAATGTCAATTGTGTCTGAATAACTTACGGTAGGCTTACGTAGTTATGTATGGGTTTAAGAAGAGAATTTTGGTAGAGCATGAATATTTTAAGATTTATTTATCATAAGAAGCAAAAATACTGTGTTTTTAGTGGCTGCAGTGGGATTGATGAAGATCATTCCTCCTTCAATGCAGAAACTGTCTTTTTGTCATGTTTGAATAAGTTACTGCAGTGGTGCTCAGGTTTCTAGGTGCTATAGGAACACGTATGATAGCAGTACACATCTTTTTGCTTGTTTTTCATCAAGTAAGTACTAGGAAGCACAGAAGGAGATTTACAATAGTCAGACTAGATATACTGTAATGTAGCATTAAATTAGCTTTACTGTAATGATACTTCACTATGTTATTTACTCTTTGACATTCCTACAAGACTGCTGCTCTTAACAAAAAAAGAGAAATTTGAATGCCTTAGAGCTCATTCCTTCAAAACCTCTAATTTTCTCATTAATGTTTTTGATTTGTTTTGCCTTTGACATGAATTTATTTTTCAGAGTAATTCTGATTGCTGTTACATTCACATAGAAAGTTTAGATTTTCATTTTGTGAATCTGATTACCAGCATCCTAGAGTTTCCATTCTCACTGTTGAGAGCTGAAGACAGTATTATCCTTCATTAGTGTCACAGTCTTTCTAATTTGCCTTTCTATTGATCTTTGAGTTACATCTGATTTTCCTACTTCCAAAGTCATCTTTCTTGCCTTTATTTCTGTGTAAGCGCAGGAGTAGGCAGTTATTTTTCAATGCCTTCTAATGACTATACTGACTGTATATATAAATACTCCTGTACTTCTCCCATGGACAACATATTTCCAAGTTGCTTATCAGTCATAAACCTTATGATGTAATATGGTCCATTTGGTATAATTTGATAGATATATAGCCCATATTTATAAACACACCACTTGAGTCCTGCAGGGCTCTACACTGGAACTGTAGGAATCCTGTTGGAGTGACGCTCTCTGCATTGTGTGATATCAAAATGTCATGCCATAAGTGCTGGTCTTGATCAATATAGGTTTTAGAAAGCATGAGTGCTGTTATAAGAATACTGCATTTTAGGGAGTGCAATATTGGTTTTGTCTGGCATGGAAAGTTGCTCCACAGTTTCTGTTCAAGTGATAGTTAAATATCTCCATGTTACATACCAAGCTTCTGACTTCGCAGAAGCTTGCTGATCTTCTGGGAGAGGAAGATATTGCAATCAAATGGAGATCCTTGCCTGGTAAATTTGTGTGCTTTTTAGAAAGTGACAGACATCAGTCGTTGGCTGGTAAATGCTTCACAGGTTTCAAGATGCTCTGATGACAAAGCTGGACAGACCATATACATCTTATCGGTCACAAACAGCTGGTGAGTGCTGTACCTTCAACCTCATCCAGTTCCAAAAGCATCACCTCCAGCAGCTATTCTAGTTTTAACAAGGAATTAGGAACTACGGGTACTGAAGTACATATCTGAGTAATGAAGCCATATCTGAGAAAACTGTGGCACTTCAGTGTTTGTTTTTTCTGACAGCTCATTGCAATTACATTGAACTAAAAAATGATAATTTCACAATCTCTTTTCATGACGTTCTTCTCTGTGTTAAGCTACAAATCTTAATTTTTGTATATTAAAATACATACAAGGGAGACTAAAAAAGCAATGTGGGTGTTGACTAACACCTGAAGAGTTTCATCAGTGTTCACAGATTCAAAGCCTGAATGAAATGGGAGCTTTTGGGGCTTTTTCTCATATAGAAGTAATTTCTCGTGTGTATTGAAATGTAAGTGTACATATGGTGCTTTTTACTTTTAATGCGCTCTGTTCACTTTAATTAGTCACATAGTATTGTATATGAGAGGCATATGGAAAAAATTCAAAACTATCCTTCAGAAATAATGAACATTTCAGGCAGATTTCATTTTCATTTCCATGCTTCTCCCTTTTTTTGGGCATATATAGTTCCACTTCAAAATACCGAATGGATGGCTTGGTGTGTATGAGAGGTTGAACTTCCAACTGCTGCTAACTTTGAGTTGAAGAATGGTAAAATCTGGGTCAATGATATTAACATGTCTCTTTTTCCCCTCCCTCCCCCTTCTCATAACTTTTGCACTCTTGATCTTCCCAATTCAACTTAGTGAACCACAGGATGTTTGCACCAATTTTTCTGCTCAGCAAGTGGTGCTAGAAATGCTACAGAAGTTGAAAGAAACCATTTCAAAGAGAACGTGAGAAAACCAGCTTGAACATGGGTGGTGAAACGGCTGATAAAAGTGCAAAATTATAGATGAAGTAGTAAAACAGGTCTTCTGAAGGCATTGAAGCTGACTTAAGACGTGGGGAATAATTTTACTACAATGTAAAACAGGAGGGAAAGGAGGGAGGGAGGAGGGAGACTTGGTTCATCTGAAAACCTTGGCACTTCCCTGGATTTGCTGACTTCCTTGAGCATTCAGCAGAAGTTGGTAGGAAACACTATTAGGAGTGGAAGATATCAGAGCCCAACCTAAATATCTGAATAAAGAAGACTCCTTCTCTAAGGAAGAAGACTTTGGTTATTGTCTAACCAAGGCTTGCCATTGCCTTCAAGTACTTCTCAAGCTTGTCTACCAGGAGCGAAGTCAGCCCCATCAAGCGATGGCACTCTCCAGCAGTGACCAGCATCTCGGGGTGGTGGAGGCTCCCATCTGCTGCATCACCACTGCTTTACTAGCCCAGGAGCCACAGCACTTGCACTTTGGTTCCTCCTTGCAAGCTTATGGCATTTGCTTAGTGAGTATGTGCGGTGCAGTCATGGCAGGTTGGCTCCCACGGCAGTGTCCTGTTCATCAGCATTGGCTGTACAGCCCACCAGGGAAGACGGGATAACATTTGGGGCTGTAGTGCTGCAATGGTGTCAAGAGTGTTCACGTTAGCTGTTTTTTAAATAACCTTACCCTCTTCGGGTGTGTAGGAGAGCTGAGCTAGAAGCAAAGTTTTGAGTTACATCTATAGTTAACGTTGAGGCAAAGACTAGCTATAAATGACTGCTTCTCACAGCTTATCTATTAATGTGTTGGGAACAAAGACTAGGCTTCGGAGCCATTAGAAGTCCCTGGAGTAAGCTTGGAAAAAATGCTCAGCTTCTGAATACTAATACCCAAAGCATAAACAAGGCTGTGAGGAGGAAATTGGAGACAAAATGTTCTGAACTCGGTGCAATTGCAATGTATTGCAGTTATGTTTGTGTAGTATTAAGACTGATCTGGTAAGAGTGCTGCCAGGCAGAGTAGCAGAGCAAGATAATTCTCCAAATAGTAAAGGATGAGAACTGGTCCAAGTTACTTATTTCAGATATGTTTAAAATAAAGAACATGGTATATTTTTGTTTTCAGACACCTCAGTGACATAAATTAGTGGAATACTTGCCCTACTCTTTGCCCACTGTAGATATTTTCTGTAAAGAAAAATGTTTTGTGCCATCAGAAGTGTCACTCAAGTGCATTTTTAAAGTACTGTAATTAATCATTGATAGATATAATTATAAGAGTGCTGAAGCAAGCCTGAATTATTTTCAAATACAAGAACTGCTTCAGGCAGTCAGGGAGGGCCGCAGATTTAATGACTTTTTTCTGTTACCTTCCACATCCTCTTAACTCAACACCCCCCTGAAGTTAAGTTGTTAATAAATAGAAATCAAGCATTTTCATTACAAGAATCCTTGCTGTACGTTGACCATTTTGCAGCGAAAGAATCTTTCGCTGAGTAGTGCTTCTGTTTAAGGAACTTGAGTTGCAGGTGGGCAGGCTACCCCACCGCTGCCCCGGCAGAGCTGCTGTCACCGTGCTCTGCTCCGCTCCCTGCCCCTGCTGCCTGGTGGATCTGTGCACCTGAGCTTCGCCTGCAGCTGGTGAAGCATGGCCTGCCTCACCTGGCTTGCTTAGGGCAAGCTTGCTTGTGGGATGAGGTCTTGATGGCATAGGCTTCAGGGTGCAACATGCGCTCAAGTCTGCAGCTGTACCTTCCCGGCTCTTTCTGCTCTAGCTGGCTACATTAAAATCAATGTCAGTATGCTGCTGAGCTGCTATTGCCCTGCCTAATTGCAGTGGAGACATGTATTGAGTTGAATTTCATAGGTCAAATTCTCCATAAAATTCATATTTGCTGTAAGAGAACAGTGGTCAACATCTAACTTCTCTCTAAGAAAAGTGTGATGTGTAACACACACTATAAAAAGTTCTGTCTGTGTCTTCCTAAGTGACCAATTGATATACCTACAGAATCTATCTATGCCTAATACAAAAGATGAGTCTTGTGCCATTGAAACGTTAAAGGAAAACAAAATTAGGTCAGCCCTAATAATTAAGGTAGAATTTCTTTTACATAAAATTATTTTTAGGATAAAACAGATGTTGAGGATAGTAATTGTCATACACAGTACAGTTTTCCTGTTTATCTATCCATGATGTGAATGCAGAAGTTGTAAATCACCTCTAAATATCTGAAAGTCATGCAAATAGCTTTCAGTCACAGGGAAACAAACTCATTTTATTCCCAGTCAACCATACGTGCAATAAAGAAATGCTTTGCATTTCGGATGAAATACACCTTGGGATGTATAGATAATCCTGGTTAACAGCTGTGGATGTCTATATATAAAACAAAGGTCACAATTTTACAGGCGATACTCTCATTTGAATGCAAGAGTTGGCATTTGTTTTTCAGTGTTATAGTGTTTGCAAACAAGTTTGGAAAGCGTTTTCACAATGAGACTATATTAAACATATGGGGGTTATATTACAGTGTACATAAAATTTCAATTTGTAGAGGGCTGTAGTGGTGAAGCACTCGGGGGGCTGGGTCTCTGGGAGGGACGGCAGAGCACTTGGTATGAACTGAAAGGGCACTTGCTGGTTTTTACTTACAGGAAAGGCTGTTTCTTCTGGGTTTGGTTAGCTTTTTGCAGATGTATGATTCACAAGTGGTTGGTCAGGGGACTTACCTACTGTTTAGCTTACACCTGTAATAACATTATAGCACAAGTCTAACAATGAAAAATTAATTTGAAAATATGTAAAGGTTTTCACTGAACAACAGCGAGGAGCTTTAGATCCCCAGTGCTTGGTGCCCCTCCTGTACAGTTCGTCACTGGTTTGCAATAGATTTTTCTTAGACTCCCTCTCCAACAGCATGGAAACCACACGCACCTTCCCCTATTTGATCGCACTTTGCCTTCAGACAGGAAAAATGTTTCTGCTGTAGCCTGAAGAGTAAACCCTGCAGCGTGTCCTGACGCCTGCCCAAGGAAGGTTGTGGCGCCGGCAGGTGGGATGTGGAACGATTGTCCTCTCCTAGACCAGCCTCTGGTAAACCGGGCAGTAGGGTAAAATTATGTTTCATGTGCTTTTGTCAGCTGAATTGACAGCATTTTCCATTGATGTCATCACTTTTACAGCTTCATTCTAGCTTCATTACTCTTACAATTAGTGGCCAGGACCCCTCAGATTTACAAGACCATTCCTTTCCCTCATGGTGTGGTTGCCTAGTAAGGAGAGTCTTCAAATTAATGGAGATAAATAACACAAAAAAAAGATGGTTATTTGTTTATCTGTACTTGACCTGAGATCACTTGTACCTGGAGCATGTGTGGGAGGAGGACTGCGGTGTGCGCTAGGCACAGCGAGGTCCCCTCCTCAGGCCCAGTTTGCTAAAAAAGCTGCTGAAGTTTTGACCATAGATGCTTCAGGAACAAACCTGGAAAAGTTTTTAGAGACTCGAGAGTGCTGCCAAAGGCAGAAAGGCTTCCCCTGGCGAGCGCACAGAGCTGGGGGATGCACAGAGGCAAGCTGCAGGAGGCAGCACATCGATTTGTGTTGGAAAAAAACCCCAGCAGAACAGAAACTTGTTATTGCTGCTTCATATTTTCATTGCTTTAAGGAGAGGCAAAAAGTGGTCAAGCAAAATAATTGAGAATACCCATGGGTAAATTCTCACCCCCCTGTTTAGAGAAGCTATTAGGCACCTGTCAGAGCAATTATTGTGTAATGTAATTTCTATATAATTGCAGAATAATTGCAAATGTGTCAATGTTTGGGTTTTTTTGTTGAAGTTAATATAAGTTAATATGCCACTGATGTTTCTTATGTATCTGCAAAACACACTTTAATATACAATTAAAATGTATAAACATGCATTAATCTGAGTTAAGTTTCCCATGTCATTTAATAGGAAGGTGAGCTTAAAATCTAAGGTTCATTTCAGATACTCCAAGCTACAAGTCCGTACTCAGGCGGCATTTTAAGTAGAGTAACGCGCTCGTGAGCTGCCAGAGCACAGGCTGTCAGCCTGTTGCGTACCCCACTCATTGTGGAATTCAGTGGGAGTTCGTTTTAGGCTTCTGAAGTCATGTTTCAAAACTTAAATGAAGGGGGAATTTTCCACAGCTGCATCCTGATCAAGCAACAGTGTTCCTGATAATTTCAGGCTGCATAAAGGCTTATGTAAAAGGTTAGTTTGTGGGAGTATTTAAAAAAATGCATGTATAAAATGATGGGAAGTCCTTGTTTATTTGCTGGAGGCTGCACTTCTGCCCCTTAGGAGCTGTATCAGAAAGAAACCCTGCTTAGCCAAGGCTGGTACTTTCGCTGGTTGATCTTATCAGCATCAGTGTTGCAGTTATGGCTAGGTTGCGTGGCAGCAAAAAATTCTTGGTAGTTCCCGAGGAAGAGCTCTATGGTTTTTTGTGGCAGGAAGGAGAGGACAGAGGCAGCAGGATTTTCTGAATAAAGATCAGGCTGATGTGGCGAGGGTGTCCGACTAGTTAAAAGCAGTCTGATTACACCATCCTGCAGAAAGCAGGTGCTTCCTAGCTGAACAGGTTTTAGACTAATTCATCACGGGGGAAAAAGATGTAAGGAAATCTCAGAGCTCCCAGGGAAGCGTGGATGTGATGGGAAGAGTCTTTCATGGTTACACATGACAAAGTTTGAAACTCCCCTTAGCCAATATATTATGAAATAGTTAATCTTTTTTTTCTGGTGAAAAAACCTTTTTACTAAGGAAAAAGTAAGTGACCTTCTGTCACTGGGCACCCCTTAGCACAGAGCAATGCTGCGTTGCTTTGCAGTCTAGAAAATGCCCTTCCTGGCTGGACCCTACAGTAAAGGGAAAAGGAGGATGAGCCAGAGAGAGAAAAACATAGAAAGTGTTTCTCTTTTCTTCACCAGCTTAATATGGACACAATTACACCTCTGGAAGTTCTGCTTTCGGTATTCATTTTACCTGAATATTGGTAGGGTATCTACAGAAAAATGAATACTGCATCTATTCCTCAAATCAATATTTTCTGCAGCTAATTTCTCAGTTAAATAGTAAACCAGAAGAACTTTGCAAAAGGCAATGTTTGTTCATCCTTGGCAAAGTTAAGCACAAAACTCAAACTAAGTATCTTTCTTATTTGTCCGCACTTGCTAGTTCTTTATCATAAGTTTTATAACATTTTAGCTCACCATTGGGTTAAATGTGCACAATTAAAAATGTTTTACTCTTGAGCCCATGGCTAAAAGTCTGTTAGAGAGGTTATGAGGAACAGAACTAATTAAATGTAATTGTTGGTTTTCACAATGTAAAACAAAATACTTTGGGAATGAGGAAATGATAGGAGCTTTCAGTAGTTCTGGGTGTAGACATCTGCCCACCTATTGCCTAACTGATAGGGTTCATTACTAACTCCTTGGGGAGGGCTGCAGAAAAACCCAGTCATACCCTTCTACTTGTATCGTGCTTTGGCATAGGCATCTTTGCAATAAAGTTAGATCATACATAATGTTTCTCATTGAATTTTGTCCTTTCAGATTTGGAGGGTTGCATGAAAAATGTTGGTTTGCCATTAAGGTATGTATTTGATTTGATTTAAGCAAGAGATCACCACATTCAAAATAGTGCTATCAATTGCAGGACTATAATTTACAAAATGGAAGCATTTTCTTTATTGAAGCTCTGAAAAATAGAGTAACATTGTGGCTGGCTATTTAAGGTAAGTAGGCAGATAGTGATCAATTCAAATAACATAAAATCGACAAGAATACTCTCCCATCCTCCTGTGTAACCCCATGGATCAATGCAGTTTGAAGAGCTGAAGTTTTATTGTCGTTAACATTATTTTTGGATTGAACTAAGCTCAGAACAGTTCAAAATCACCAGAACTCTGCCTCTAGAAGAAGAGAGCTCTTTTTGTGTCCTGATAGTTGTGGTGGTCTGAACACGGGAGATGTTAAATGAGTACATGTCTAGGGTTTCCTGCTTTGCTTTGCCGGATACTGGCCAAACTTGCACCTTCTTGCTTCAGTGGACCCTTATGACTATTTTTGTTCATTTTATTTTTAACGCACTCACTGAAGCAGCACGCGTGGTCTGTAGTTTACCTTCATCTTCCACCATCATCCTGGCATCCATTAGGAAAGAACAAAACTGTGATCACAGTGACTTAGCATAAGAAATCTTTACTTCTGCTCTCCGCAGCCTTGCAAGCCATCAGCAAGTCTAAGCTGCCATTCTTACTCCTTTTGAGGAAGGCATTGGTCTTTTTTTGCTTTCCTGCATCTTTCTCCTCCTCTTTGCGGAACGAGTCTGTACTATTCCCGGCACTCATTCTGGATGGCTGCTACATGGGCGATGCAGAAATTACAGTTTTGTCTCAAAATTCTGTGGCTGTTTCAAAGCCACATGGGCTGCTGTAAGGTGTGGGAAATTAATTTCCAGGAAAAAACTTCTGTGGGGTGTGACATTCTTTGCTGGAGGGTTGGTTAGCATGAAAATAGCCAAGAACTGCCTTTGAGAAAGAAATGTCTTTGAGAAACCCATTGCTGGAGTCGGTACTTTGATATTCTGCTCCTCTGTTAAGTGATTCATTATTAATCCCCGAAGCTGTCCTGTGGTCAGTGCTCCAAATGTCCACTGCTGTCCTGCCTGTTTCTGTGAGAAATGCATACATTTCTTCATTTAGACTCCAAATAAAGCCATCAAATTCATTGGATTCTCCTGTAAAGTAGAAATTTCAGATTTTGGCAATATATTGTTCTGCAGGCAGGAAATTATTTTTCAGTGAATTTTTACATACCTTGAAGTAATTGAATGCTTAATATTTACAATATTTTTGCATTCACTTTCTACGACTATTTAAATATTTGAACATAAAATATGTTCTCTCATAATGCTAATAAAATCTAAGCACCTAATAGTCACATTCATTATAAGAGGCAGTAAATCATCATCTTTGGTGAGTTTATTTTTACTTCCAATATAAATACAGATTTATGAGCATTCTTGTTATGTGATTTATTTGTCTTTTTTTTTTTTTTTTTTTTTCTTTTTCCCCAAGGAGGCTATTTCTCTCTTCCCAAATATCCGGTATACATAAAAAGGGATTAAAGTAGTG
Source organism: Calonectris borealis (assembly GCF_964195595.1). Taxonomy (NCBI): domain Eukaryota; kingdom Metazoa; phylum Chordata; class Aves; order Procellariiformes; family Procellariidae; genus Calonectris; species Calonectris borealis. The sequence continues at coordinate 43,139,920 of NC_134318.1, forward strand.
AGGAATTATTTAAAAAAAAAAAAAAAAAAAAAAAAAAAAGAAAAAAAGAAAAAAATCAGGTCACTGTTTTTTCCACTGGACAGCTCAGGTAAAAAGTTTAAGCTGATCTTTTGATGGGATTTTTGTGTAGGAGAAAAAATAATGGGTTGTGGAATAAGAAGAGACACTTGCCAGAGTCAAGTAGAGTTTGAATACAGATGTGACTTTCTCCACCATAGAAGGATAAACAGAAATGATGCAACTCTTCAAGAAGGTGTACAAAAATGGCAAAACATGCCTTTTATTTACCCCGCCCATATATATGTGTGTGCTGCTGCTTTTACTGCTTGGTTATCAACTTCATGTTGTCTTTCAAGCAGACTTGTATTTGCAGCAGTTAAACACTTTCCGTTAGCGAACATTTGTATTTAACAAATTGTATTTTATCGAAGTAGAAGCCTGTATTTACCGATTGTTTTCTTGAACCTGTGGGATTTTTCATCATTCCACAGAGAACTATCTCAAAGCTTTTAGGTTTCAAGTAAGATCAGCCCTTCTCATTTTTCTGAGGCTCTGGAAAGATGTACATGGGAAAATCTCTGACATAGGAGACTCTTAGGAAATATTGTAAAGGAGAGAAATACATTTATAGGAATGGAAGGAGAACAAGAACAGCTTTAAAATCCTGCTACTAATGGATTGCATGGCATCTACCACTTCCATGAGTTGTTAATAGCCTTTGTGACTTAGCAAAGAAACATGCACCTAGCTTTAATAAATCTAAGTTAGGTTGCTAAGTGAGCATGGCTCCTCAAAACAAGTACATATTTACCAATCCATTAATGCTTCATACGCTTTATACATTGCATATTCTGACTTACATATTATAATACTTAATCTGAAATAATTAAGCTTGATTTTTTTTTCCCCCCCAATATTTTGGGTCACAGTGTCTTTGATTTACACACAAAGATACCTATGCTTCCATTTTGATGGCATTACGTTTGCTTGAATGCTTCTGATGTCATGAGATGATTCGCCTATTTCATTATATAAAATTTTCACTGAACTATATGCCTTCTTTTTTAGGAAGGGGGAGGTAAAATGGGTGTATGAATATGAAATGACTTCTCTATTTTAACTTCAAAGGCTATTTGGACTGCTTCAAAGGGTTTCTTTGCCAAAGAGAAATCATGTTTTTTGAAAATACTTAAAAAAAAAAAAAAGACTTTGTACATGTCTATACTGAAAAAATTCATCCTCAGATGACTTGAGCAATTCTGGGCAGTGATGATTTCAGTATACTTATAAGACTTATTCATTATGTAAGCTTTGATTGGCAATGGTTGATACCTCCAGGCTCTTCATCTATATAACTACGTTTAAATTAAAAATAAGGCAAAACATTTTGCTACAACATGTCCCTTATGCTCTCTATTTAGTATTCTCCTGTTGTCACAGAGACTGCTAAGGGAAAACTTAATTTATCTATTTGCCCTTGTGGAATGTCTGTTTAAACATCCTTCAGTGGAATTCTTTTAAGAGTCTTGATTTCTCCAGTAATTCCATCCCTGGTACTTCTACTTAATATTATTTAATTATTACAGTATAGCCACGGGTGAAATACTGTGTCATCTGCTGGTGTTCATTACCTAAGAGAGTCAGATGACATTGTTATTAATAAACAATGCCTGCATTTCTGAAAAAGGGCCTCATGCAACACATGCTTAAATGTATGGTTAACATTCGTCTCGATTTAATGAGGTTTGAATCAAGGGAGAAGGGAATTATAAAAAAGAAAAATACTTTTCTTCTTGCTGCTATCTCTAGTAGGTCACCACACTGACATGAATTCCTTGGAGTAATGTGTTTCTCCGTTGTGTCTGTGGGTGGCAGAGGCAGATGCTCTGTGGTTCCTGAATAGAAAAACAAGGAATAACTGAATGTTATTTACAGAAAAAAGATGGAGTTTTTATTTTTAAAAAGTTTGGATGGTTTTTTTTTTTCCCCCCAGGAAGCTTGCTACCATGCTTTCTTTTTCAGTGTTAAACTGAGTTGTTTTCTACACTAACAATCCACATATCAAAAATGACTTTTAATTTATTTTTATTTTTTTGTTTCCAAATATAGGTCATCCTGGATTATTTCAGTAAAGAACATGCCACTTAAAAGTGAAAACTTGATCTCCTGACTTCTAAAGGAGGATGCTTTTCTTCAAAATTGTTGAATATGGTAAGTCCATGAAATTTTGGAGTACACTGGGTCAGTGTATATATACAGATACGTATCTATATGTGAAAGTACATATGCAGACATCTGTATATGTGTACAGACACCCCAGACTTGTCCCCTTGCATCTCCAAGGGGACCATAGCGATGCTGCTGCTGAATGCTGAAATACACTTCAGCAGATAAATTTCCGGATCAGACTAGGAAATGCAAATGTGTTTATTTTCAGATGTCAGTCTTTTTGTGCGGCTGTGTCTGTGAACAGCAGCGTACTTGAAGCTGTAAAACCAAGCAACGTTTCTTTGCACTAGGAAGCATTCCATAAGTTGGAACAGATGTAAAATTCCTTCAAGCTACATTTATGGCATACATTCAGTCCTGAAACATGAAAAGAGTGTTGATCGGAAATGTGGACCTTTGGTTCGGCAAGTGACTTTTGTCTTGTGAAGTTTGGCCTTCCAGTGAATCTGTGTATAGCCCAGAAATGAACGAGTGAAGGTTAACTTAGGAGGAAAGGCAGATAACTTGCCTAAGTTGTTTTTGTTCCTGGTGTTTTTCTTCCATATTGCAATTTGGGGAAACAAAAAAGTATTTAACCACAAAAGGCCTCTTTCTTTTGCTCACATTTCCCTTTCCAGAGAAGCATCTGAGTATTTAGTTTTGGGTTGGATAGCGTCCACTTTTGACTTTGTGTGGGAAAATGGAACCAGGAACTTGGTTGGGGTTTCTAGATATTCCTTAAGCCTGGCACATTCCAAATGAATATTCCTGAAATACTGGGTGTCTGGGAGAAAAAGAGCAGGATTGTCTGAGACAGAGGGTTCACTTTCGTGAGGAAAAACATTTTCATCTGCCTCCCTTGTTCTCTGCACGCCCATCGTTTCAGGTGCTGAAGAGCTATTTAACGGAGAGGAGATTTGTTTCTTCCATTTCCCTTTGCTGATCTCTCCTCTTATATCAAAATGACTTGATGACACATGAGAAAATGAAGTGCACTTGCTGAGCCTTTATGGAAGGAAAAACCTGTATACCATTAAATGCTGTCTATAGTGATAAATAGTCAGCTGGCAAGTGGCTGCTCTGGTTTTCCAGCCTGTTTTTCTCGGAGAACCTGCAGCAGATTGGCTATAATTGCTCATTGCTCTCCATTAGTAGATCTCCCTCCTGGCAACTCTTTAATAGTTTACATCTCTTGGGGCTGAAAATTACTATTTTAATTAAAACAATTTGTTTCAAATGGGGCTCCCAAATCCCCATATGATGTTTTAGGAGCCTTGGGCAAAGAACTGAAAATGGAGAGTAGCAATTGTTTTTAGGGTTTAGAGTGAGGCTGAAAGTAGGAGGAATTGGGATTTTCACACAATTTCCAAGGCCTGGCCTTGCAGCAGGGGAGACTAACCCTCAAAGTACCAAAATTGAGTAGGACTGAGATTTTGTCTTCCAAATATTACATTAATTCACCGGGGTGGAGAAAACTTCCCCAAGTTTCAGTTTAGCCTTGTTGTTTCCTTTGTTCTCGTGCAGGTTGAGAGAAACAACGATTTTCTGTTGAAGGGAAGGTGAGAGCCAAGAAAAAGGGACCTTGGACACCCAAATGCTACAGAAATGCACTTTGGAAGTGGGATTGAGTAGGCAACAGCCCATGAGTGCTGTGTACAGGGCGAGAGCTAAAGCCGGCTCTGCAAGGCAGGACTATGGCTTTGCAGAACAAGCCGGGACCTACGCTGGGTTGCTCTCCCTCTGCACCCAGGCAGACAGGAGACTGAGGAGCTGTGTGATTTCTCAGCTCTCGAGGGTTTAACGTCGGTTGCTGGATGTGCCCAGAGCTCCTGCTGTGTGGCTGAGCAAATATTTCACCTGCATCAAGGCGTAGGACTTGTGGAAGGTTTTGTTTCTGAGGTTGAGCCCTGAGGCCCCGGTGTGGTGAATCCGCTGCACTCCAGAAGGTTTGAGAACTGCACAAAGCTTCATTCCAAGTAGCAGTGTTTAATTTCTGCATAAATATATATATATATACAGAAAATGTATGTTTATTTTATATTAATTTCTTTAGAATTATACATAATTTAGGTATGTGTATTATATATAAAAATATATGTTCATGTGCTGTTATTCTGCAACAGCCTCGTGGTGAGAGCACCTACCATGAAACAGAAGACGTGGGTTCAGTGTTGTCCTCGGACGGTGGGTATCAGCCTCCCACCCACCTCGAGGGAGCGCTCCAGCCAGCTTCCCCATCCCCGAGGCCTGTGCAACCGAGCTATGGAGCCAGGTTCCCTTCTTCGGTCTCTTCAGTCTCCCAGACATTATATTTCTCCTTCAACATTGTCTCAGCTTTATTTTATGGTCCCTCTTCCCCTGCAGCCGCTCTCACCATTAGCCTGTTATACTACACAGCAGAAAAGGCAGCTCCCCCAGTGAAGGAGAGCCTGGCTGCCGGCACGCAGGGCTGTGATTTAAGCACCTCTTTGAAGAGAGTGGTTTCAGACTCTCCAACTGTATCAAACAGGCATTTAATTCATGTCTGCCAATAATGCCTGTTTCCCGGATCTCTCGTATTTGCTCCTACAGCCATGGCACGCATCCTGTGTTTCCTAAGGTTCAGCGAAAGGCGTAACTCCTCTCCTCCTGGCTGAGATGTTAGGGTCTGTAACCCTGCCCCGCATCGTGCATGACAAGTGCTGAACACTTGCATCGCTATTAATGAGTAATTTATACAGGATGAAACGTTCACGGTAAGGTTCTTCAGCAATGCTGCTCTGTAGGGGGATAGAGCCGATGAAGCCCTGGAGCGTCGGCTTGCCGGGGGTGGGAAGCTCCTCGGCTTCTCCCCAAGGAGGGCTCGCTAGCACCCCATCCCTTCCACCGCAGCCGTGCCCCGTCGGGAGCTGGGGGTGCTAACGCCGAGCTCACAGCCGCTGGGAACATCTGCGGCGGGGTTTGGCAGTCCGCAGCAGCCCGGGAAGCCAGCTTAGGGAAAAGCTATCGATTCATAGCAGGTTTGTCTTGAAATGTCTTGTTAACCGCTACTCAGCTAAAGACTCTGCGTGTGCCTGGGCACGGAGCCGGGGTGAGGCTGGAGCTGCTTTCTGAAGGTGTAATACCTGAGGCTCCTACCTTCCCTGGCTGTCACTGAAATGGTAATGCAAGCGGTCTCTCCGTACTGTACCGCACAGCAAAAGACTAAAAACATCAAAGGCGAGGATTACCAAGGACTCAAGATAAGAAGTATGACACCATGCAGAACGCGAGAGAAAGTCTCAGGTTGGGGGAAAAAACCATAATAATCCGTTGTGTGAGTGATGCAGCAGCCCGGGCGCGCAGCCAGAAGCTGATCAAGGGGACGCGGAGCGCAGCCGCTCTCTGGCGCTGCCTTGGCCCCGGCTGGCGGCAGCGCCCGGTGACGTGCCTCTCGCCTAGCAAGCTCTCAGCTTTGCTGTTCTTTAGGCTTGTGAAGAAAATTAAGCTGCTGAGGCAAGAAAATATATTTTGCTTTCTGTAAAACTGATAACTCTTATTACTGTTCGGATGTTGACATTATTTTATCTCCAGATTGGCCGCTTTGCCTAATTTCCTCCTACTCCATGTGCTTTCTGGTGTGCTCATTTTGCCCTTTCTTCTTTCCACCATTTCTTTATGCATTTCTGTCCAGGGTGGTTATTTCTGACTGCTTTACTTAACTGATCATGAACCTGTATGCATTATTTTAAAAACATGCTGGTTTATTAGGAATGCTTGGCTTTATTCTGGCTTTGTAACGAACTTTCTATGAATATTATTGATGCTGCTTTTGTTCTTGTTTCCCCACTGCTGTCAAAACTGTGAGGTCTGAATAGTTTCTGGTACATGCTTAAATCATATTATTTGCTTGTGAAAATTTGCCTGTATGCCTAGGGTCCAAAAAGACTTCACTTTCAAGGATTTTGATAATTTAAGATCTAATTAGCTGCTCTGCAAATGTATTTGAATGTTCAGACCGCTCCTATCCATTATGCAGTGCCATTTTTATCTTTTTGCCACAGATCCCATCCCAGTAGGGAGCGTGTCAGGCCTGCCAGGTTATTATGAAATTGCTGACCATCTGTTATCCATGTTGGTCTCTGCCAAGTAGTGCACAGAAGGGAAAGAGACTGGTTTCTTCATTAAAACGTGCTGCTGCTTTCTTCAGCTGTCCCAAAATTAGTCTCTGTCTTTGCTGCTGCAACGTAGCTACTGTACTGGCAGGATATAGCCACTATCATAATTTCAGCTTTAAGAAAAAAAAGTAAATTCTGCATTGGAAATGCAGATTCCCTTCCAGGCTATAGGAGTGATTTTTTTTTTTTTTACCTTACTATTTGCAGAAGTGGCCTCCTTTCGCCCCTAAGGTTGTGCTCCCACCCCTGTTCAGCTGAGGACGGTGGAGGAGCGAGAAGTTCCCGGCTGCGGTGGTGTGTGGCGGGTTGGGAGCAGCCCTGGGCTGCCGCGTGCTGCTGGAGCTGGCGATGTTTTAGGGCTGCCGGCTGTGCCGGCTCCTCTGCACCTCTCTGCAAGTGCACCCCGCTCTGCTCCCAGAGCAGATGTCTGTTAATCAACCTGGATGTGAACACACAGTTTCTCCAGGATGTTTCTGATATATATTTTTGCACCTCTGCAAGTTCGATAGTCAATGCTGGAGCCCAGCCTGTTGCTCTTTGCACACCCAGTCTTGACGAGGACGTGCGCAGGGTGCCTTCCGCAGGCTGGCAGGGCGTAGGATCAGGTCTTGCTGAGTTTTCCCATCCTTCCTACTCACGTCCTTGTGATGTTGAAGTTACAGAACTAGAAAAATACCAAGGGATTACTAAATAATCCTACAGTATCTGAACAGCCCAGAGAGATTGCCAAGGTTTAAAGTTTACAAAGTGATCTAATAACGCTAAAAGCTGTTTTCCTGGAACAGGTCCAGCACCGTCCTGGCCTGCAAGCGCATTGCCAGCTCAGGGCAGAGCATCGCCGAGCCCCGGGGGAGCCGGGATGCGCCGGGGCTGCCGCAGCGCGGGCTCTGCCTTCGGGGTTCCGTCCCTCCGCCAGACCAGCCCCTGCTCGGGTTGTCACTCTCTGACCAAAGCGTGAACCCCGTGTCCAGCAGTAGAGAAGTCCTCGCTCCATCTAGATCCCTAGAAACAATGCTATTGCCTGATGGGACATAAACTTCACAAGTCATGAGACTTAACCATTCCCTATAATTTTTTTTTCATTTTGTTCAACCAAAAATCAGTATATACACTTTGGTTGAAAGAAAAACACATACCATGATTTTTAGCACGTAATTACAGATGACGGGCCATGTTATTGTTGCTACCTGTGCTATTAGGTGGTTTTTTTAACACATGATGCTGCTGCTTTCCTGCAGCCTTGAACAAGTTTCCCGTTCATTACACATGGAGATGTTAGTTTATTATCGGTATTTGTTATACGCTTCCAGTGTATTTAGCAGGAAAAAACAAATGCAAAGCATTTGCTTTCTTTTCATTAGGTTCTTTTACAAGCAAATATATACAAAGCAACTTATATTTGTTTTAAGTGAAACTTGGTTTCATAGCATATCGTGTATTATGATTTTCTTCAGATAGTTATGGACAGGTTCTGGAGGCAACCTGGAAAAAAGACCTAGAAAAAGACAGCCTGGGGAATGGCTTTGTTCTGTTGGATATATAATGATTTTTGCCATGATTTATGCTGTCTTCACGAGGACACGAGGAGTTCTTTCGACAATTTAAATCCCTACACTGAAGTCAGCTTTTTTTGTGCTGTCAGTAATATAGCACACATATTACAGCATGCACAAAATACCAAGATTTTAAAGTCTGGCTAACTCAACTGTATTGTGTGATGGTTTTTGCATGGATTTTTGTGAAAATACTGAAAACAATATCCAGGGAAAAGCTATGCCTTCAGTTTTAGTCCTGAGTGTTTTTATGGTGTCTGATGAACTGAAAGAAAGAATACTTTTCAAACACACAAATATCTTGCAACACACACACATTGCCTAGTATTATGTAAGGCTCTTGCACCTTTCTGCTTGTCAAAATGTTCTTTCAACAGTTATACCATACCACTCAATATAGCTTCTGTACGTGTGAAAACATATTTATGAATTACAAGTAATTATTTAATTGACCAAAAATTCTGGATTATTTGCTTATCAGGTTGAAATGAGCACTAATGAGTGCACTGAGCCTCGTAAATCTGACAAGCAATGAAAAATGAGGAGAAATCATGAAACTAAATACCCGTTTTTCCTTTAGGATGTTTTAATTGGTCTTGAATTCTTGAGTGCTGATAAAGACTGAGATAAAATATGATGTCCAAGTTAGAGCAGTAGCTGCAAGAAATCAAACCAGGCCAGGATATGATAAGAGATTTAGAAAACTTGACCTGCAAGGTACAATAACACATGGATATACCTCCTATAACCTCATATATTGCTTTCCAAAGTTGACGTGCCTTTGGTCAGTATCCTTTGGAATGACACTGAGCTTGAGGAAGCGTACAGATTTTCAGATGATGACTGGTTTAGTGATTGGCCATGTTGGAGACAATATTTTTGTTTTGGAGCTGAACTTGTCTGTGTAAGATAACACAGCAACCTAGAGGATGGTGGATGTTTTTAGATAGCAGAAGTGATTAATGTTAAAGGACTAATAAATCTTATGCTTAAACTCAGCTTTTAAAGTAAATAAAGCAATTTTTAAGAAAAATTAAGGAATCCATATGGATTTTTTTTTTTTCTCCTGAGTGTAACACAGTGCCAGAAGTGAATATTTTTTGAATGTTTGGAGCCTACAATCTTAGACTAGAGATAGAAATGCCAGCTGGAAAGAACTATTATTCTAAAGTTGTAAGAAGCTGAGACTACTGTTCATCTGATTGTCATATTAACCTCAAACTCAAATGTAGCTCCCTCAGTAGACTTATAATAAAATGAATAATTATTTCGTGTTCTGCATAGCGTTATATATATAGCAGGCAAGTACTATGCTATCAGTTGCTGTCAATGCTGTGAAAATATATATGAGAAAAACACATCAAGCTTTCCATGCAGCAAGAAATGTTTTGTGTTTTTCAGCGTTTGTTATTGTAAAAAACCCATACTTTGAAGCTCAAAATTTAATTTCCATTCAAGAAAGCTGCTTTCTTTAGAGGTTAAACAAGCAAGAAATCCTGTAAAATTAATGGGGTTAATTAAAATGTACATGTATTTGGGAAGTATCCATAAGCATAAGAGAGATTTACTCTTTCATACCATACTGAATAAATTTTCATGAATTTCCTGTGAGCTATTTAAGGCACTTTGACCTTGTTTATAAAGGGAAACTAGGGATTTCTAACTTGATTAGTTTTAAGAAAATACTCGAATGAACATATTCAAACATTTTGTAAAGCATTTCTATTTATTAGATAATCATCTTTCTAAGTAAATATATTATAAAGAAGAATTTACATCTCTTGCATTTCTAATTCAAAACGGAGATAACTTTTATTCTGTAGTTTTTAGTAATCTTTTACTATTTACAGTTAAACAATGTGACTAGCTTCCAACTAAGAGCACCCATTTCAACTGTCTGTCAATCTGACTTCAGCGAGAAAAAGCCATTCCCTTTTAATGGTACCTGCTGCTGGTTTTTACCAGTTGCCTGCCTACAAAATATGCTCGCTCTGCGTTGATGCCAGCCTGTGCGGTTGTTCCTGGGCAGCTGATGCTCACACACGTGCCAGGGACTGGCTGGTGGCTGTGTAAACAGAGTTCCCTTCTGCACCAAACCACCAAAGACTTGGGTTTGCTGCGGCTCCAGCTGTAGAGGTACAGTTTAAGCTCTAGTATGTTGGCTCGTCTTCCAAAACCTGAAAAATGGGGCTGTTGATTACATGGAACTAATCAGAAATCTTGGTCAATTTTAAAATGGTTTTATTTGTGTTTTTTTTTTTTTTTCAGTGAATAGACTCGAAGTTCAGGAGGGGAAGGGTGCCCTCTTAGCTAGTGGCTAACAGCAAATTTGCAAATGGTTAAGGCATTCTGAAATAGTTAAAACACCAGAAAAAGTATCAATCAAAGGCTACTTAATAAGCAATAAACTGTGTTTGGCAGTTGCTGGAGTCTGGGAGAGTATTCTAGAGAGATATAAGTACGTTCTTTCCCTGTTCTTGCACTTTTCTGTAGGATCCATTGCTGGTCTCAGCCCGAGACAAGAGAAGCCCACATTTTCATTTGGGAAACAGAGGTTCAGTGTTAGGGGATTTGAAACTATTCCTCCACTCTCAGGGGAACATCCCAACCATTGTACATGTGGTCATCTGCAGTAGACAGCTCTCCTACCTGTTATGCTTCACTTGATGCAAAGCACTTGAGTGCCAAGAGTAATTCAATCATCAACACATCTCTTGCGTTGGTGGGAGGACGCCTGTTTTTCTCTTCTAATGGGTGGTGAAATAACCCATGGAAACAAGAACAGAGAGAATGAAAACAACCTCCTTCCAAATATGTTGTAAGGTGATGATAAGAGCCCTTCTTTTGGAGGGGTAGAGGAATCAGGGGGTTCAATCCAGGTCACCTACGTGTTGGCTGAAAAAACCTTATGGCCAAGCTGTTGGGGGAAGGAGAAGCAGCATATCCTCACCCTCATTAAAGTGTTTCACTTTAATGAGAAAAACAACAAAAAACATTTTGGGTTATTTCAAACTATTTTCTTTTCCAATTTGGCTGCTGAACTGAAAAATCAATTATTCCTACAGCTCTGCTGGAGATGTTGGGTTGAGTTCTTGTTTTGTCTGCCAAAGTTGCAGGGAAAAGCATTTATAAGGCTGCATTAGCAAATCAGATGCCATTGTTTTTTATATGCTGCACTTCTAAGCTTCAGACCTAATTGCACTGTTTTGCTGGTCCTTGCTGTGATAAAATATCCACAGAAAATGAGATTTGAATTCTGGGAACTGGATGCTGGATGAAGGAACTGATGGAAAAGAACATGAATTTTGCAGATTCCAGTCTGTGTGGAAATTATTTCTGTGAGACATCAGCTGAAGACCTGTAAGGTCAGTCAAGCTAAAACAGTCTTTTTACATGAGATGATTCAAAACAACGATCGTAAATAGGTACGAACTCTTCTGATTGACGTTTCTGAGCTGATATTCTCTAGAGGCAGTTTAGTGAGGGCTTTCTTGCCCCTGTCTGCCAAGTTACAGACAGAAAATAGGGTGAGATGAAATACCAGTTTGAGATATTATGATAAATACCAGGAATGCTTTAAATGCTCATAGGACTACATGGGTTCTGAAGCCCTCTGAAAAGTGCAGAAGCTATTGGAGAGAGCATTTGTTACTCTTGTCTTCTATTTTTCTGGTATTCCTTTGTATTCGAGTTGTGGAACTGGCAGACTCTGAACACTTAGGCATATATAATCTTATAGTACCCAGAAGCAGCCGTGAAATAACCTGGTTTGTTCCCATAGATAACTGCAACTGGAGTTTTCTCTATTTAGAAGAAACAAAAGGTCAATGGTGAAATGCTGTATAAAGAATGAAGTTCAGGTGTTTATGTCTAGAGCTAGATATTAAAAAAGCAAAAAAAAATTATCCCCAAAACAAATCAGGAATATGTTAAAATACAGTTCCGTGGTACATATTTGTTATTGGAAAACAAACAGGGAAACCGGAGGTAAGATTAGAGATCTGTCAGCGCACTGAAAGCAAAGAGGTTCAGCTTTTCTGTTTTACACCTGAGGACTTCGCATGGGGAGACACGGCTTTTGGGAGGCCCCGTGCCATTTGCTTGCTCCATGAGTGCCATTTCTGAAGTAGTATGGTGGCATTCTGCTTTCACTGACTTTTTGAAGCTATCAAGTTAAAAGATATGTGTATGGGATGGAGCTGACTGCAGTAAACATCTGATTTAACTGAACCTGTTCTTTTGGAGATATAGATGGTAGTTTCACAAGAACTTTCCCCAAAGGGCTCTTGGTTCACTCTGGTGTGCAGCTATGGGAAGCATACCTGTTCTCAGGAGGGGTTCTGGGAGCTTCTATTTTTGTTTGTGGGAAAGAGGGGGTATTTCTGCTGCCAATGGGTTGTGCTCTACTCCAGGGATTTCTACCCACTTTATTAAATTTTTATTTTTCAGCCTAGGAGGGATTGCTGGCAAGTGCACAGTTCGTTGGGAACGTAGAGAATTCATGAGCTCCACTGATCTTGAGTGAGTCTTATATTTTTTTTATTTTGGACCATAAACTAAATGCTATACTTATCCTTCTGAACTGAGGATATTTTTGTCTTTAAATATATATTTGAAATATACATCTTTGGGGCCCATATTGGCTAACCTATTTTTAACTTTTAAAAAAAGTCTTTTTTTTTTGAAAACTCTCATTTCAGAAACTGCTATATTTTTGTTTAGAAGTCTTAGTACATTTGTTCCCTGCCAAATAAAAATTGAACTCCAGCATGTGGGTTTTTTTTTTTGTTTTACTGAAATGTGTCTTTGCAATATCCAGATAACGTTGCATAAGAGAAAGAATTCAATTCTGGAGGAGAAATTCTCTTCACTGCACTTGGTCTATACTCACAAGCACAGGTTTAGGGAGTTCTGCCTGTTAAGGGCTTCCTTGATGCTTGTACACATGGATCCCAGTTATCTCTAACCAACTTATTCAATCCCATATTCAATTAAGTTCTTAAATAAATTACATTATTTGCTATCTACTTAAACTCTTGAGCTATAAACAAGGATGAACTGCAAATTCTTGTTAAAATTAAGCTTTTTGATTTAGAATGATTCAGTGTGGAATCAGAGATATTACTCAAATTTCTCCAAGGTTACAGGTGTCACTTTATCTGTGCTGCTTACTAAAATGGAAATTATCTGCATGCGGAGGTAATTTATGCAGCCTGACGCCTCCTGTAATGCCTTTAGATCCTATAAAATTGCTAAAGGTTTAAAAGCCAGGGAAAATAGCATATGTTGTAGTTTAACCCGGCAGGCAGCTAAACACCACACAGCTGTTTGCTTGCTCACCCCCCGCAGTGGGATGGGGGAAAGAAGTGGGGGTGGGTGGCGGGAAGTAAGATTCGTGGGCTGACATAAAGGCAGTTTAATAGGATAGAAAAGGAAGGGAAAATAATAATAACAATGATAAAAGAATAAACAAAATAAGTGATGCACAGTGCAATTGTTCACCACCCGCTGACTGATGCCCAGCCATCCCGAGCAGCGGCCCCCCGGCCAGCTTTCCCCTAGTTTATATGCCGAGCATGACACCATAGGGTATGGAATATCCCTCTGGCCAGTTTGGGGCAGCTGTCCCGGCTGTGCCCCCTCCCAGCGTCTTGCGCACCCCCAGCCTTCTCCGTCGGTAGAGCACGAGAAGCTGAAAAGTCCTTGACTTATGTAAGCACTGCTTAGCAACAACTAAAACAGCAGTGTGTTATCAACATTATTCTCATCCTGAATCCAAAACACAGCACTATAGCGGCTACTGTGAAGAAAATTAACTCTATCCCAGCCGAAACCAGGACAGCATAATAATAGGGGATAACCCAGCTTGGCGCTCCTGTGAAGTCCTAATGAGGGAGATCTTAAACCATTCATCTGTAGCCTTGCCAGTGGGTTTCCATAAACCATTGTGATCCGAATCCAGAGCTGGCCTGCACATTACTGACCTGCTTGGAGCCAGTTCTCAGCCTTGTGAGGGTAAACTCACTGTACAGTCATGGTTTTGCATTAGCATTGTGTAGTTGCTTTTGGAACAGACTCATTTTTCTTGGAAGAGTTGTTAGGTGAACTTAAGAAGAAAGCAATAAATGTCAGGTCTCTTTTGATATATTGTTTATATTCTTACAGTGATATAGCCAAATAATTGTATAATGACACTTAAGACTATTTAGCACATGCCTCTTGATTGTCCTATTAAACTCTTCTATTTATTTTTCTATTAACCTGCATTTCATGTACAGTATTTTGTACCTCAGCTCTCTGCAGGTTGGGAGAATAGGACTCTCTTCTACTACCGCAATCCATCAAAAACGTTATTATTGATCACTATGAATTGAGATTAGGGGCTGTTTACTACATTTTCACCCATCTATTTAAATCAGATTTCACAAAGGAGAGAAGTTATTAGTAGAGCCTCAGAAGTTTGCAAAAGGACCTTCGTGACTAGGTGATAAATATAGCATGACGTAAAAAGGTGAAACTCTGGGATAATGCAAATGGGAATATGTATTTCTAGCCCTGCCTATGCCGGGTAATTTCCAAACTACTGCTCAGGAGAGAGATCTTGGGGCCGGCGACAACAGTTCTGTGAATCACCGACTCCAAGGACAGAATAGGCTTGGACTCAGGCTGCTAAAGAGACAGTCCAAGAAGGGTGGTAATGCAGATAAACAACATCACGGATAGCTGTAAGAATGTGGATCGGGAATGACAACTGGCTATCTCTCGTAACAGAAATCTTACAGGGATGCTATGTTTTGTACAATGAAATTCCTGAGAAAAAAAAATTGAAGAAAAAAACCCAACCCACTACCCCCAAAAAAGAAAAGCAATTAGAGTGCTTAATTAAATTGTGGAACTGCTAAAGGATACCTGACGTGAAAATGAGTAAAGAGGTAATTAGTAAAAGTGATGAAAAATAAGCTCATCAATGGCTGTTAAAGCACACAGAGATGCCAACATCATAATCTCCATCAAACTCTGAACTTGCAAGTTGCTGAAAGTCAGAGGGTGTTTCAGAGGGAAGTTTTCCTGTGCTGTAATGGATTTTTCTGACTGACAGTTATTGGCCATCTTGAGATACAATGCGGGGTTAGATAAACCTTAGAGCTAGCCTTCCTTTTGGACTGTGAGGAGAGAATTTGGTTTGTTTAGAGAAGATAAATTGGAGAAGAGACAGATAATAATAACAGCTGATCCAGCACAGACGGAGTCAGTGATACATCATAAGACACACATGAATTCTAGTAGACTACCCAAATCCACCAACCCTGAACATTTAAAAACAAAACCACCAGGCATGCTGTCTGCTAAGGGGGATTTACTGTGTAATGTCATTTAACGTCAGCCACTTTACAGAGATGTTTCTCCTAAAAACATTCTCCTAGACTGATGAAATCACAGGCTTGTACTTTGCCTGATTCACTTCTGAGCAGAATAATCAAATATTTTCCCTAGAAACAGGTCAGCTCGTTGTAGCAGAGCTGAAGCCAAATCAAATTAAGCAGATGTTTACATTTTCTGAGATAATACCAACTATGTTTGGAGTGTTGCGAGTAAGAAATATATAGAGAGTAAGAAAATTCAGTGTAATATTTCTACAGTGCTATCAATAGACCCAGACTTGGCTGTATTTAAAAGTCATATCACTCACTTTCTTTGCAGCTATTTCTACATCGTTTCCAAACTGCATGCTTAATCTATAGACTGAGTGAGCCACCTAATTTATTATATACTTTGCAGAGAGGCCAAGAAGGTGTATTGTGTGACTTTGTCGTAGTTCAGAGAGAGAGACTTCCTTGTCACCAGTAGTGTTAATTTTAAAGAATAAAATGGGGGGAAGGAGGGGAGGAGGAAAAAAGAGAGAGTCTATCAACTTTCCTATGAAAAACAGTCCCTTTTGCAAAATAAACAACCTCCTGTCATGCCAGCACAAGATAAAAACACAGTAAGGTGTAGCGTAAATTAGAAACTTGTCAAGGAAGGCTTTTGCATGATTACACGATTGGTCTTGCAAGCGACACAAACTTAGCAATTGATGTATACGTGCTATACTGAGTCACTATTTTTTTTCTCTTTATACAAAGGATGGATGAAGGTAAGATGAAAGGGGATGTCCATGTTACCAAAAACTTTCTAGAAATTGCTTATTTTGGTTAACGCTTATTAATTTATGGTCACAGCTGGCACTGAGCACCCATGAATAATAAAACTGTTGATAAAAGAGAGAACAAAATTCTCCATACGCACAACGTCTGCTTCACTACAGACCCATCAGAAGAAGGGGTAGAATCCATGACCTTGCCAGCAATTTTGTCCCAGTTTTACATGGTGCGTTAGTAGCGCTGGGCACACAGCACCCTTTTGAGCACAGGTCTCTGCCTGCACTGATCACCCGTGATGGAGCTGTGTTTCTGTGCTCCTCCAAATACCCTGGAGAAAGGACTGGAGCTGGGAACCACCTCTTGATAAGTGCAAAAGTACCACAAATGTTCCCCTGGGGTTCTGTGGACATAAGGCACCTGTGACTTCATAGACCTCTGTTATGTTCCTCATAAATCACCTTGTTTCCTGGCTAAAAAACCCTTGCTTGCATAGCGCATCCTGCCAGAGAACCCCCTGCACATGTTGTTGTACATCTGGAATGACTTTGTTATCACAGCAAGAAATAATTCTACCGATCCTTCTTTCAGGTGACGATGGATGCACAGCTCTCTCCAGCGGTGAACTTCGACTGCGAGAACGGGCAGTTCCTGCCTTTGTCGTGTTTAATCGCCTCTGCTCGGCTTCTTTAAAAGCCTCCCTTTGATTAAGGACTTCAGGAAAAATTCTCCGGTCATCCAGGTAGAGTCCATTACCTGGATCAGCCTTTTCCACGTGCCTGTTGACAGCTGCAGGTGTGTAAAGGAGATTTTTCCCTTTCTAAAACTCAACTAGGTCATTCGTATGCAGGTGTTCACTCCTGTTTTTCACTGTACTTTCTACTAATCCTAGTCAATAGGACACTGAGGGTTATCTATATACCCTTTAAATTAATTGGAGAGTGATCACAAATGAATAATTATTTGAACTTTCTTTTTTGTCCAGAGAGAGCAAGTTAGTACTTCATATACATATTCATATATAGTGTAAGACCTTGTGAAGAAAATAGGGAAGATGTCAGGGCAGTATTTAGGTAATCTCGGCTGTCTGGGGAATGGCTTTCTTTGGACATCTTGAGCTTCGAACAGGACCCTTTGAACCAGAAAGAACTGCAATTTGTTCCTCTCCTCTGGATTACAGGAGTTTTAGCCAAAGAGTTTAAGGAGTTTACAGCAGTTTTTTGGCTATATCTCTATAAAATGCCAGTTTATAACCTGCTGTGTCATGAGTCGTGGTAGTATCTCTGGAGCTGGTTGTTCGTTTGTTGGTGGGCTGCTGATATTCAAAGTATTTGGTTTGATTTCAGAAACCGTTCCAGGAAAAATGCACTGCACTCATATATAACTGATATTTATTCTAGGGGTCACCCCAGCCATTAAACAATGGAAGCAAAAAGTGCCATCCAATAGTCCAACTACATTTAGAAAACAACCACACAAGATCATTTGCTCCTGGTATTCTCTCTCGACCCCCTGTTCTTCTATAGAAATCCACCCCAGGTGTTCAGAGTGTCTTAAGCATAAAACAAACCTTCTATATTCCTAAGCCTTCCCCGGGGGACTGCTGCATTGTTTTTTCAGCTTCCTGGGATTTTTTTGGTCATTTTAACCAGGAATCTGGGTTGAGCTTGAGGCTGGGCCTGGAGGCCCCGCTGCAGGGATTTGATTTTACAAATGGAAACCTGGGACGTGGGTCCAGCGACTGGGAATAGGGGAGGGAGTGCATGAGGGGAAGCATGTTTGTGCAGAGAGAGAAATTAAATGAAAAGGAGGTTCTCTTTAGAATTTGGGTGGTGAAATGTGCATTTATGCTTTTCCCTCACTGCTATAATTCTCCATGCAATCCCAAATTCGGCTTCAGTGTCTCTCTAAAATGGGAAAGGAGCAAATGCTAACGTTTTTGCTCATCTTAAAAATGCATTCCCAGGACATGAAACTGGAGCTGAGGAACCTGAGAAGTTGAAGGGTCCCACAGTCTGAGTTTTGCGGCACGATGGACAACGTGCTGCGGCTGCCCCCCCCGCCCGCTCAGCCCCCTGCCACCAGAGCACTGCCTTGCGGTGAGTGTCCTCCCCGGCTCCATCCGCGAGCTGGCCTAATGGCAAGAGAAACAAAGACAAATTTGGAAGTGGAAGGCTGGCTATAGCAATACTTCCCACAGCTAAATAATGGCAAAAAAAAGAAAAAAAGCCAAACAAACAGAAAAGTGATTTTGCCTAAAGGCACCTCTGAACAATACACTTGGTAAATGACTTTAAACCTAAAGCTGTCCCATCTTCAAAACCCATGAAAATTAGCTTCCCTTAGAAACAACTAAAAGCTACACCAGCTGTGTTTCAGCTGTGATTTGTATTCTGTAAAGTTTTCTCCCTGTGTCTTTTCTTTAGGTTTGTTAAGGCCTCCTTTGATTCCCTTTTTTTTCCTCTTCTCCTGCTCTCCTGGTTTACGCGAATGGTGAGGATTGTAAGTGGCAGCCACGGACAGCGATGTATTTTTAACTTAGTTCTGATTCAAAACCTTTCAGTCATTCCTGAATTTTTGTGCAATTCCCAACCTGATGTTCAAAATCGATTCTTGGAATGTTAACTTTGATACCTTGCAGAGGCTTTTAAATGGGACACAGAGAAAAAATTTTGGCAAAGGAGGAATCTGTCTGTCTGTCTGTATATCTAACTGCGCAAGCCAGTGGAGCATCACCTGGCTGCAAGGAGAGCCACAACTGCCCCCACTGTGCTGCATGGCATGCTCATATATGTGAGCTAGGAAGCGAAAAGTTTGCTTTTGCATAGTAACATTTTGGCATACAAATATATTATGAAAAATCAACTCACAACTGTCAGAACTGTGGTCAAGTGGGTTAGTTAAAATCTGCACAAACATTTATAACAGTAATTTTCCCATTCAAGAGAAAGGCTTCCCGCGTTTGCAGAGTGTCAAATAACCTCGACAACACTCCTAATTTTTCTGGTAGGGATATATTTAAGATAATTTAATTCCTGAAAGGGAACATCCTAAGCCTTGTCAAATTAAAGAAAGCACAATCACAGATTTTGTTTTCTCCTCAGTGACACGGGAAAAAACCCAGTAATTTTACTGTTTATCTTTTTTCAAAATGATAGGTGTTTGAAGCTGACATAGCTACTAATTCCATTTTGTGTTTCTCCATCTGCATGGAAAATCCATCTGTTTGCAGAAACTGTATTTGCACAGACTGTAATCCTATTGAGTCTCAGATATTAGAGATTGTGGCTATAATGGCATAGGAAACCATTTTTATTAAGAATCAGAAATGGAATTAGATAATTAGATTGATTGATGGGAAATTAAATTTAGCGTCTGAGAATTGCCTTAAGTTAGCATAGCAAGATTTTCATTACTTTAAATGTAAAAAGTTTCTGCTTTAGTAGATGCTTTTAAGCTAGTGAGATACAAGCTGGCGTGCTTGCCTGGAAAACATGATTCTTTGATGACAACACTACAGTTCATACCAGCTGCCTAGATTTTCTTCATGAATGAAACAAATATATTTTCTATTTTAACAGCCTTCCAGATATTCAATATCATGAAACAAAACTGGAAAACAGAGAAGTTTTGTGTATGTGACACTCATCTCTGAGGCAGGGCTGATGCACCGTTACTGGGATGTCTATGATATGTTTCATATTTATAAGAATTTTTTTTTCCTTAGTCAAATCTTCAGGCTGGAATTTTCTGTGCAAATCGTATTTCTTGCTCTGACATCTACTTATGGCAGAAAAAAATTCCTGCCTCACTTTCCCATAGAGACAAGGTGAGCTGGGAAGGATGCTGGGACCACAGGATTAGCTGGGAAACATAGAGTAGGCTTAAGGGGGGATCCGTGAGGTGTGAGGGTGGAGGTTGCTGAGCCTCTGTTGGAGTAAACAACCTTGTGTTCAGGGCTGGGACTTGTCCGCTCGACATGGGGAATGGGGATCACCAAGATTGTCTCGTGAACAGCTCAGTGGAGGGGAAATAAGGTGGTGTGACACATCCTCCTTCATTCCCTGTGGGTGTAACCCACAGTCCTGTTCACTCCTCTGCAGAGAAATGCCTGTAAAACACGCGGGCCAGACTTCTCTAGGGTTCGGGAGGTGCTGGCCACCATTGCTGCCTTTACTTGTTCGCTCCAATGAAGAGGGGGGTGTTGAGGACCTAACGGTCCTACTCCTGCTGCCCGTGCATTTAGGTTAAAAAAAAAAAGTAACAACATTAACATTTCTGGCATCTTTCAGCTTTTTAAAAAAATCAAAGTTACCTATGAACAGTGACATGTAGGCAGTATATATGTGAGAAGGTATAATTACTTGCAATTACAGCCCGAGACTTATAGAATAACAGCGTTGATGCTGACACTGAAGGAGGCTGGAGAAGCCATCGCTTGAGAACCCTGTGCTCTGACGCCCTGCGCAGCAGGGACCGTGCTGGCGTTTGCTGGTGAGCAGGAACTGAGGGGAGGGAAACTTGCACTTGGCAGCAAGTAAAAAGGAGTAAGCAGAAAAATAGTTTGCTGGGACAGATGTCAGAAAAGTGTGGTCAGCTTCCTATCAAAGGCACTGCTGCAGGAAAAAGTGTGATCCCCCTCTCAACTCTTGCGGGAAGCCTGACGTACCAGATGGCAGCCCGGGAAAGATGTGTGGAGCATGCTGGTAGGACGAAAATCAGAAGGGCCTTCTTAAGATCAGTTTACTCTTTTGCAGACAGCCACTGTGAGTGGTGCTGCATAGACATTATGTGATAACAGTTGCTTAAAGTCTCGGCAGGAAGCAGGAGCTGTGCTCTGCCGGGAAGCCCCGGCAGCTCCCACCGCCGGGGAGAGCGATGCAGCGGCCGCTGGCGCTCGTGGCCGGGGTGTGCTCCTGCCGGGCTGGCAGGGCACGGCTGCTGCACCTTGCTTGCGGATAAATGTTTCATACGGTGTTCGCTGTGCAGCATCGGACAGCCACAGTGCGGTAAAAAAAATCATGACAACTGCTTCCTAAAATTCCCCCAGCAGATGAAGGTACAGGGAAAATGGCTCTTTCCTTTGCTGACAATTCATGGCTGCCAGAGGAGGATTCCCAGGTTGTCAGAAGCTGCATTTTATCCTCAAACTCACGGATCTTTTTAGATCTTATGGCTTGAGGGCAGGAGCTGTACGTGTATGGGGCAGCAGCTCCTTGACTGGGTCGTTTCAGCTGACGGCTGGAGATGATGCCATTACAAGACCCAAAGCAGTGGCTCCAAACACTGGCAGGGGGATCACTGGTGACACAAAGCCCATTCTTTTAGCAGGGGGGGTGTGTGTTGTCTGAAGAGAGAAATGCTTCCTTTGCCTCATTTGTGTAGCTTGACATCATACCATGCGCTGCTGCTGCTGCTTCTCTGTGGATTGCGGTACCCGAGCAAACCTGTGTGGGACCCCAGATATATGCGTATCTTAAATACTGGTGCAAAAACCGTGAAAATACATCCTAACAGCTGCAGCCGGTCATATAAACAGCTCCTGAGGATCCTCTGTCAAGAACAGTGAGGTGGTGCTCATATTAAATCAGCAGACGAACTTTTACGACCATATCCAGATTGGCTTCACTTAAGAAAGAAGATGCAGTCAATCTGAGATTTTACTGGCGTTCAGGGGAATTCAGTGACTAAACGCAGCACTTCTGCAGGGTCACTCCTAGGCAATTGGCTGACTTAATGAACGTAACTATGTGTTCCCTTCCCACACATCTGTACTAAGTTACATCAGTGAAACGTGCAATAGGTCATTCTGTGCATCTGAAGCTTCATTAATGGCACAAGAAAAAATAGTTGTGTTGCTTAAGTGCCCAAAGCCAGAGCACTCTACAGGAGAGCAAATTTTCTTCACTTTGTACAAAAGTTAAGTAAAAAAGTAAATTTGTCTGGTGCAATGGAGCTAAGGTGATACCTGCATGTCTGAAGTGTCTCTCTGTATTTCCCTTTTTTTGTGAGTTTGTGCCTCCTAACTCTGACTTTGAAGTCGATCTTTTCAGACTCCTCGTAACATTTAATTTTGCAGCATCCTCCAGCAACTACTTCACTGCACGGGAGTAAGTCATGTCTGAGAAACACATCTTTCCTCTTTTAGGGTTGATTCATGTTTAGATGCTGCTCAAGCCATCCCATCAGCAACCAACGGGGGGAAAATCCTTTGAGTGTAAAACCCAAAGAGGAAGAGGAGATACGGAAGATAGTCTGAAAAACACGGAAAGCCAGATTTGTGCCATAAACACTCAATGGGGCAGCATGACCCAGGAAGAAGGAATTACGTGTCCTCTGTAAAAATCTTCAGTTTTTCCATTCCTGTAAATTTTCCTGCATATTATATTTTGTTATCTTCTAAAGTAATGGTGAACAATTATGCTTCTGTTAATTCCCATTAATTCCCAATCCGACTTATAACTTAACCTGTCCTTTCCTTTTTCCTCTTCATGCTTAAAGCTACATCACATCAGGTACATCTTCCATTCACATGCTAACAATATTCTTTTCAAATCCATAATAATCTCCTTGCTATTTCACTGCCAGCCTTTTTCTTTTTGCACTTTTTTTTTCCTTCAGAAGAAAATGTTCCTGCAAAAATCCAGCTATTCAGGTATACTGAACTCGTTCATAAACTGTTCAGTTCTACCATTGTAATTACTTTTCAATCATGTTGTCTTTATCGAGCTTATTTCCTTAGGTGTTATTTCAGATTTGAGTATTTTAGTATTTCATTACCTGTTTTTACATAGCTTTTGGATTGTTCAGTGATCTTTTATTGCATAATTGAATTATGTTTTTCTGTCTTCTTTCAAACTTCTGAATTGGTGGGCATACTTGCTTGGTTTTTCTCGTATTCTCTTCAAGGCTTTTTGATTGATTCTGGCAAGGATCTATCTTTTATTTTTCTTGATAGTTCCTTTTATTATCTCTATAAAAACTCCCATGTCAGCTCAATTGAACTAACTGTATTTGTACCTGTGAAAATGCAGCCATCGAGTTTATGATAAAAGGCATTTTGTGTAAAGAATAGCTTTAACTTTCCATTCTTGTGGATTTGGAAAGTTTTCTTTATTTTTACCAGTTGATGTTGGCACCATTATTCTATTTGAAGACACATGAATTTTTAGAGTTTAATTTCAAACTCAGTGTTTCTCATATGAGATGGGGCATCCTCAGGGAGCCGTGGTACTCTTCAGAAGAGATGCTGGTGCTCCTTCTCCTGGGCCACCTTCCGTGAAGGGTGGCATTGATCACTCTGCGTGACTAAGATACCTTTTCTGCAGTGGTTAATGCCTTACAGCTTTTGCACCGGTACACTGACCTGGGAAGCCTTTTTTTTTTTTTTAAATTGCTGTCCCTCACACACATGTAGAAAATTGCCAATTTTTTTGAGAGATTTGTTTAGTTCCAGTGTAACCACCCAGCTGCACCTATTTTTTTACTTACCAACTCTCTTTAATTCACTACTTGAGTAAATTGATGATGAGAACAGTGATATAAAATAATCTAATCAAGCGAATAGTACACCTAGCTTTCAGATTGTTTTTAAACAGTAAATCTCAAAGGATTTTATGGAGCAGTCATTATCATTGTCTCCACTAACCTGACGGGGAGAACAGAGGTGCAGTGATTTATTTAACGAAGTTGCTGAGCGCAGGATAATAGCATCCACGTCTCCTGGGTCGCAGTCCTGTCCTCCTTACGGTGTGTTGCACTGCGGTGGGGGCTTTTCTTTTATGTTTTTCAACTCATTTTCACTCTGGATAGTTCTCTTCTGGAAAATTAAATGGTAATTGTTTTAACATTGTGTTTCACATTACACAGTAAAACCGCTATGGATATAATGTAGGATGGGTTGGAGAAGTGGGCTGTGACTGAGAGTAGGAAGATATAGGATTTCTGTTTGAGTTTTCCCCTAGCAGTATGTCCACCAGAAACCTGATTAACAGCGTCTGGGGACAGGCAGTGGTATGATACTTTTGCCACCTAAATTTTAATAACATGTGAGTCAAGGTATCTCCCGAGTCTGAAATATTTTTCTACCCTATTTCTTTTCTTCTGGGGGAAGAAAACCACCTAAAAGATATCAGAAGTAATCTTATGCTTTAGTTTGCTGACCTGTGTATCTGTTTTAGAGGGAAGAGACAGCAGATGGAATATTTGGCCTTCAAAGGATTTGTTTCACTTCAGGTGTAAGTATGGATATTAAGAAAGACATATGCAGAAGTCATGCAATCCCAAAATACTGCTTGGAATAAAACAAATCAATGTACATTAACTGATTAGGTTTAAAAAGTGAGGCTAGTCAGAGACCCCCTCCTGATACACATTTTGAGACTGTCTAATTGTTTGTAATAGGAAAAGAATTCCACAATATTTGCTGAATATTTTGTGCTGGAAAACCAATTAGCTGAATTTTTTTAAATGGCTTGTAACCTGGCTTGTGATTTGCAAGGAACAAAAGCTCTTACATTATTTAAAATGATACTTAAGAGAAAAAATATATTAGCAGCCAAGAGTTCAGTGACTCTTCAGTTCAGGGCTACTTACAAATATAGACACAGTATCACAGTTAATAGTGTTTTCTGTCTGTGTATGATTTAACTTCCCATTCCATGATATGAGCTGTTGCACTAACCATTGCACACACGTTTTAATTCCTCGTGAGTTCTTTTTCCAAGCAGGGAAGGCTTGAACTGCAAAAAATGCCACTTTGTGCATATCCAAGATTGGGAACAGTGAAGTCTCCATCAGGCTTAGCTACAGACATCTAAAACCCCATGTGAACTGCAGAAGTCTGCAGTCTTGGGGTGAAAAATGTCCACTTATGCTATGGAAAATCACTGCTTGCTTTGGTAAATGTTCCTTTATGAGTATCCATGTCAGCTGCCAAAAGTCAGGGAAATACCGTAGAACGGTGGGACAAATGTGCTGTCGTAACTTTTTGTTTTCCTTAGAAATGCATCCAGTATATGATACACAAGTGATGCAAATAAGCAGAAACATAGAAGGTACCTGAAGTGCGGCTGGTTTCACTAATGGGACGATGATTATGGTAGTTGTTTGCAATATGAACATCTTCTCAAGCAATTCAGAGAGCGGGTACCTTCCAAGACAGGCACCTTTGTGTTCAGCTGGGAGTTTTGAAGGTTATGAGACTTGTAGATAATGTTGAGCTGTTGCTGCTTCCATGCAGTTGCCCTTCAGGTGGCTGTGCTGTGGCCCGTACTGGGAAAGAGCATCCCCTCTAATAAAAGCCTCACCACATACCCAGTGTGGTGTCTTTGGGATGCCAGCTCTACTGGCTGCTGTAGACATGAATGAGACCTCATTACTGCATTTGCTGTGAACCCCTAATGGTGCTGTTAGTCCCACTGCAAATCTCCCACGGACCTCGTGGGAAGGAGAGCTTCCCACTGGGTTTGCAGAGATGTCCCCTTGTCTGTAAGTTCTGAAATTGCGTCTGGACCCTGGTAGGGGAACAGAGAGGAAAATATGTCTGTCTTTTTTCTTTTATTTTTTTTGATTCACTTTCTGCTCCTCTTCCAAGAAATGTTCCCCAAGAATTGCTGTATTTTTCCTATGGAGGGATAAATGCTAAAAGCCTACTCAGCCTCAGTGTAATCTAAATAAGTAATGACGGATATCTTGTGATGAGCCCCGCTGCATAATAGAGACCTTCTGAAGGACTGTCTTTGTCCCTAAAAATGAGCCATTTCACATCTGAGACAAAAAAAAAAAAGGGTTCTCAATCTCTTTTGGAGTGTCTAATTTAGATATTTTTGAGTCCATCTCCCTATTTTGCCAGAGGCTTTTAGAGAATTGAAGCTTCTTATATTCCAAGTAACACTGAAATTGTACCTAGATTGTACCTGGAGTACTTGGAGCGATATTGCTGGATGTTCCTGGTATCTGCATGTCACCCAGAGAGGAACTACCCTTCTCCTTTGTTTCTCAAGGCCTTTTTATGTAGGGTTTTATTGGCAAATTTTTTTCTTTGGATTTGCCATTAATACTTGACAATTGTAGTGATGAACCTCCTGTGTCTTTGCAAGTCATATTCACGCTATAATTCCATCCATTTCAGCATGTACTGGTTAATGTGGCCTCATGTACTGTTGGGTTTCAGAAGGTGTAAATGCTTAAGGTGAAATATGTGCCTTCTTGTGTGCATGAAGCGAACATATTGCTTATTTGGCTGGGAAAATCTCAAGCAAAACTGTACATTAAAAGAAAAGGACTATTTTCTGGTTTTACAGCTTCACTGTTTAGTTGTTTTGCTAATGTTCAATAATGATTATGTTTTGGTTTTCCATAAAGTGTACTTTCTAACATGCATTAAGGGAAAAGAAGCAGTTGGGTATGGACAAATAGGATTCCTTCTCCAGGGCTGTATTTGCACTATGCTTTTAATCTTACAATGGGCAAAATTAATGTGTAACGAAAAACGTATTCTGAGGAGTATTTTGGTATCAAAAAAGTGCTGTGTGTATTTATTCTGTTAGGTCCCACCCGTCATTCATCCTACATGAAGTAACTGACCTTTTTATAGAGAACTTCGATTTCTTTCTTTAAAATATGTTCTTACTCTGTTCTAAATTATGGTCTTCATGCGGGAATCACTGGGTGAAACTTATAGCCTGTGTGATGTATGAGTTTGAATAGAACATAATGGTCTCTTCCGGCTCCAAAATCTATGAATCTTTGAAAATCTCATCTAATTTAATAAGTGCAAAAGTACCATGAGGGTTTCACTTGGTTCAGTGCTGCCTTGGGGATAAGTAAGAACAAAACAGATACATTGGGTTGGACCAGCGTACGGAATTGTGTTTCCAGCAGTGGTTGAAGGCAGTTACTTTGAGAAGACTTGCTATCTTATTTTTGACTTGTGCTCAAAATATTTCTACTCATTTCCTTGCGGTTGGGTAGAGCATGCAGCTGGGGAGACCCTACTTGTTGGGGTGATTTTGGGATGCACCAAAACCATTCTCAGGTTTGTCATCATTAGCAGCGTAAGAGAGGACTGTACAAATGTGGTTGTTCCTTGTCCATTCGGTCAGACTCCCCCAGACCTGATGGTCCGGAGTAAGACATTTCTAACTGTCCTCCCCTCACTTGAAATCAACCTTTCACATGAAGAGAGGAACCCCAAAATAAGCTGTGCGTCTTTGTCACCCTGCTGCATCTGTGACAAAAGGGCTGGCTTTCTTTGCTTATTTTTATTTCTCTGGTGAAATGGTATTTTTAAGTACTGTGAACAAAACTATTTAATGCTGAAGGAAATTCGATTCACAGAATTGACCTATGAAGCAATGGTCAAGTGATCTACTAATGATGCTCTTTAATGTGACCTTCATGATATAGACATTTTTGTCCTTTACTGATACCTTCCTAAATCTGGAAAAGACTGCTATTTCCATTTTTATGCACCCAGATCAATCCCCAAATATCTAAATTATGCATTTCCTTTTCCATGGGGAGTGTATAACTACCATATATTTCCTAAAAGACTAAGTTCCTGTATTATAGTTCCTTAGCAGGTCTGCTAATGGAAATAATTTATTCAAATCTATCTCTGTGTGGCCATTCAGTGTTCACTTCGCCACTGCATGACTGATAATAGATATATTTAAAGCGACTGGTGATTAAAGAGAAGGTGCTTTGGTTATAATTTATCCAAGGAAATCAGCAGAACAGCCAACACATTTGTAAGAAATTCTTGAATTATTTTATAACAGCTCATTGTACTTCCTACCCCATCTTATTCCTTCCCCTCCCTTATTTAACAGAAAGCATGTTTTACCTGGAAAAGCAGCAATCGTCACTGTTCAGGATGCAGCTATAAGGTCAAAGGTGCCTATAAAACACAAGTGGTGTAGACAGCATATCACATTTGCCTGAGGTAATCATTCTCCCTCCTAACCCTCTGTGTCCACCGGCTTAATCAGTGACACCTCATGCTGAACAGCCAGGGATGATTTTGACAGAGGGAGGCAAAATGGAACGTGAAATGACAAAAGAAGAAAGAATTAAATCTTATGCCTTGCTCCTGCAGGTTTATATCACTTACCCATCCCAAAGAGCAAACAGGAATCATCCCAGCTTCATCTCCTTTGCGTCTGACTCTAGTCTGAAACAGCTTTGTGTGGGAACATATGGTTATAGCCTGAAAAAAACTTCCTAGAGAATTTAAGTGGGGGAAAAAAAGAAACCTGAGCTTTTTGAGGTGTTGCTCTCGAAAGGAAAGCAGTGACATGTGGTGACAGACTGCGCGAGCGCTGCCGGGGTCATGCCGGATGCCTGCAGCGCTGCCGTAGGCAGCGGAAGGGCAGTGGTGTTCGTACCGCGGCAGGCACCGCTGCCGGGAAATCACTCCAGGTGCACCTACACTGGCGTTTCGGTTTGGAAGCACTTTTGAAGCAAATCTCCTGATTTTCTCTGCTGACCGTGCTCTGGTTCGCAGCCTGAAGTGCCCCGGCTGCAGCCCCGTGCACCTTAGGGGGAGCTGGAAGATCGCCTCAAGAACAAATTTTGTGGTCCAGCTGCAAATGGCTGTTCAGTCCACCCAGTCCAAAACCAAATAAAAGAAAGAAATCCCAACCCTGAGCTGGGAGGGAGCGGCTGTCAGGACGGCAGCAGCACCTTTGCCCTCCAGCTCCGCTGCCCCTGCTCCACGGGGTAACCCTGGCAGAGGCCGGCGCAGGCTGCAGCGCTTGAATCCAGCGTGGGCTGGAAACACACAACGGTTTTCGGCGTGGCGATTCACAAGGTCAAGCGTAAGTATGATTTAAATGCTTTGATTAATCTGAATTTTCCCTTTGGGGATTACAGATGCAATATTTGCCCTTTTTTTTTTTCTTTTTCCTTTTTTTGGACTATGCCAGTTGCCCTGACCCTATGCATCTCCGAATTTTGTCACAAATCCGGTTAAAATCACTTAGCTGGAGCCTGACTTTTAAAGAACTAGAGTTTTTGGAGTCATGACCAACTAACGCACATAATCGCCAAAATTATGTCAGAAATAAAGTCAGGTGTAGCCAAGTTAATTTTTTAACCAAAGGCTTTAAAAAGAATCCAAAAATTAAAATTAAATTTTAATTTGTTATTCATTTCCATAGTTTAATTATGCAGTGTTCCTCCAGCAATAAATGTTTTAGTCTAGAGTGATTGTTAATTTATGAATGTATTCTGTATTGATTTTTGAGCAAAGCTATTTAAGCAACATCACCTTTCTTTCAGCATTTTATCTTTAGCAGGCTTAGGGTATTTGAATTTCTTATCTTCCAGTTCTGGTTCAAGGATTTATTAGAGCAAAGGCCAAACATAATTACATTTAAATATGAAATAAGCCTAATAATTGCAAGCAGATTTCTGTAATACAACAGATGAAATGGTGCCATTACAGTGCATAAGGTTTCTGTAAGGAAGAGGTGTCAGGCTTTTCAAAATGTTTTCTTTTTTTTTTTTTCCCCCAGTAAAGTGACATTAGCACACTGTGTCAGAAATGTGGGGGTTTTGGGTAAAGAAGTCGGGGTTCATATCAGTTTTAACTGATGGAAGAGCAAAATGTTTTGGAAGTTACTTGTTCTGGCTTTTTGGTGTGGGTTTTTCTTTTTTTAAATAATTGATAGTATTTAGGGTTGTGGTGCAAGAATTCCATCCTTCGTGGCTAAATGTGCACCATGGGCTCACTTACTCAGATATAGCCATGAAAAGACTTGTCCGACAACCTGGATAATACTTGCTAGTTCTTGGCTGTAAGATTTCCTTGGCCTGAAGCTACTGCACTGTCCAGACTGTATCTAGTTCAGCTTAAAATGGCTTCTCTCCACTGTTTTTACAGTGTAAAATATAAAGTGATAAACTTAATACCGCTAATTCCAGGAAGTAATCTAGGTTGTAAAGGGATAAAGGCTCTTTGTGGGATGACAAAAAGAAGACAGGAAAGAACGATGCCTGGCATTGAAGAAACAGGACAAACAATAATGGAATAACTGTGGGTTTTTTCTTGTTTCTGTAACCCTGCAAAGAACAATGGTTTGTGAAGTTGGCAAAACAAAGTGAAACCGCCCTGCCAAAAAGGCAGAGGGTGTGTTTCGTTTAGCATCGGTTCATTCCAAGAGAGGCCCAAAAGATGGAAGGAGGGTTCACTGCAATAGCTGCAGAAAATTAAATTCATACAGAATTTATGGTTTTCTATGGCAGAGTGACCTTGGTAACCAAAGAAAAACAATCCACCCCAATTTTATATTAATTTCCAAATGTAGACAAAATATCATACCTGGGTGGTATTTCACATTAATATAAAGGCAGTGCTTCCTTGCAGGGAGGAAGACCCCTGAGCCCTACAGCTACGGGAGTTTCTGGGCATACCTTAATGTAGTTATATCCTTCCTCTGCTGGTCCGAAGTTTCCATTACACTCTGTGGTGCATTTTTTGATATTCTAGTTTCCCGAATCAGCATTGCTATTTGTTTTGTTATATTTAGCAGCTTGTTTAGAAAACAGCTCAGTTTGATTACAGTGCAGCAATAAACAGGATAAGTAATTAACTCAAGGCACATATTCTAGACCATTTATTAGCTGCAGCTATCCCTCATCTCAAAAAAAAAAAGCAAATCTTGTTTCCCAGATCATCTGGGGCACTTCCCAAAGCAGGGAGACCTGCACTTCCAGGGACGAGTTTAAGCTTTCCAAAGCCAAGGGCTCCGCGATGCGCTGTTTTGCCCACGTGGGTTTGCCACATTCGGTGCAACTCCTCTTCCAGGTCCCAGTGGGATCTGGTAGCTTGGAAGTAGCATTATGTTGCTTCTGGTCTGGACCCAGTTTAACTGGGGACATCTTGCAGATGTCTTGGCTTAGGAATTGTGCCTTTTGCAAGCAGGGACTTCTGCAGGCTCCCATCCCACATGCTCTGCGGCGATGTGTCGGTGCCCCGTGGAGGCTATGCTAACCAGGGTGACGGGTGGGACCCAGGAGGTCCTAACTTGTCTTAAAAGGAAATGAAATTTCATTTGTGCTTCATCAGGGCATGTATTTATCAGAAATCAGTATTGTAAATTAAATTCATCCCAATGCATGACCACAGCCAGTAATATAGATTGTGGCATTTTTGAGTGAAATTTATTTCCTCCATAGTAAAAATAGAGGACAAAGTCAGAGTCCATGAATAAACCAGCTTCTATTGTTAGAAGATATACCAAAGACCAGGCCTGACTGCGACTGTAATAACGAGTGTTTTCTATGTGATTATTATACAAATGTAGTGTGTTGGTTTTGGCTGGGATAGAATTAATTTTCTTCATTATAGCTAGTACGGGGCTGTGTTTTGAATTTGTGCTGGAAACAGTATTGATAACCCAGGGCTGTTTTCGTTCCTGCTGAGCAGTGCTCACACACAGTCAAGGCCTCTTCTGCTCCTCACCCCACCCCACCAGCGAGCAGGCTGGGGGGCACAAGGAGTTGGGAGGGGACACAGCTGGGACAGCTGACCCCGACTGACCAAAGGGATATTCCATACCATATGACGTCATGCTCAGTATGCAAAGCTGTGGGAAGAAAAAGGAAGGGGGGGACGTTCGGAGTGATGGCGTTTGTCTTCCCAAGTCACTGTTACGCGTGATGGAGCCCTGCTTTCCTGGCAATGGCTGAACACCCGCCTGCCGATGGGAAGTGGTGAATGAATTCCTTGTTTTGCTTTGCTTGCGTGCGCGGCTTTTGCTTTCCCCGTTAAATTGTTTTTATCTCAACCCACCAGTTTTCTCACTTTTACCCTTCAGGTTCTCTCCCCCATCCCACCTGGGGGGTGTAAGGGAGCGTCTGGGTGGGGCTTGGTTGCGGGCTGGGGTTAAACCATGACATGTAGAAACATTAAACTTAGGAAAAATAGGGAACTGTTCTGCATTAAGAGGAAAATATTCTCCATGTGTTCGGAGTGTCATCTGCCCTCTGGCACCTGTGTGCCAATGGTTGCTCTGGAAGCAGGTGGATAATGGGCAGTTCATACCAGCTTTGGAGATGGCCTGTTATCTACAATGACCTCTCCTGCCTTTATTTAATGTTTTGGTACTTGTGCTTTCCATAGCAATTTGAGAGTTATGAAGACTAGCAGCAAAGTCAACGGCTTTGGAGTATCAAAGGTTGAAATGAAGAGGGTTTTGTAGACAGATGGCAAGAATTGCTTCATTTTACAGAATGGGAATAATTCCCGGGAAAAGTGTGAAAAATCCAGCAGTCATTTCAGCTTCTTACTGTGATCACCCTCCTCCTTGTTAGAGTATATATTTTTATGTTATAAACCAAACAAATCTACCTGGCTGTAAAGTTTTATGTAGTCAAACTGTTTCACAGTGAGAACAATCATAGTGTGATCTTAAATGGGACAAGCGAGATAACTCTAATTGCTCATTTGAGAGGACTCTTTTATAGATTTCTTGAAAAAGAAGAAATAAAACCTCCAGGTATGGCACAGAGAACAAAGTTTCATAGCATAGAAAAAAAAATTGTTTGTTGCAATATTTATTTTGCCATCCCGCATATAAATAGTACATGAGTGAGGGAGAGCGCTACGTGCCTTTTAACTATGTGATCCAGAAAACAATGCTTTTGTTGGGTTTTGGGTTTTGCAATTCCCAAAGCTGTTACATCATTTATTACTATGTTTTTACTAGTCACACCTGGTTACTGCAGTTTTTGTCAGCTACGTTGTGTGATGCATCATGGAAATTGGCTACAGCTGGGGAAATGTTAAATAAATACAGACAAATACTGTTAATGGCCGCATTTCAAAGTCTGTGGAACTGGATATTCCACTTGCTCCCTTCCCAAAATAAGAGGGGCCTGAGCGGAGGTGTTCCCATGGCAGCTCATCTGGAGGCACATGGAGGGCAGGGGGGACCGCGCTCTCCCCAGCACCCTTGGGAGGCACACGGGGGTGCAGGCTGGGCTTTTCTGGAGCGTGATGAATGGAAATGTGTCTTGCCTGGAGACTGGCAATGCTGCAGGAGCTCAGGGCTGGAGGATGCGGTATTCTGCTGTATCATCTACATCAGTAAAAAAACCCAAAACCACACAAAACCCAAAAACAAACCCAAAAAGACCCCAAAACAAACCAAACTAGAAAGAATGTTTTAAGTAAACATCTAAGAATCTAAAACACATGTGGTGTGGTATGGTTTAGGGAAGGCCAGGTTTCTGTAGGTATTTATACGTGTACATAAATCTGGCAGGAAAACCCCTGTGTACTTACAAACAGAAGATTCCTGTAGTTACATTTTTTTTTATTGTGATCCTAATTTGCCTTCAAAAACGAGCTCCTCTGCAAGTGCAGCTTTATGCCATTCTCTTCTCCCACCCCACAGTCTTAACGCTGCTTTTCCCCCATGTTGGTTTCTCTTCCCTCTATACCACAAATTTGTTTGCAACCTGTATTACAGCAGGTTAATTTTGGCAGCGCTGTTTCCCCAACGTGGTGCAGTTTCACGCTGGGGCAGTCTCTGGGGAATTGCACTGAGATCTCCCCCTCTGCGTGGTGGACACCCATCACG
Organism: Calonectris borealis; assembly: GCF_964195595.1. Taxonomy (NCBI): domain Eukaryota; kingdom Metazoa; phylum Chordata; class Aves; order Procellariiformes; family Procellariidae; genus Calonectris; species Calonectris borealis. The sequence continues at coordinate 43,173,546 of NC_134318.1, forward strand.
CCAGCCCTGGCCCCAGCACACCCCCGTGCCATTGCACAGCCCAACAGCATTCACTTTTGTCGTCGCTGCAAAAGGCAGATGCTCTGAAGTTGATGGTAATTGATCAAAAGCCATCATTAACCTTAGCAATTTACTTTGTTCTGCTTTCCTAAGCAATTACATTTTAAACAAATCCATTTTTCTCAATGTTGACCCTCCTATTTGACTGTTGGAAGAAGCACTGCTACAAATAAAACTATACTGAGAACATAATGAAGCTGGTCTAAAATTCATTTAAAATTCAGATGATAAAAGGTCACCTATTAAGCAAGCTAATCCTTTTTTTTTTACATGCCTCAATGAAGAAGTCTATTTTTCTGCTATGTAATTCATATCTAACCTAACCTGAAATCTAAGTGTTTTGAAAGAATGTTTTTGGATTTTTCCAACATTATTCCAGAGCAGTTGAATGTGTTCAAAGGTGAAGTATAATCGAAAGAAGCCAGATTGTACCTGCAATGATGCTTGAGCACGCCAGCCTTCCCATCAAGTCTTAGGTGTAACTTAGTTATTTTCAGTCGTAATCTACACTCGAACCGTTACTCGTGCTATAGCGCATGACCCACTACGGGTCAGGTCTGCACGATCTATCGCAAGGGTAACAATCCACATAGATAAAATAGATGGAGATGCTGGAAGTGGCTTTCAGGTGACAAAGACCCCCGCCAGCCCTGGGGACTGTGGTGGGATTGCCAGCCCAGGGACGTCAGAAGGTGTTCACACCCTTTTCCTCCCCTTGTCTTTGCAGGAACAGACTTGCGTGTATCTCTGGTACGGAGAGTTGTTCTTTACAGCTCTGAAATTTTCCTCTTGTGGTTATCCACGGCTTTTGAGAACATACTTTTCCTTTGAACTTGGATGTGGTTCTTCTCAGGTAAAAAATAGTTTGTTACAGAATTTAATATGGCAGGGAGTTATTCAGAGACCAGCTTTAGCTGTATGGCAAATCGACTTGGGCGCATCCCTCCCACAACAGCCCTTATTTCAAAACTGAGCTTTTTTTTTTGCTAGTATTGCTGAAAGTTCATCAAACACAGACCCTACAGTTAAGGCATCCATGTCTTGCTGCTGAGGAGTCATCGCTAAATCAGTGTCTGCAGTTAAATGCAGATAAATCAGGAGTGGGCGAGGCTGTCCCACAACCACTGCAAGTTTCCTCTGCATTGGGAGGGTGCACACCCACACCTGCCTTCTTCAGGTAACGGTGATCTCTGGAAATAATCCTGGGCAAAGGTCCCCAAATGGAAAAAACACATTTTATCCTCCCGAAAGGCAGGAGCACCCGCGGTGCCAGCGAGGCGAGCAGCTAAGGACAGGGGTTTGTGAAGCTCTGGGCAGGGACTTGCTTGCACATCCCGGCTCCTTGCTTTTTGGACTTGGACTCAGGTAGGATCTGTGCTCGGAAAACTGCAGATTCTTGATCTGAAAGACTGTAAAAAGGCCATGGGTTTGTGGATTAAGGCACTTCGTTTTGCTCTCAACAGAACGACTGAAGATAACACCACAGTTCTCCCGTAAAGCTTTCTGCCATTTTTCAACTTGAGTTTAATATTAGATCAACATGAATTTTTTAATATAAAGAGTGGATGCTGCTACTAACACTTTTTCATTGTTTTCCATTAACCGTGTATGCAAATTCAGGTTGTTTCTAGGTCAGTAGGAACCTTAGGCTTTCCATTACGTGCTGTTTGGAGAGCCAAGCACATGCACCTTGGGGGTCAGCACGATTCTGCTATTTACACTTCTGTACAACCAGCGATAGAAAAAAACCTCCAACAACTTTATTAGCATTAATATGAAATACTACGTCTAACATAGTTATTTCCTTTTTTTTTTTAATCCGAAAACAAACCTGATACATCTCTCTTGAAGCCTCAAATCAATAACCTAAAGTAGCATCTCATAAATGGGTTTCTGGACTAATGCTGATATTTCAAAGTGTGACTCTTCTTCTCTTGCTAAATAAAATAATGCTAATGTTATAGCAAAAACAATTACAAGCAGGGTGTAAGCTTCTGTGATTTCCTTTTTAAGGTAGAAAACTAGGGATTGGGGCTTGTATGTTCTGTTTCAGATGATATAAATTATTTGCATAACAGTGAAAAGTTTCATTTCTCTTTTTTACTTGAATTTAACTCTTCATTGAAGATGCATAGTAATGTTTGCCTTGCCTGTGAGCTGAAACATTTGCTTAATGGTTACAAATTGCTTTGAAAATTCAGCATTAAAAGCTTTGATCATGCCACTTCATAATTACTGGTTGCTTCTGAAATGTGTAATAGTGAGTACTGCTAGTTGTGAGTCTTCAGGAGTTTCTCCCTCCTTGCTTGTTCAACTATGAGTGAATTTAAAAGTCCTGTGATTTATATATATAGAGAGAGTTAAGCCATGGGATTTTTTTATATATGTTTTTATATATATATATTTATAAAAAAAAAATTCTCCTTTTATTCTTGGGCTGATGTGAAAGACTGACAGAATAACAAAAGTGCATAGAAAAATGAGTTCTGATGGAGGCTGGGGCTGGCTGTTACTTCCCCTCCCTCACCTGTGCCCTTAGAGGGGGTGGGAGCACAGAGCTGTCACTTGGAGTCCCACCAACACCCCCTGCGATCCTGGCGGACCCGCGTCCCCGAGGACCGTGGTGCAGCCTGAGGCGAGAGCAGCAGCTGCAGAGCTGGTCTATTAACACTTCTGTTAATACTCCCCGTATCTTACTGCAGTCGGTCTTGCAGGTTTGTCAGCCCCTGAGCAATGAGACCTGGCTGTGCTGATGCGATTTTTTGCTTTGTCTGGTGGTAAAGGTGCTGGCTTGGAGGATGTTTTAGGTGGGAAATCCTTGTTCCCGAATGCAGACCCCAACACAGCTAGTTCTTAGCGGATCCCTGAGTAGATCCAAAAGCATTTATCTTATCATTAACTGCTGCCCAGTACAGCTTGCTTGTGTGATGCATTACTTAGACAGAGTGGTCCGCAGTGGAATCATCATGCACTGGTCCCTTGTATGAGTAATTTTCAGAAGGAGCAAGGGACCGAAGCACCTCTCTTTGCTTGCAGCAACCAAGAACAAATTCTCTGTGCCAGTTACTTCTTGATTCATGCTCTATGTTTTGGTACTTCATTGAATTCCACTTCAATGAAAGTTTAATCAAAGTATTTTTCAGTTAAAGGGAAACATGTAATTAAAACACAGAAAATATTTTTTGTATTCTAGGCACACATTTTTCTGATTATCAGCGTTTCTTTTTTTTTGTCTGCATTTTTAATGAACCTTGTTTTAGTTAATTATTTATGTTGGGTGCCATATATTTTTAGGTTAGGAAATTAATCTTCACATTTTGATGTCAAAATTCATTATTTCCAAGTGACATCAACAAGGCTGTATCCAGAATCTGACCTTGCTGATTAACTAAAGTTTGAGAAATATTTTTTGTGTGCTTTTGGGAGTTTTTGTTCACCTTTCCAACACCTAGGATTTGTATGTCTAATGAAGTTCATTGAGCTACCCAGTATATGGAAATGAACAGAAATATTTTAGGTTTTTGGGACTAGGGGTGGATCTAGCCAGGTCTACTTTGAACCTAGTGACTCAATGGGAGGGTCTCCCTTAACCTTTTCATTCTCGGCTTCTGTATAAATCATCCCAACTCAATTCTAACACGATACCCTGGTTTCGGCTGAGATAGAGTTAATTTTCTTGCTAATAGCTGGTATAGTGCTGTGTTTTGGATTTAGTATGAGAATAATGTTGATAACACGCCGATGTTTTAGTTGTTGCTAAGTAGTGTTTACACTAGTCAAGGACTTCTCAGCTTCCCATGCTCTTTTTCTTTGTATGCTTCATCCGTGCAGTAAGTGATAGAGTGAACCTTGCCATCGAACTCTGTTAAGTCGTACTTTTATAAGTTTCTATTACAATCACTTTCTGCTAATACCTTTGACAGTGATTCTTTGAGTGGCCTCTAAACCATTCATTCGCAACAGGCACATTTTAGTTTCTTTTAAGCTCTGCCTAAATAGTCAGGAATCAGGATTCCTTTTTCTGGGTAGCCTGTGAGCTACAGTGCGATGTGTTAATGGTCTGACCCCTCGGGTAATTTAATTATCTATCAAGTCCATTCCTCTGTACAGCTAATTGACCATCTCAACGGTCTGCATGCAGACAGCTTTGGCAGATTTATCTCCATGTCACTACCTGAGATCCTCTTCATTACGTCGTATGTATTCTGGGTCTCTAATCCATCCTGGGAGCCCAAATCCATCTGACAAGACCTGGGAGTGCAGGGAAAGGTGAGGTGGGACAAACCCAGCCTGTAAATTCAAACGCTGCTCTGCAGACACGATGTGCTCTCATGTCCAGAGAGGCTGCAGGTCATAAATCAGGAGACTGCCCTATTTTAAAAGGTGTAAGGGACAAACTGCTATCAGTGCCATTTGTAAAATACCACCCTACCTACTCTACCTTTCATGAACAACCGTTACTGGGGTTTGTAGCTGTCAGAACGAAGAGAAGCGAGCTAAATAGTGGGTCTTTAATTTGGATGGCGCTCTGAACCATGAAAACTGCTTCATTTGGTTACACGTTTGTAGTCTTTGTCAGCTGAAATTATGTACCTTACGGTCTTTTGAAAACCTTATTCAGTCAGTAAACATTAAGCTTGCAGCATTCCAGCCTTATATCATCACCAGTTGCACAGTGTTATCATTAATCTTGAAAAATATAGTTTGACTCCTTTAACCTATGCAAGAAAGCTGCTTCAGCATCAAATGCCTTCACAAGGCACTAAAGTGTATCACGCCCACCACATTAACACCACAGAGAGATTTGCATCAGATAGGCAATTGCATTCATTAGTCCCCTAACAGAGATGATGGACCCTGTCTTATACTAAATATCCTATATTAGCAGACACATGTACACGATACATGTGATTAAGTATTTATTTCACTGATATCCAAGTTTGTTGCAGAGACTAACACAACTCTTAGCTGGGCTAACTGCTTCCTGCCTCAAAAGAGAAAGACAGAAAGAGGATAAGAATGGTTATACACTGTGTTTATTCTCCACTAATAGACGTTTTTTATGGTAAAAAATAGTTTATAGCACAATGTTTCAGAGTTGACACCCTGTCTTCAGAAACAGGTGTGTACTGCATTTGATATATCCATGCTGCATGTGTGATCATCGCTTGGCATTTATGTGTATATTATGACATGTGTGTATATTGTTTCTAGACTATCATTAGTAGGCTGCTGAATATGCAAACTGCATTTGCCCTTTTCGATTTTCACGTTTTAAAACATCATTATGTAAATATCTGTCAATGCAACAACAATCAGATATTTCTGAAAGGTGCAGCTGGAAACTTCTAAGCTGGATAATGTCTGTAGGATAAGTCTGCCCGATTATCTTTTTAATGAACGGTATATTCAGAGCATAGTCATTTAAAAAATTAGAGCTGGAATGAATATTCTTCATAACTGTATCCCACTGTTAGAGAAATTTACTTTGATCCTCATTTTAATTTGGTGGTGCATCATCAAGTGTTACACGTACGCCCTGCCGTTTTTCAACTTCAGGATTGTTTTCCTTTCCTTGATTTAAATTGGAATTACTTTGAACTGTATTTCCCAAGTAGGATATTACAGAAAGTCTTGTGTACCTCTTGCTCAGTAGTCTGGTTTGCGCTGCAGTAATTTAAACTTGTCATGTTCTATGCCATGTTCTTTTCCTGGAGAAATCCCATTAAATTAGCGTAGTTCAGGGCGCGTTCAATGTGGTTCCTTTCATGGTCTGTGGAAAAGCAGTGAGCCTGGCACCCCAGGAAGCTTCCTCCGTAGAAGCTTTTCTTCAATCTATTGGTGAGAATCAGATTTAATGCATATAATCCTCAGTTCGTTAATAAACCTATGTAATGATTCAATTCAGCATTAATGCCACTTGAATGATTTTTTATAAGGCGTTGTAACATGTTGAATGTTTCCTCTTACAACTTTGGCATTTGGGGTTTTTTTTCTTAACCACCTTAAGACAATTTTAGTATGCATGCTCTATCTGGTCAAGTGTCTTATGAATTTCAAAAGTAGCTGACAATCAACAAAAATGCTCTCTTTACACCCCTCTTTTCGTTCTTTTCTTTAGCTATGCAACCCTCAAGCTTTATTTTGAAGTTTTCTATACATTTTTCTTCAGGACTGATTTGCTGTTAAAGAACATAATTGCTGACCATGTTCTGATCAGGGTAGCATGATAATTCACATGCTGCATCGGTTTAATAAATGTGAAAACGCTGAATTATTCTACTGGTGGAAAATTAAAATAGCTAACATTATAGGTCTGCATTTTGAATGACATAAATTTTTTCCCCACTTTTAAAAAATTTAGTCCAGCAGAGAGTTTTGAAAAAAATTGATGCATAAAGACATTGAAAATGAAGATGAGGTTTGTTGCTTTGATACGAATTTCTCCAAACATTATTTTTTCAGAAAAAAAAGTATTATTAGTCTAAATAAAACCAATTGCTTTGTGAAACTAACATTTCACTTGATGTTTCTTTTGAAATCTCATGTTATTGCCTGTTTTCCCATTTAATCTCTTCCTGAGATTACGTTTTTAATCATTAAAAGAAGACGTGGTTTTGCATTGACCGTATCTAGGGATGGGTTGTATAGGGACAATGCAGGGAAGGGACCCGGGGAGCCCCCCCAGCCTGCCCAAAGCAGGGTCAGCTCTGCAGTCGGAGCTCTGGGTGGGTCCTCAAAGCCTCCCGGGACAGAGCCTCTGAGAGCCTCCCCCACCGCCCCACTGCCCTGCTGCTACTGGCAAATTTAGCAGATAAAATATGATAACGGACCAAATGGGCCTCTAGTCTTTATTGCGTTATGTAACTGGAATAATACTGTGCACCAGGTTAAACTGAGCCCTTGTTTGCTTCCTAAGGCTTCGAGGAAAATTTACAAGCAATGAAGATGGGTTCAGAAAGATAAATTTATATTTTATTCTCTTGACTTTTGTCACAGTTTCAAATTCCTGTATTAAAAAAATCTGTTTATTTAAAAGTGTATTATGTAACCTCAGGGATGAAAGCTGAGTTTGCAGGATGCTGTAATTAAGCCTGCATTGTAAATAATCGCACAAAAGAGGTTGTGGAATCACCGGAATGCTGGATGTTTTCAGACCTGAATAAGACCTTAATTCATCAAAAATACAGAAAGTTATTCCACAGGTGGTATAAATTTTATGTGTTCTTGATATGAATTCATTAAAAAAGATAAAAAAGAAATTGAATCATTAAGTTTTTAGCAGCAGTCCTGAGAGACCCTTTTACCAAAGAAATTCTTTCATGAGAGATTAGTGGTTCTGATTGAGATGGTTTATATCTAGCACATGACAGTTTAAGAGCCTTTTTTTAGTTTGAAAAGCTTTTAGGATGTTAGAAAATGGTGGTACTTCAATAATGTTAAGCCAAATTGCCCTTCCTTCAAATGAACATCTATATTGTCTTGATTACCGCTACAGAGACTTGCCAACATAATGTTTCTCTTTACTGACTTTATGGGGTTCACTTTTTCTCTCTTTATATATAAAAAGTTCTTGGCAGGATAGTTCTAAAGGTCACTGCAGTACCACATTAGTTATTGCTAAATCAAATCTCAGTTTTGTTATTGGTTAGGCACTGTCTTTTTATTATTCTACCACTTGCTGTATTTTTAGGAGATTACTTACATGAAATAGAGATGTGTTGAACTCCTTATTCACAGACTCTCATATAATGACATGTATTTTCCAGAGGGAAAGTAATATCCTCTGATTACCATCTTGTGCCTGGGATAGGGGAACAGGAGAGAAATCAGCTAAAAATGCTAGGCAAAATTCCAAGCTTATTTCAAATTCTCTTTAATGCTCAAAGCCTTTCAGAAATCTTCAGAAACTTCTGATGAAAATCCATTTCGTCATTAAATCTATCCCTGTATTACAAATGAAGAGCTTTTAACCTTCCTTAAGTAAATGGATTACTTAAGACCTTCTTTATAAAATGTAGTTCTGTGCTTCTGCCTAGTATACTCCTGCAAAGACACAGTACGTAACTCAAGCAGGACCACACAAGCTCATGTCTCTTTCCTGTGACATAGGAATTCATCTAGTGAATACGACATTATCTGAGCTGTGTATCTAGGGTTTTTCTTGGCTTTATCAGTGGCTGCCTGAGTGATTTGAGTAACTCTGACTGTGTCTTCCAGCTTTGTCAAATAGCTTCCATATTTTTTGTTCCTAATGTGCTTTTACATCCGTGCATTTAAAAGAGAATGTATTCTAAATATTAATTATCCTAGAGTTTTATGCTGCTTTCCAGTATGTGGTACCAGAGTGCTTCTCCAAAAAACAGCTCATTAGGAGCTGGCCGGGAGCCAGAGGGGAGAAGTGAGCATGTGGTGGTATGAACACAGACAGCAGCGGTTGCATCCTCCGTCCTATTCAGCCTCTCCGTTATTTTTGCATTTGGCTTCAGATCAGATAAAATACAAGTACTTTTTCACATAAAACACAATACAAAACTCATTGCCAAAAAATTCTGTGGAGGCCTAAAGTAAGGGTTAGAGTAGTGAAGGATGTGTTTATCTGTGGTTGTTGAGCATGATAACCTCAACTCGGGATCGCTGGGACCTATGGTGTCTCTGACAGCCAAGGACCCCTCTGCATGGGTCTTGTTTCTGCTTTCCCTAAGTATCTGCTGCTGTGCTACTGGCCACCCTGAGGAAAGGTTGCTGGCTTTGACGGACCTTGGCTGAGTGAGGATGTCATCAGAGTAATCTAATGAGAATACCTGGGCCATCCTGAAGTGGTCTGTCCCTGGGATCCGGGGAGAGGTTCAATATCATGTCCTTTGAGCACACATACATTTTCTCCTCCTCCAGAAAACATCTCAGACATGTAAAGTAATTAACAGAAGTTCTAAGCAGTATCTGTGCAACACATACTTGTGTCATACAACTTTGCCATCTTGGAAACCATTACCTTTATTACAGAAGGAGTTTAAGAGAAAGCTTAATAGAGCTTGAGACTGTGCTCTTGGCCACGGCAACACACGCTTCCCTGATTATCCACCAAGAGTCAGCCAGGGGTAGAGGAGAGGCAATCAGATAACACTTCTTGTCTCTTAGCAGCTGCCTGAGAGTGAAACATGGTACGGGAAAGCTGCTGGTCCGCCTGAGTGTGCAGTCAGGCTGGCTAGTTGAAGCCAACACGGACGTTGCATGCCCGATCTCAGCTTAAATCATCCTCTTCTTTACTCTTGTCAGACGTTGTGCTGCTTGTCCTCCTCAGCACCGAGCACCAGGGTACGTTCAGATATCTACCGTGTGCATGCAAGGTGTGTTGAAATGCTGCTGCGTACTCACCAAGTGACCGGGCGGACATAGCCTTTCCTATTAATCCACCTTTTAGAAATCTGCGTACATTTAAGGCTCAGCAAATTTTGACTGTGAACTTTTAGAGGCAATTTGAGGAACTTTTAACGAATGTAAATGTGTACTGTAGCAGTCCTGCCTTGCACTCAGATTGCTTCCTTGAAGCAAAAAGACTTTTATTTTGATTTATACTATCAGTTTACTTGGGAAAGAGATATGAGACCAAAAAAAAAACAAAGCAGAAAAATAATACTGTGTTCTGTGGAAGACCAAATCCCTTCTGACTGAATGCATGCTAGGATAATCAGATAAGCAAAATGATTTCAACATCCCATTCTCAATGTAAGAACATTCAGTCAAATTTGCCCTGATTGTATAGCAATGCATTACTAATAGGACTTAATATAAGCCTTCTAAATCCAGAGCGTATTGTTAGAGAAACAGATTTCAGGCACTGCATTTGTAGGCAAAATTCCCCTTGTTGTAAGGGAGTTAGAGGAGATAATTTGGTGCCACTTAGTTCTGTAGTCAGTATTTCACTTGATTACAAATTTTGTCCAAAGCCCATCAAGTTCAATGAGCTCCTCACTATGAATTTAGAATTACATTGTCCAAAGTGTTTTGTTAAAGCAAAGACCACATAATGACTGATGCAATTCAGCTCATTTCAGAAAAGCAACATTAAGAAGGAGATGAAAAACTGCAAAACTCTTAATGTCTTCACAGATGTTTGTAAAAAGTCTTAATACACTAGGCAGAAATACACTTGCTCATTCGCAACAGTTTGCACATCGTTTGCTGTGTTTAAAGTCTGCCAAATTAAGAAAGATGTGCCTATTAAGATGCACCATGTGCTTGCGCTATCTTTGCATTTATATATATAAGGAGTTGGGCATTTGGGTTCATATCTAATTGTGATGCTAATTGATAGAGGGATATTTGAAGCAAATTTTTATGTTGTGTGCAACAGAGAATAAACAACTTGAAGAGATAATTAGATCAAATTTTGATGATTGATCAAATCAAGAAAATCCTGTAGATCTTGCCAGTTGATACTATACAACAGGCTGTGATGAAGTGCACTTCAGAGAAGCGAGCAATCAGGGCCATTAAGCTGTTTTCTGTAGTAGTAGTTCACAGAAATGAGAATATATGAAAAGGAAACAGCAAAACTTTACATTTCTGGTCTTTGCAGTGAGGGCCAGTGTTTCTGATGGGCGTTAGGTTATGGTCACTGGTGGTATGGGAGGTCTTGCTCTGCTGAGGGACGCAGCCGGAGGGGCTTTGCTGCCAGAGCTGGGTGCCGTTTGCTGTGACAAGTCAGCGCGTGGCCCTGTGCGGTTGTAACCTCCACTGAAACCAAGAAACTTCGTAAGAAAGAAGTTTCTTTTGCGTTTCCTTGTGACACACCTAAAATTATCTTTTACTTTGTTTATTTTAGAAGGTAAGGGTCTGTATGTAAGGCTTTTTAAAGTTTTTTAAAAAAGCAAACACACTTTGAAAGCTCAGCCTCTGCCCCAGGACATCACCTATAACGAGCCCTGCACGCTGCTGCCTGTTCCCTCTCAGACTGAGCAGAACAGGTACAAAGGAAAATCAGGTACAGGATTTTTTTCTGTTTTTCTGTTTTTCTGGGCTTCTCAGGCCATTTTACCTGCACACTGGGCACTGCGAAATTACAGGCACAATACCTCTTCTTAGGTATTTCAGCTCTTTGGGCTTCTTTTCTTTTTTTTTTCCTAGTATATAATTGTGAAAGCCAAAACATGACCTAGCTGGTAGCTTTTACGAGGGCTGCCAGCTTGAGCTCCTGCATGCAAATGAATGTTTGGCCTTCGGAAGACGTGCTATGTTTTGTTATTTATACATGCCCCTTTTGGGACAGAGGGCACGTGTAAGAGAGGATTTATTCTTGTTCTTAGTCTCGGGTTGAGAGGGATCTTGAGCGAAGGCTCCCCGCGGAGCTGGCGCTGGGCTAGAGCTCTGCAGGGCCGGTGACGGACAGCCGGTGCCTACAGCACGGCATCGCCTCTGCCGACGAGCTGCCCTGCCCTCGGTGGAGGGGCAATAAAGCTGCAAGGACTAGAAAATCAAATGGATATGTACTCAAATTAGGTATTTCAGCCCATTATCTTCTAACGTAAAGGGAGATAAAATAACTGTAGCTTTGAAAGGCATCAGGGTCCTTGACCCTCAAGTCATCTCTTTTCCTCGCACCTCCGCTTCCACACAGCCTACTGAGATCTCATGGCCGAATTCCCGTATATGCCCATGCAGAAGTGTTTGCTGTTCTGTACATTATTCATCAAAATGGAAATGAGATTATCCTTGACATTTCGCGAGTGCCAGGATCAGGGCAGTGCGTGGCTGTTGGCTTTGTGAGCTCAAAGGTTAGCTCCGGTTTCCCGACAGCCGAGAGGAGACGAATTTTCTGCTAGGCACAAAGAGCAGATGACTATTACTGGAGATCTATTTTTCTTGGAGATTTTTTTTCCCTGCTTGCACATTATATATTTGAATGAGCACAAAGCAAGTGCTTTTTATTCTCATGTTGTTCAAAAGGTTGATCCGGCTGGTTTTGTAGAGCAGTGCAGGGTTTTATTAGACTGTTCAGGGTGAATTTTCTTTCTATCACAATGCCAAAAGTGAAGGGAAAGATGTACCTAAAGATAACAAATACTGAGACAATATAAACATGAACTTCTGTAAGTAGTTTGCTTGCAGCTATTATATTAAAGTGTTTATAATATATCTGAGAGTAGTTTAGACTGGTGGTCAGGGCTGGATAAAATGCTTGTGACAGGATTTGATGAAAAGATCTATTTTCAAGGTCACCGTCTTTTTTTGAATGAATAAGAATAGCAACCAACAGCACTAGCAGAATAGCTTGACTAGCTAACGGTTATAGGCTACAGCGCATGCAGCTAACGCTCTAGAGGGAGAGCAAATCTCACTTTCTGAGCCAAGTAGCACATCTTGCTTAGCAATATGTTATTTCTCCGGGGTTGGCATGTGGTGGGTTTGGTGTTTTAATTTCTTGAACTTGAAGTTTACTAGTGCCTTAAGACTTGAATTTAGAAATATTGGTAGAAAACAAACCAACTTACTTGCTGCCATCTTATAGATGTGTATGACTATATAGCTTAAGCCCTCATATTAACATTCCTCTTTAAACATGAAGAGTTTGCATCCCAGGGGAATAAATCAATGTGTAAAAAGTATCCTAAATGGTCCTTTTCTTAGCCATGGTCAGACAGTGGCAAATCCGTTTGGTTTTGTATGTTAGCTTAGTAAGTGTGCAGTATTGCTCTGGAGGGGCTATTCTATGATGATTTGTTTGCAAATGGTGATTTGGGGAAGTAAAAAATCATGTGAATTTTGGCATGCAATCTGTGTCATTTTCATAGATATTTGAAATGCCCTGGCTTTAAAGTTGTGTCATGCTATGTGATGCATAAAACAAATACAAGAATGAAAGGGATGCATTTCACCAATTCTAACTATTCTGGATGTGAGAACAGTGGGACCAAGATGTGAAGAAGATGTTATTTAGTAAAATTAAATTCAACTGAAAAAAATTCTCACTGACAGGAAACAAATGGTAGAGTATTCAATTTCTCACTTATTTAAAAAAATAATTATGCACTGATAGTGACGTGCATTAAACATAACAGAACCCAAACTATTTAAAGCTGTTCTATATGAAGTAATGGAACTTGCATAATGCATTACTTGAATTAAATAGGACTTACTGCAGTCCCTTTAGGCACAGGTAGGAGAAGTGCCTTACATACTATTCTCTCTGAACTCTCCAAGAAGAGTGCGTTATACCCTGCAAACCACTTTGTCTTTGGTCTTTTCTCTGAGGAATTAGGCAAGGTATTTAGATGGCAAGTCCTCTGGCATAGAGGAGGAGCCTTCCTTATATTTAAAGGAGTGTTGGAAAGCACTGCATCAAACATTTTATGGGTACAAGAATTGACAATGTCAGCGGATTACCAACCGACTTAGTGCCTGTGCTTCACCTAAGACAGCCCCATTTTTCTGTATTGTTTGGTATGTTAGCTTTGCACCCTCGTACTCCTAATCACACATGATTCAGGGTTTCTCGTCATACCGAGAAACAGGGCAAGGGGAGGAAGGTGTTTTAAATCCTTCACCCTCTGGCCTCAGAGCTCAGTTGGGCATCTGGCCACAGTAACTGTTGCCACAGTAAGTGGGACTATTGCTTTCCCCAGCTACATTACACTTCTCCTGTTTTTATTATTTTCTACGGTTATTGCACAGTGTATGGCCCTTCCCTCTGTAAACATGGCATGTAGTACTGCTGCAGTCTGATCTCTTGCAATTTTTACAGTCTTCATTCGACTCTGAATTCCAGTAAACAGAGCTGGAGGCACACTCAGTGATATATAAAAGCAGGGTCCTTATCAAGGAACGAATGTTGGTCTGGCTGGCAGTAAGGAATTTTGATTCCAATTAACAGCAACGAATGAAGCACTTGTGACAGACAGATGTTCAGGCCAGAGGAGAAGGAATGAGTCCATCGGTGCTGTTCCTCAGCAGTGTCTCAGATCCTGTGAAACGGGAGAAGACCTTCTGGGGTGGCTTCGCTGGCTTTGGGGAAGGCCCTCAGTAGAATAGACCATCTCTAGAAATGTTCTCCATTGATGTATCTTGATCTGGGGTTGTCAGAGACCTCAGAAGGGTACTGCAAAAAGTGCCATGAAAGAAAGAACTTAAAAAATTATTTTGATTCAACTCTGTAATAACTTTTTAGTGTGTCTCAGCTCCTGCATTTGCAAATGAGATTGGCTTTGGAAGAACAAAATCTAAGCATATATTGTAAAAAAGGCAGGGAAAAGAAGTTCTATATTTAAGATTTTTTTGCATTTATGCCTTGATCCAATTCTGTAAGTTTTATGATGCAGTCTTTTTGTAAAAGCATTCTGTTCAATGATATGTTGTGTCTATGGAAACAATATTGGTTTTAACTTCAATCATATATTCAACATGTCAAAAAGGGAGCATCTATATTCATAACCTACAGAACCGAGTCTTAAATTTTATTGCTTGCTTTTCAATAGGCCCTTTTAACTGTGTGAATTCCTTTTCTCTTCCTGTTTTACTGGAAATCCATGCAAGTTTAGCAGTGTCATCACTTGATGTGGTCACATTTAATTCTAATTTTAATTTGTAAACTAATCTAGTTGCCAGAGATACATCAGGCTACCAGTGGTTTGTGTCACTTATTTCATTCAGCTGGAGATGCTGATGATCTAGATAGGTTTTGATAACCCAGGAAACAAACTACTTACCTTGGTTTAATATTTTAAAAAAAAAAAAAAAAGCTCTGATTGATAATATTCCTGTGGTTAAATATGATTACAGAGATGATGGTCAATGCACTCAGTGCAAGTGTGTGTGTATTCAGGTGTAGGTTTGTTGGGAGGGAGGGAAAATTGAGAGGCAGCGGCGGTGACTGAACAGCTTCACAACCTCCCTGTTCTCATTACACCATCATTTTCTGACCATGTATATCAAACATGGTTTAAACTATTAAGCATATATGTATTAAACCTTTAAATTGCATATGCATAAGAAGGTTGGACTGAGGCTGAAGCAATTCCTGATTTTCCCGGCTTGACTTTGCCACATTTACAATGTTATATTGAAGTAATTTCTATTTTAAGGATAGACAATATAAATACACCTACACAATGCTGTTGTTGGTTAAAGTTTGTATTCTGTTATATACACTATGTCATATAATACAATATAGCTGAGCTGAAATTTGGAGGAAAGGGTCTTTTTTTATTTTCTGTTGGTGAATCAGAAGAAAATTATCAGAGTTAAAGAACAGATTAGTCCTCCAAAATACTTACAAATACTTTTATCTCTTCACATAAAAAATATGTCAATACAAATTTTTCATGCCAGCAATTCTAAACAATATGTCTGCTTGCATGTGGGTTAACTCCGTAGGTTCACATACTTATTTTAAACTATGTTATGGGAACAAAGTGCTAGGGAACAGTTGGTCCCATGAAAATTTCAGTGTACTTATTTAACCTCTGCCACAGATCTGTCAAATTCGTCAGGTTACAAAAGCCACAACCCAAAACTGTATTTCTCAAATCATTTTTTAATTCATAAAGTTCTTAATTGCATAGTTATTTTGTGCTAATATTCATGGTACTGATGTAATTGAAGCAGTAATAAGTTTCTGTTCATTTAGTGCCAAAACAAAGATGGAACACTAAACCCCTGTGGGTGCAGATTGTTGCAAGCGCAGACGGATGCTGTAGAAATTGTTGAAAGACGAGATTTATATGTCCAGCATTGCTTCAGTGGTCAAAAAGTCTTGAATATGAAATTAATTCTTTTTCATAATTGACAGGATACTTCTTAGATAGTGTGCAATGTCTTTTATATGTATATCTAATCTGTCAATATTGTTTAAATTACACATTGTTTCTGGGATTTCAATTTTCTAATACCTAAATTATTAGATTGCTGGTATTCCTTACATGATTTCCAGATTTTGAGACTCCAGATGCCCTTTTTTTTTTCCTTTACCGATAGTTTAAGAAGTACCATTTTCCAAGACAAATATTTTGGAAGATATGCTCAAGCTTGCCTGTCTGCACTTTCAGAGGTTTCTGAGGAAGGTTGTTGTTATAGAGACATCTAGAAAAGCAATAGTTTGTAAAAGATCGATCCATGCTGGATTTATGCACGTTTCTAGTCTAGCCTCACCGTCTGCCTTCTTGCAGGTTTTTCATTTGACTGCAAGACTGTAAAAGCTAACTATACCTGTAAGAATTTTACAAAGTTAAATTACTTTCTAGGTTATTTTATTAAGATCATTTGGACTAAAATGTTGATGAGCAATCTTTGAAGAGTTTTGAAAGAAAATTCTCTGTAAATGTTTATAAAACAAATGTTGATGTTGATTGCTGTGTGAGCTACAGCCTGAATCCGACTTTAGCAAAAAAATCAATCTTGAGACAATATTGTACTCATAATATCTGTATAGAGAAGTCATAAGTCTTTTGCTTCAAACTTAGTTACTTCTCATGTCTGATTATTATTTTTTTTTTTTAGTGGTACCCATTTCAAGGTTTTTATGCATAGTGTAAAATAAGTTTTCATTTATATAGTAAAAAATAATCTGCTTCTTTCACTAGAAATTACTGACTATTCAGCCTTAACATCTTGATTACTGTTGTCACACCCGACAATTTAATTGAATAGTTTATTTTGTACATGGCAGTTTACTGTCTAATACTGTGGTAGAAGCAGCTTTTTGTTCTGTCATCTTTATTAATAAGAGAAAGGAAAGTACCTTACATTATCCCCAGATTTGGAACACTTGCATTGATAATTAACAGCCAACATTTAGGTTGCTTAATTGGACATTATTTCTTTTAAAAGCATTAATGCAAGGTCGATGCATTTTAAACTTCACTGTGCAATTTTGTGGTATTTTTCTTTCTCTTTAGTAACTAAAAGAAGTTTGCTCGGTGCTACTAAGTGAAAACCAATGCCTGATATTTATCATTTGATACTTGCCTATGCCCATGCAGACGTAGAGTGAGTCCGTAACTTGAGATCTCCTGTGAAACGTTGTCCTTGCCTGGATAGTCCAACTGACAGTTGGTGGAGGGGCTGCATCCCAGACTGGCAAACGAGCCTGATGCAGAAGATGCACACGTGAGGATGGTATGAGATCCTGCTCGTCCTTCATCTCCTGGGCTTCTAGGCTCTTGGGCAGGTGGGCCAGGCTTCCCCAATGAGGAGCAGTGGGACACATCTGATTGTTGGCGTGTGGAGCGTGCTCCTGCAGGCTCCCATGCTCCTGCACTGATAAACCATAGCAGTTTGTGCCGTGGCAACATTTCTAGCTTATTTTTGTATGATCTTCCGTTAAAGAGTTGTAATTTTCGAAGGTGGGAAAATAAAATTTTGTAGCCAGCCCTGCCCATGAATTCTAGAGCAGCACAGGGTGGGAAAATGAGTTGCAGGCTGTTTTTAGAACAAAGTTATTTGATCACATTGTATAGTGATTACAGTGTAATCAACAAAAAATAGATAAGGTATCCTGTGGTGATAATCTAGTCCTGACTCTTTAAGCAAAATGATACACTTTCAAATAAATAGCACATCCATTGATTAATAATGGATGTCTATGTCGCAACTTCCTAAATTATCTCTCTTTCCCATGACTTGAACCACATTTCTTCCTTGTGCTCCTTGCTTCATCCTTCCAGTATTGTTAGTCTCTCTGCCTTCTTTCTTTGACTCTTCCATCGATAGTGTTTGAACTGATGAAGCCGTATCCAAAGTTAAGACAGGCTTTTGCATCATCAGATAAAATTCCAAAGAGCTTCCCAGAGTAGAAGTCGAGATTCAGGATTATATTAATTGAAACTGAAATAAATGATTATTGCAATATGTCCTAACTGCTTTGAATTTTAGGGCAAAAAGCTTTCATTTCCTGGAAATATGGTTATATAGATAGGTTTGGAAAACTTAGGATGTTTAGTAAGGAATGGGAACAGGTTCTTCAGTTTTTGTCTGTCAGGGTAAGGAAACGTTTCCAAAGCATCTTGTTCTAGAGAATTTGTGGAGTGTTGATCGGGAGGCATCTCGGCTGGGCTGCCAAACTTTATTCCAGTCAGTTTTCTGTCCTGTGCTACCACACTGTGTGTTAGAGCCAAAGTACAATGACGTTTTCAGTAATTTCACACCTTTAAAAATAAGAAATGCACCAGCGACACCTGGAAAACAGTCTTATATCCTGAAGATGAAGGTGGCTTGGATAGACTTGGAAAATAAACTGTCTTGGGGAAAAAGAGGAATTGAAATTCCTACTTTCTTAATTTCCCTTATTGTTTGCGAAACAGTGATGTAACAGAAAACAATTGCTCCTCTGGGTGGCTATTGGCACCAAAATAACAGTCCTCATTCGTAATGGCTGGATCCTCATTAGCAACATTAACAAGGTTTTGAGTCTTCTAGCGCTCCTAAAAGGCAGTGGAAAAAGCTTTTTTTTTCCCCCAGCGCAAAGATATTTCCCAATATCTTGTTATTAATAGCATGGTTATGCGGGTGCCAGGAAAGTAGCTAAACAGCCCAGGGACTTGTGCTTAAAAGTGCCTCTGATAACACACCTCAAACTTCCACTCTGCGATTGTGAATACTTCAAAAGTTAGGTTGGTAATACTTTTTAGCTGTTGAATGCCAAGATAAAAAACATGAAGCAATTTTAAATTGACCTTTCAAAAAGAGTTTTACGTGGGAAAAAATTCTCCAGCATCAAGAAATCCGGCATTAGTTTTCCAGTGCTGTGCTCTACCATAAATGTTGTGTTTCAAAGATATTCAGTTTGGGCATCAGTCACAAAGATTGTTTTGTACTTTATACAGAACACAGATTTGCTGATAAGTGGGGAACACGTCCATTTCACCTATTTTTTCTTCTGGAATTTATGGGAAAATACAAGAAATGCACGAGGCCTGATACGTGTGCAAAAGTTATGTGCTAATCCACTTTGGATGGGCAAGTTCTAACATCTGTTTGTGTAAACCACTGTGGGATGCACCCATTGAGACATGCATGGGTGTGGACTGTGCCTTGAAAGTTTGTCCTTGTATGTCCTTGAAAATCTGATTCACACTGAGAGCAAGATTTACAAACTTTTCAGTGTGGAAGAAAATGTATCTTTGCAGTAATTTATTGGTTGTTTCATCAACCTTTATTGTGAATAGATTTAAAATATGTAGGATAATGCACAAAATATCTTTTGCACATTAAAAAGGTGGGTGATTTTCTTGATGCTTCAAGCAGGTGCTCTACCCATGAGCAGCCTGAGCAGGAATCTGCCCTTGAGTAACCTCAGAACAAGCCATTGCTGTGCTGTGAGGGATGTGCAATGGACGTGGAGGAGAGCTCTTCTCTTCCTGAGATGTTCTTGCTTGGCTTCATTTATAATATAAGGTGACATAGGATTTGCTGGAAAGAACAAGCCAAATTCCTCCAGGACTTGCATAGAAAAGTCCTAGCAATAGATTTGGGCCAGCTATAGCCAATTCTGAACTGATGCTATGGGTGAAAAGGCAGGGTGAATCCTGAGGGGTAACTGAGGGTTACCAGGAGAGGCAAGGGTCGGCGCTTAGATAGATGGGCTGGAAAGCCTGTACTCCGACCAAGGTCTGAAGTGCAGAAGTGAATTGAAAGAAAGCAAATAGGTTCATGGTTTTCAATACATTAATTTTCAGTGTTCATATACTTCATCTGTGCCACACAGATGCCAGAGATTTAAAATAATTGTGGAACGGATGCCTAGAAGCAGAAGGTACGTCATGTTTAGTTCCTTTAGTGGGACTGAATCATTATTCTTCTTTATTGTACTTTCTTGTTACATCAAATGTAAATGGACATGAAAGGTATAATTTCCCTGGAGACTGAAACGATACTTTTGCCAAGTTTGGCGCCACATCATGTCATTCTGTCTCCCCCCTGCCTGATTTTGTCATGTATCTGTCTGAGCTTTCCATTGATAGTTACATAATTGCCTGAAGCTCTACTAATTAATAATTAGCATTCATTTTTCTCTTCTGCTACTTGAACCAGTTTTATTTTTGTGGGCTCTGGCAGAGCTACTGCCTGCAAGGGTGCTGAGCTGGGTTTCTCGTAGAGCAGAACTCTCACCATTCATTAAAAGATGCTCCATTGGGCCATCTTCAAAATAAAGTTGGTGCCTTGGCTTCTCTGCAAGGGATGTGCAAGGGATCCCACTGAAAGACACTCTCCTTTTCTTTCCTCCCGAGCTCTACTTTGCAATAATGACCAAGTAAAGGTCCTGTGAAATCGTTTTCCTAATGAGGGTGAAATGTGTGACCTGGGATATTGCTTTAATTCCCTTAGTAAGGTCAAGCACAGTTATTCAAAATGTTATTTAAGTATCTGTTTTTGTTGGCTTGTTCAGGTGTAACCCCAAAGAATTTTGTATCATCAAAGTCTGTTGTAATAAAATTTTAAAAAGTAGTTATGATTATATTTTCAAAGCAAAGGGAGTGAATATCAAAGGTCTACAGTCAGAGAAATTCTAAATCTCTGCTGAAATTGCTTTAGAGCAGATTTTTTGCACATAATTTGTGTTGAATTGAGGCTATTTTTATTTTCCACCCGAGGGAGATTCTGTTAAGAATGCTAATGAAATATTAAAATAATATAAGCTAAATGATTTTCTCTTTCCCAAGTAGTTCTGCTGGTGAATCTCTGCTGTAGTATCTCTGCTAAATAAAGAAGCACTAGTCGTAAACTGCGGGTCTGCATTACAGCTATGAAAGGATGATATTTATTTATTTACTTATAGGGTTTTATTTACTGCTACCTAAGATGTCATTAATTATAGTTGTCTGGATAAGTATACTTTTTCATAACTCTAGACTCACTTCAGTTATAAAATTTCCATTATGATTTCTTAGTGAAGGTTCAGAGAGTCCCTTGTCACTGAACTAAACTGAAAATCCTTGTAATGACAAAGCTTCTCTGACACTAAGGCTATGCAATCCTATTTAATTCCCCACCTCGGGATTTATTCTGCTCTGTCAATGGCGTAGCTGATGTTTTTAGTCACTTAGCAGCAAGTCATGTCAGAAACTTTGTGAAAATAAGAGCAAGAAGTGCATCTGCTTCTGTGAGAGTTGATTGAGTTTGGAAGGAAGACTTCCAAAAGTTCAATTTCTTGGTGTAGTTAAGCCTCTCTCGATGTTGATTGTGGCCAAGAGGGAGAGTCCTTCTCTGTTGACAGCTGCAGCATCCATCTCTTGCCTTGCAACAGAGCTACAACAGAGCTGACGACCCAAGGATCTAATTCAAGGAGCTAAACTGGCAAAAAAATGTCTGATGGTTTTGGAGGGCATTTTTTTCTGAACCAGGTGGTGAGATCAGAGAAGCACCAGTGCTGGTGGCCTCTGGTTGGGTTGGCTCAGCTGCACTGTAAAGCCATTCCTTAAAGAAAGTCTAAGCCATGGCTCAGGGCATTGAGTCACGAGTATTTTCTCTTCAAGAAATGAGCTGAAGAGATACCCTGCTCCTGCAAGTGTGCTTTTAAGTAACTGAGACCAAGCTGTGAGGAGCAAACGGTTCACAGCCTCTGAAGGTGCAAAGGCACCTTTCCAAAGGCAGGGAGCCTTGTCAGAAGTTCTCACTGCTGTCATTGCACTTACCGCAGTCTTCCATGGCCTTGAGCTGCATAACACAGTAATTCTATCTCTGGAAAGAGGGACTGATTTTCTTCTGTGCTATGAAATGTTCCATTTTACAGCAGGAACAACTGTAAAGGATGTAGTGGGAAAAATGATCTCGATATGCAGTTTGTGCAATCTGTAAAATTCATCAAATGTTATGTGAACTACTCGTGGAAGATACATTATAAGTTTTATTTATATATACGTAAATATATATGTCTCATTATCACCATAATATATATTATATGAAAAGTGTGTTAAAGTGTGTTTCAGAAGCCTGTCAGAAATTCAGCACTTTCCTTTTTTGTGACACATACTGGATATCTGCCTTCAATTTTTTTGAAGTTAGTTATCTGCAGCCATTCTCTGCTCTTGATTGTTTCCTCTTTAAGAAAAATGTTCCAGTTAAGGTATGGAGGAATTATTTTGGGAACATAAGTAGTCACTTCTGCAGGTGGGGGAAAAATACGCTTTAAATATTTTTTATTCACCAGGATTATGTTTCCTTTTCAGGAGAATTGGTCGTTTTCGTCTTTTGGCTAAAACAAAAGTGCTTTATTTTCTGGTTTGTTTAGCAGATGTTTAGAAGGCATCGTGACAAGAAACAACGGAGGCAGCAGCATACCTGCTCTGCAGTGTGCGACTTTTGTTTTGTGGTGTCGCGCTGTTGCCTGCAGGTCACCGTCACCGTAGCCTTCCCAGCAGCAGGAAGGGGTGGTGAATGTCCGAATTTCCCAAGGGCAACAGCTGCAATTTACTGATACTGAATTTTGGAGAGAGCTAAAATAGGTAGCTTTGGTTACTGAAATCGTATTCTTCCTGGTCCACCATTGTATGCCTGCAGATCAACACCTCTGTGAAACAAAAAGTAGTGGAGGTTGCCATGGGCTTGGCAAATGTTCAAGTTGCTCCAAACCCAGGGTGGTAATCTTCCGAGGAACTTGTGCAATGCATTACACTGCTATTATTAATCTACCTAGCAGAAAGTGATATGTGAATATTTTTCCATTTCCCATATAAGAATTGAAGCACAGAATATTTAAAATTATTTTTGCCATTTTATTTTCAATTATATATTATTAAATACTATTACAACTTTTATAACTTTTATAATTTATGACAACTTTTTTTTATTTTCAGGCCTTAGAAAAAATACCCCCAGGTAGATAACAATTTTTAATGCTTTTTCTTTTTTCCCAACTATTTCTGAATTTATCATAAAATGCATTCTAGCTTCAGATACTTGTCCTCGTATTCTGTAGTGTTTTAAAAATACTGAAGCCATTTATGCTAAAGGTATCCATCAAACTTTTTGCCTGCAAGAAATTCAGATATGGCTTTACTTTTGTGTTTCTCTCCACATACAAATAAGATGTCACTGTCAGCAAAAAGTATCTATTTAGTACAGTAAAATACCTTTCCCTTTTGCGCATTTCTGTAAGCTTGTCTGTTTGCAGTGAAGATGTAAATATGGTAGCTATATTTAAGTAAGAGGGAGTCTGTAGGTACAGAGTAAGGCAAATGGAGTGGGGGTTAGATCCCTGTTCATCTGTGTGGAAGGCATTGAAGTTAATGTTTTTAAAGAAAAAATATAATATTTCTTGTGATGTGCATTTTTAGGCTCCAGGCAAGTTCGTGTTTTGTCCCTTGTTGTTCTGGCTGTGCCCAGAGCCCCGTCTTTGGCAGATGCTGGTGGAGAACCAGTCTCTGCTGGTTGGGCTACGCCGAACTCTGATCCTCTGGCTCTCCCACACCGCCGTGTTTGGCTCGGAGCTGACACAAGAAGCTATTGTCTGGAGCTAAGAACCAGTGGAAGGAGGGTCACAGGGGAATAAGTAGCTGGGAGTTGGCCCCTGGGCCGCGTCACTCTCCGAGCTTGTTTTTCCCCCATGCCGCGAAAGTCTCCTTTTTGCTGGTCCATGAGTTGGTGTCCCATCAGCTACCGCAGAACACAGACTTGGAAAGAAGTCTCTTCTCTTCACTTCTGCTCATGTTTCCAAGAGCGTTCTTCAGTGCTTCCTGCGGGATGAGTGTGGAACAACAAAGCAGACTGCTGTACAGAGGTGAAAACATCAATTGCACTGACAGAAATGATTTTTTGATGGTTTACTGGCAGCATGAAAAGCAGAAGACAATGTTGTGTCCCTCAAGCAAAGACCAAAGGCTTCTCAAAAATGTGTAGGGAGTTGGACGCCTGTTCTGTTTGAATACCAGGATGGACCAGATGGCAGAGTCGGGTCCTGTCCGGGTAAGTTCTTGTCCAAAAATGAAGCTTTTCTGTACCTCTTATGTCTTCCAAAGGTGAAGCCATACACAAGGTGCCAGGGTAAGCAAGAACTTGCTGCTTTTCTTTTCCATTTCTGGTTTTTTTTTCACATAGTTTCTTGTTTTCTCAGATTTTTTCTATCTTTTCTGACTCTCTCCGTTCCTTTCCTCCAAATACTTTGCATTCGGTGCCAACTAAAATTGAAGTACCTTTTGCCTTTAGTAGGAATAGGATCAATCCTCCGTTTCCTTTTCTGTGCCTCTGTCTCTCTGGTTTCTGCTCTTTATTAACTCACATCCACAGTTTTAGTATAAGAATTGGAGATGGCCAAGCTGGAATGGGACTGGCTTGAAGTTCAGAGGCAATTAGATTCAGTCTGGCTTAGTCTCACACTACTGATGATTTAGTTCTCGTCACAGTCTGGTGCCCTCCACAATCTCAGTGTTTATCCATTATCCCTCTTTTACAATTAAATGGCTCAGACATTTGCACTGCACTGGAAACTCACTTAAAGCCGTTACAGACGGTGTTAATCAGGGGCAGCATCCTTCTGATGGTCCCATACGCTGCTTGTGGGTTTACACACCCATCGCTACTTTTTCATGGTTGTTCAAATGGTATGGCTTGTCTTTATTTTTATATGGATTAGATGTGTTCACCCAATCACTCCCAGTTGAGAGCAGTAACTTTTAATTGAGCTGTGATTAGCTTCTTAAACTACCTGAATCTGATGGCAGAAATGTATTGCACCTTTTGTTAATTAGGAAATTGATTGCTTGGTTGTGCATCCCTGGCGGTAAATATGATAAACTTTAACATGACAGCGGATCGATAGTTCAGGGGTTTGATTTCTTTGTTTTAAAGCAATCAGACCTGAGTATACCTCACCCCCTCCCCCCACAAAAAAAAAAAAAAGAAAAAAAAGAAAAAAGGGGAAAAAAAAGGTTTGAGGAGATCTAGGAGTTTTACACAGGCAATGTTGCATTGCATCCCTTCTGGGTGCTTCTGAGCGTGTATTCAGACTTGGGATACTGAGAATCAAAATGTGAGGCAGAAATGATAACTTCTGCCTATGAACTTAGTTTTTATTACCTTAGGGATGTCTCTACTTCATAATTTTTATCTTCTTTTTGCCTTCAGGAGAAGCTGATAGATGTATATGCCTTTAGAAACACCAGAATTGAATACCTATGGAGTAACTACCCCGGGCAGCTATAAATGACCCCTCTGCCAACCCCTCCCATACGTAGTTGAACTTAGTGAGTCGTATGACGTTTGTTTTCACTGAAACGGAACTTCTCTGAAACGCAACAAGCTGTGTTGACTTGAGTTGTACTGGAATATTTTATGTGCCTTTGTGTTAAGAGCAGATTAAGAAAGTAAAGGGAACTTGCTTGCTATTGAAGAGTCAATCACCCTGTGCCTTAATTGGCAGTCTCGGGTCAAATCCTGCACCAACTCTAATGCTTTCCCAGTACTTGATTGTAATCTATTTTGGGTGACATTCTGATAATGTCCTCTAATGTCATGGATCAAAGCTATGCGAGGCTGATGCCTTTCCAAATGATTGCCTAGTCTTCGGAAATGGTTAAATTGTCACTAATCTGTTTTAAGTACACATTCAGTACCATGTTCTTTTGCGTTGCTTGGCTGATATACATTTCCATGTATTTTGCCTAATTTTTCAGGAAAAAAAAATGTATATAAAAGGTCATTATGCACATGGTTTAGATGCTTCCTTTCTCAATGTGAAGTTTCTGAAGCTAAGACATCCCTAAATTAGTTTATCAGCAACTTGGTGACTTACCAAATAGTTATTGTCAGAAACGTCTCTATACCTCTGAACTTGTGCCCGATGGCAGACGGTTGTTGTTTTTTAGGTAAAATTAACCTACATCGCTCCTTTTTAAAAACCATGCTCATTCTAGTCCCTCAGAGGACCTGGTACAGTGGGTCTGAGCACTGTGGAGGCACGGCTGGTTCTTCCGATTAAGCCTGTGCTCCTCACAGTGGCTTGAGGTCTCCAATATTTTACGTGTGAAATCCCTCAGACCTGCCCTCTTGAAAGAGCAGGCTGAATTTGAGGGCAAGGAGCACAGTAATACAAACTCAAATGACCTCTTTCCAGCAAACTTGAACTTTCCAGTTCAAGTGGAAGTATGTTTCTGCTGAGACTGGTAATGTTTTGTCCTTCTTCCTATAAACCAGCCCTGAATTATGCAGCAGGATGTTCAGGAATCTCAATGCCTGAAACGGGTAAGACTGACAGGGACCAACTACTGTTAAACTATCAGCGTTAAAAATCCTGTCTATATTCAGCTCTTTACAGACCAAAGGCATTAGTGTTTTACAGCAGGCCAAAACCTTTAATGTCGTTACAGAAAAACGGTTCCAGTCTTATTCTTAGGTATATACAGTAGAGCTACCACATTAACAGCCTTATGTGTGGGTGGGAACATGTTAACTCAAAACAGCCCAGAAGATGCATACTGCTCATCTTTCCTTCTGAAACACTGCTGCTCTGACGAGTCACCTGAATGCCAAGTTCCAACTTTTACCATTATTTGTGTTCCACTGTGTGAATATTTTTTATCATTTCTACTTCAGTTTGAGCATTAGAGTCATTTATGGAAAGACAAAGTTTGATTCAATAGGTATTGGTTTGGAAAAAATCCCAGATGGAGAGCTAAAGTTCTGACAAAGCAGAATAAAACCTGTCTCCTCTCTGCAGTCTTTTAAGGTAGGATGAGCTTCCTTCACTGAAATGGGCATATTAAAAACTTTTTACATGTTGTAAATTTTTAAATCTTATTAGTTGCAAACAATTAAGCCATAACACTTGAAATGGGCTGAGCAGTCCACAAAATATATGGAACGTGAATTTATATATGGGAAGTGATCTCTGCTGGGATGCCTGCCAGGGGAGCCTGGGGTGAGCTGGAGTTCTGCAAAATTTACTGACCTGTTTGAGACCAAAGCAATCAGTGAATGTAGGACTTTTTCATGTGGCTTTTCTCTCTTGCATCTTCTAGCATCTGCAGAGATGTCATCTACTTCTAGTAAAAGTATTCTACTGATACAGGGGAAACGGTCTATCTTTCAGAAAAATCATAGATAACCATCAGCAACATCTCTGCCATGTATAGGAACTACAGAGTCATCCACCACTGAAGGAGTATATAACAAAATATTTTTCTAACATAACCCAGTTTCTAGATGTTTCTTCAAGATTGTGCTCCCAAAGATCCATTTCAGTGATCACTTACCACTTGTAATTACAGGGCTATAATAAGATACAATAATTCCTGTCATTGGAGGCGTAGTTCTGATGATGAAAGGGCAGAAGACTTTGAAGTAAAATAAACAGTGAAAATATGATTAGGAGGGAGATAAATGAGATCCCATAGGACAGGAAAAATTTCTGTCACATTATATTTTTAACTCCTGAAGCCCTGTGTGTTGTGTGATCAGCAGTGAAGGAAAGAATTCATTTGAGGCTCAGGTTCAGGATAATGGGTCAAAGTGGACCATTACAGATGCTGTTAGACTAAGAAGACACTATGTTAGCTAGACATTGTAGTGGTTAGACATCACTAGTGGTTTGAATCTGGGTATGTCTTTGCACAGGTTTTGCAAAATAGGATCTCGGTTCATGTGATACACAATCTGTTTTATATATAACTGCTAAATCTCATTTAGTTGATGTTTTTTTAAAATTACTTGTTATTTGTTATAGCTAAGAGTAACTTTTCAGATCTGATGCCTTACAGATATTAAGTTTATCTGTACTCAGGGCCATTCAAGGAACACTGCAGTTTGAAATAGTTTCATACATATCTTCTCCAAAGACTTAGATGAGACTCAAAGCTAAAATAAATGTGCAGAAACAACATCAGCATTTTGAAACCCAACATAATTTAGAGCATATTGCATGATTGAATTACAACCTAATATCTCATAATTTTTCCCACTTGTCAGAAAAGGTCATGCAATGCTGTAAACAATCAATAGTTTTCATGTCTAAAACGAAGAAGTTCGAACAGTTTTTCATGAGCTGTGAAGGTTAAATGAGGCATTTGCCAAGATCTATTAAGAGTCATCCAGGCTTTACATATTTTATAGTATGCTTAGTGGCATACTCATTACCATTACCATTAATGGTTTATGATTAATCAAAAGAATTTGGTTTAGATCCCGCACATGGAAATCATATAATTTATCTTATCTTCTGGGGATTATCCTGAAGAAATTGCTATATGAATGATCTTAATGTTCACTGGAGTTTATATGGTATGTTACGTGCAGCTATGCCAAACGTTATAATCTGAGAAAGAAAAATATGCTATTTGTGTATAACGTCACAGCACTTACATTTGCACAGATTGGTTGGGTAATTCTTGGCGTGTCTCTTATAAACCACCATTGTCACAGGCATATAGCTGGCATATAGAAAACACTATAGACTGAAACTTGGCAATTGGCTTGTCATGACTGGGGAGCAAATTAGATTTTGCCAATTTGGGGAGATACTGGTGTGGTTGGGCGCTTGTATAAACACACATATATTTACACAATGCATGCTTACAAAGGCCCATAAGGAGGCTTGGATGTTTGATATAGGAAATGGCAGATGGGGATCTTGCTTCAGTGGCAGCTGGTTCAAAACGGGCTGTACAGTAGGTCTTCAGAAGCAGCACTGAGTATAGTCTCACAGGAGGGAACAAAAAACCATGCAAGGAAAGTGTGGATGCATTCAGAGTACTTCACATTAGGCCCTTTTGCCAAATTCGGGGCTCGGTGGGAATTGGGAAAGCAGAGCCATCTTTCACTGGGGAGAGTGCAAAGTCAGGGTGCAAGGAGAAAGGCTCTGGCAGAGGCAGATGAGAGGTCTGCGAGCAGACCACCCTGGGCGCCAACAACTCCTGTCTTTCTCAGAGGCACCGGCCTCCAGCATTTCCCAGACGGGGATTTTGGCAGGGGAAAAGAGCCAGGAGCTGCTCTGCCGGGGCAGAGACGCCGTCAGGCAGCAGCTCAGCAGCTCCTGCCTCTCGGGGGGAGATGGGTCTTGGTCACCTCACTGCACTGAGCGTGGGCTTTGCTGACGGCCCAGAGGTGTGCTGGATACAGCCGTTTCCCCAAAATGTCAGTGTGGCGGTGCTTAGAAAGTGGAAAAACGACCCATCGTCGTGTGTTACTTCATTCCAGAGTGGGCAGCAGTAGGAGAGGAGACAGAGGAGAGGTACGTGAAAAGTGCTGCGTCTCAGCTTTTAAGTAGAGCAGGTCTAGTCATTGCGTTTGATAGCTATCACCCAAGAATGCTTTAAGATGCATTTCTGTCAACCTGCAGTGTGGAGGTGCCTGGAGATGCCCGAGTCAGCCCAGGCCCTGGGGTCAGGACCTCCGCTGCCCTCCTTGTGCTGCACCCTGCCTTTCAGCCAGTTATCAAGCCAGTTTTTGCTTTTGAGAGGGGAAGTTAATGCAATAGCTGTTCCACAGCTCCGTACCTGCCTTTTAAAATAAGACTTAAAATATTGCCAGCAACCTAAATCCTAGACAGAGCACGGATGATAAAGGATTAGTAAATAAAGCAGGGCATCAGTTTGGCCACTGGATCAGCTTATTGTCTAATCCTTGCTATCTCAATTTCACTCTCCGTAGATAGGGAAGCTCATATCTATTTACGGATCTCCTGGGATCTTTGGGAGGATTAGTCACTGGGTGTTCATAACCTATTTTTTAAGTGCTAAGTATTATGAGCGATTTCTGGGGACAGCACAAAGTATTAAACGTCATGGCAAAGCTGCAGAGTCTGATACATTCATTCTCTGTTTTCTTCAGAAGTGTTCAAGAAATTAGATTGGATCAACTTTATTTTACTGCTTAGGATTCGTATGGTGACCAAGCAGCAGCACAAAGTTACAGATAACCAAACCACTGATTTACTCTGGGCCTGCTGAACTGAAGTGGTGCACGTCTAGTTTCTGGTTTCCAGACCTGCAAACTCCCACTGCGCCTGTTGATAGCACAGGTCTCCAACCAGATCGGGCAGTTCCTATCTGCTTCTCTTACATGCAGAGGTATGAAATTCCCAAGTGCCCTATAACAAGCTCCCAGGGGCTAGTATTTCTCTAATTCCAAAAAGAGAAATAAATAATCGAGGAAATACAAATCATTCAAAGCTTGTACAAACTCTCCCTGCCCGCTCCCCCCCCCAGTAAATAAGTTTGAGATGTTCTTTGAGGCTTAGAGACTGCAGAAAGCCCAGGGACGTGCCTGAGCCCGAGCTGTCGAGGAACATCAGCTCAATTCTGTTCTCTAATTGTCACTGCACAGGGATGGTCTTTTTTCTTAAATGCCCAGGAATTAACTATTTACAGCAGTTAATTTTTATATCAAAGGCTTTCAATAATATAATATGTTCAAAGATTATAACCTTATGAGGCCTTTGTAGTGTTACACGAGGATGGAGAGAAGTAGTTATGAAAGGGTTGGGTTTTTTTTTTTGGAAAAAGATACTTCCTCTTATTTTAAAAATATCACTGAAGATGCAAAAGGAAAAGATAAACTGATTTTGACCTGGAGCATCAGTGTCAGTTTTCCCTGTTTGCTCCACACACCAAGTTTCCGGGATACCCACACCAGCGTTGGGTATCTCGGCTATACGGCACTGTACGTGCAGGCAGCACTCTGCCGTAAATCAAATGGCACTGTGCTCCATGCTGCAATATTTCCCTAGTCTATTAATAGCAACCCTGCCTGAACACCCTGCAGCCTTCAATGCCTACATGTTATGTATGACACTTCAGGGGAAATCCAGAAACCAGTGAAACCACTGCCGTGGTGGGGTTGGAGTTTCATCCTTAGGGATTTGGGCTTTGCACAGTCCCTAACCAGATGATGGGTTGTCTTACCATGATGAAAAGAATACTGGGTTTTGCTTATAAATGAGATGAAAGGGTTTTTTTCATGAGAGGGAAGCAGTTTAGCAAGCAGAGAGAGGATGAGTGGGAAGGCAGAAAGTTCATATATCAAAATCGACACTGTTTAGATGTGAGACAATGGTCTTAAATGAGTCTCACAAGTTGCTCAATTTGCTGATCCTATTTTTCAGCGAGGAAGAAATATTGATTAATAACATTGGGATTCATAAATAACCACTGAAGCTATGAAAGCTTGATATGGAGTTAAAAGGAAAAGTCCATGTGGTAATAAGCCTATGCCATTTTAACAGCGTTGGGCAGCAATGTAAACAGTCTTCGAACCGCTGTTAAAGTCATGCAACATCTCATTCCTTAAAACCATGAGTAATTGAGTTTTCTCATTACCCAGATTATTCACTGTGACAAAAAGCAGAGATATTTTTTGCCGGTCGGCCGAAGGCTGCTGTCTGATGTCCTTGGCACAGGAGCTGTGCATGCCGGCGGGATGAGGGGCAGTCCCAGAGCACTTTCAGATGCCTCTTGTAAATGAAGTCAGTGGAAACTTTCCCACGTGCGGGTGTTCTGACTTTGCTATGAGCTCAAAATACTGTGAATTTTGATACTTGTATGTGGTTTGGGTTTTTTTTTGTTATTCTTTTGCTTGTTTGGTGTTTTTTTTTCTCTGCAAGTTTGCAGTGGCAAAGGAGGTGGCCAAGCAGGCATTAGGAGAAGTGAATGGCTTTATTGGACAACTTGCATATTGTGATGTTATTCTGATACCAAGGATGGCAGTGTAAACCTCAGAGAAACCAAATTCATTTCAGAAAGGTTATATATATGTAGATTATTTGCATCCTATCCCCTGTCTGTGCCTCCCCTGCCCCAAAAAACAAACAGCTTTTTTGTACTACTGCAGTCTCTAAGGACGTTTGCAGAGATAAACATGTGCTGAAGTCCTTGTAGGATGGAACATTGAATGGGAAGCAAAACAAAACAGGCATATTGCCACCATCTTTCCTATTTAAAAAGAACAGACACTAAATTCTCTCTGTTGAGTCGGAAATACCCTCCTGGACCAGGTCTTGGCTCTGCACTGTCTAGTTTGTCCTGTCAGGAGCAGGACACATTTCTGGGGGACTTTAAGGAGAAATCAGAGTGACTGTGCCTAGAAAAAAATGCAGAACCTTCCCTTCTGAAAATGCCTACCACAACAGTTGTGAGCATTGTTTTCAGAACAGAAGCCTCACCTCTGTTCCAGGTGGGGGAAAAAAATCCCCCGCTCAAATCCCAAGCTGGTAGTGTGTCATATCGACCAACAAAAGCCCAAAAAAACAATGACAGAATTATTCCCAGCAGTAACTCCACTACTGAAACAGGAGCTCCAAGGAGGCCCTTAGAGATTTTATTTTATTCTACTTTATGAGGCAGGAGATCAGGCAAGGCGATGAAGAATACCAGCTTAAAAGTCTCTAAAATAAATGATAAGGATTTACTCTCCCAATTTAAACGCTGGGCAGCTGGGTAGGGTTGGCCATAGAGTGGAAACCCAAAGTGGGGAACAACCTGTGAGTCCCAGGGAGCCTGTGAAAGCGTCTTTGAAGTTCATTGCATCCCGCCGGGGACACGGGGTGTGCACCAGCGCGATGGGGGTCCCCTGACCCCCAGTGAGGCAGCGGAAGGGCTGGACCCAAAAGCAGCAGTGCCATCGACTCCCGTCTTGGACATATCAGGCTATAGTTTGCTGTCCTTTATGGCACAGATTTGAGTGTCTTCTCTTCTGTTACAATGTACCACGTTATTCACAACAACTAGATATAAATATTGTTATGTAGCAGTAGCGCAAAGCTAGATGTAATGAGTTTATTTAGCAAGAACCTGTGCTCTGTGTCTATAGTTTCACCACCCTCATCCTTTGTCCTGCTGTAAACTGCAACTCTGGGCAACGTTTGCATGCTGTTTAGCCAAAATTAAAGACCTTGTTAGATTATTTCTCTTTGGAGAAAGTGATGTTATGACTTGGTATTTCTTTGACAGAGTGCTGCTTGTTTATAAAATATTTTACCCTCTTAGGACAGAAGGAACAGGAGCTATTTTATGTGTTTGGAAATGTATGGCCAACGAATGCAACTTGTGAAGGAAAGGCTCATATTTGCCCTTTCAGATTGCCTCCAATCTCCTTGCAGACAAGGTTTTTCCTTTTTTGCCCCTCGTTGCCAGCCTGCAGTCCATCAAATCCTGCCCTCCTGTTGCATTTGCTGAAAGAGCACCCGGCCTAGCGAGGCCCAGAGGATGCCCAGCCCCTGCTGATGAGCTCCCCGTTTGGAGTATCAGTCTTGGTTCCTTCCTCTACCACATCAACAACGGGGGGAAAAAACCCACTTTGTCCATTAAACTAAAAAGGAAGAAGGCTCAGACAGTAATGTGTAGCTGATGGCAAACTTTGATACATCCCATTATAAGAGTACTGTTATGGATTCATTAAGTCCCTCCATCTTCTTTTTAAAAAGATCATTTTCCATTGGTGGGTGGCAGATCTTCCATGTCCTGTAATGTAATCCATCTTTTCCTAGCTCAGCTTCCAAGGCTGTCTGAAGGCTGATGTCTGAAAAGATTTGAGAGCTGTGCACATCGGGTTTCTGCTGTCACGATTGAATTGTCTGCTGTTACATACATTGCTGTGAGTCAGGAAGGAATTTACTGTGAATGTAGACCTTCTGGGAATGAGCCTTCAGTACCAGAAGCTAATTAACTAACGCAGTAGCTTTGTTTTTTATAACAAATCTCTGGTGTTTCTGCCAAAAATCTTCAGTCACATCTTCAGCTATGCAGACACGTGTGGCTACACTTAGCTCATCAAATCTGTGCTTAGTCACCTGAATCTGCCTTTTAGGGGTGTTCATTTCCCTGGCACAAGTGAAATGAAAGTAATAGATACTCAGCACCCCTGAAAATAGAGGGTTTTCTTCTTTCTAGGGAACCCATATATCTGTATGAATTTGGAGGAATGATTGCTGGCACATTTATTGAGAATATAGTCCTCTCAAGTACAGACTGGGTTAGATTTCTCCTCTTGCATCTAGACCTTGCCTGAGAAGCTCCCCGAAAAATTGTGGCTTGGCATTCAGTGTGTTATGATTTAAAAATGCTTCTGATTTCCAGAAACAATAAAATAATAAAAAAAAGATACTAGCAGGAAAGGGATATTGGACGCAGAGGTGGTCAGGTCTCTGAATGAGCCCATCGTGCTCTAACTGGCGTCAGAGGCTCTCGGGCTGCTTCTGCCGAGCGACTTCATCGCTTTGTACGCCGGGCTGGGCTGCTCAACGCGGCCGAGATGGACTTTTCCAAGGAGAGGTGGGAGCAAGAAGCAAACAGACTCAGGTAACTCAGGACGCTTTCAATCTTCTATTATTTTTCTACAGCAGAAGAGGGAGAGATGCTACACCTGATATATGTAAAGGTGATTCCTCCAGACGAGCTTTGTGCCAAGCGGCGCTGCTGGTGCTGAAGCAGCGATGCGCTGGCCACGCCGCCCGCCGCGGCTGCCTCCTGCAGGGAGTACGGAGCCGCAGGCAGTGCCTCCTGCCCGGATGGAAAGCGAGAATATTTATGGAGTTGCAGTAGCAAAAAGCTACAAAAGCTTCTCTTTTAGTAATAGAAAGTTGATCTCAAAAGGTCATGATCATATATAGTATGGTTCTTCTAGTAATGAATGCCCAATAAATACATACAGTTTGCTGTTGCTGAATTTATCAACGCAGGACCCTGGTCCTGCTAAGGAGCTCGTGAGATCAGGCACTAATACTGTGTGACGAAGGAGTTTTTCGGTCCGCTGCTAGAGCGGCTGCTGATGGTCGTTGAGGGGTGCTCGTATGAATCTGGTCAATCATTAAAACACCCGACAGCTTCTGCCCACAGATTGCATGAAGAGACTCTTTAAAATGACCACTGCTGTAAAAGTTTGCCGACAGTTGTTACTGTGGAAATCTTTAGAAAATTTGTGTGCTTACAGCTGCATCTTACAGAGGCCCTCATCCATAGTGACATAATACAAGAAATGAAGAAATTTAACTTATTTTTAGCTGAGAAAATGTGCTCCTGTAATTGGATTAGCTGGGTTTTCATTTGCACTTTTTTCTTTTGTTTCCTCTCTCCAATCGCTAACAATATCTGTGCTGCTCGCTTACCCCAGCAAATAATTTTTAGCTTTTATCATCATAATTATGAGTTCACAAACACTCCTGAGCAGGTATATAGCTTACTGTATAGTTAATTCCTACACACAGCATGCATTTATGCGAACAAGCCAAATCTTAACAACAATTAACCTTTTGAACAATTTAAAATGAGATAAAAGGAACGAAGCGCTTTGTTTTACACACTTAACCAAGGTTTTTAATTGCCAGCGCTCGTGGAGCAGCACTTGAAACGCGCTCTGCCTTGCTGACCGCTCACACAGGAGAAAAAATACCGCAGCCGTGCTGAGAACTTGGTGAGTGTTGGACCTGGGAAGTGAGTCCTAATCTGGTTTTATTTTGTTTGCAAAGAGCCTGTCCTGGCAGGCAGGGGCCAGCAGCCGCTGTCGCCCCTCTCCGTCCTGCCTTTGGCTGCTGCTCGCTCCCGGGGGGTGGCTCGTGGTGCTGTGCCCGGGCAGGGGCACGCTGCAAAACCACGTGGTTTTTGGAGCCGTGCTGGGGCATCTTCCCTACGCCTGGGACCAAGCTCCCCGGCATTGCCACGGGGACCACTATGAGCTCTAGTGCCACCCGTTTCTATTAGAAAGAGAGTCCTCGTAGATGGTGCTACCTGTTCTTCCTAATTGCCATTCATTACCAGGGATGTGCGTTCCTCACTGCACCACTCTGGGGAGTTTGCAATTGACTGTAATAAAATAAATAACCATTAAAGCCGCAATAAACATTTATTTCTTTGCTTTGCCTTCCACGAGGAGTAACCCAGGAGTGCTGAGAAAATGTCCGTGACTGTAACCCGAACAAAGGCAGAGAGTCCTGGCGAAGTGGGCACCCTGCGGCTCCAGCGGTTGCCCGGGAGGGAGCGGATGGGCTGGTCGGGGGGTGAAAATGGCTTCGCTTCGCCCTTCCTGGGCTCCTTCCCCTCACACATGGAGAGATGCCTTTTCAAACCCGAATTTTATAAGGCCACAGGGCTGTGGAAGAATAAGGTGAGGCTGGGTAAGGGATTTGGGGAAAGCCCCAAGGAAGGCCCTCTCTGTCCGAGTGGTGCTGAGATGAGCACTGGCACATGGTGTCTGCGCGGGGAGAGGACGATGCTGCGGAGGCACCGACCCAAGCTCCCATCGCGGGAGGGATTTTCTGCTCACAAATAGTCCTTGGCTGTGCTTTCCTTTTCGGTCTGTATTCCTCTGTGGGCCTCTCACATCTCAACTTTCTTTTGGTCACACTTCTGTAAAAACTGATTAAATTTAATCTAGATTCAATGAATACAATGTGGGAATTAATACAGTAATTAAAGGAACTTAGGTTCTGTTTTTATCTCTCAGTGTTAGGAACTTCAGGCATTCACAGCTTCCACCTGCAGAGTAACTCCAATGTTTTCTGCTCAGGAAACCCACCACCGGCGTTAGCTGGACAGTTACTATTCTTTTTAATGGCAGTGGTCAAAACAACTTGTGCCTCTGTTCTGCCAGCAAACTGAATTTCGTTGAGGTAGAAAAAATAATAAGACATCATCATGAACGATATTTAGTACTGTTAACCCTCTTAGGTTCTGATGTGTACAATGTCATTTGTCTTAAATACATTTTTGCAGCAAATCATCTTTTCTTGCCCTGGCTTTTAAAATGCAATGCATCTCTAATGTTTTCAAATGGCAGTTATCTGCTTGTGATTCAATGACTGGTATTGCCGGTCTCATCCTCATGCCACTGTTCCTCTCTCAGAGTTAGGAACAGATCCCACAGAAGAGAGACCTTTCCTGATACTCCACAGAAATGGACCCTCCTCCTGCTTTTTTGTCCCAGAAGTTAGAATGCTAGCACGGGCCACTTGTGGAAATAGCAATTTCTGCCTAATAGCTTTGTTATAGCCATGAAACTACGCAGTCTAATGAGCTGTACGCTTTAATGATGTCCTGATAATGGTAGAATAGAAGAGATTATATTTTTTTTAAAACATACAAAAGGCTGAGAGTAATGAAGTGTGGAAGGATGAACCGTGTGGGTGGAGTATTGTGATCTCTTGAGTCAGGCAGCTGGGTTACTTAAAAAAAATCCGATATTTCCCATAGTGACATTCCCTGTGATTTAAGAAGCTCATTATACCCTCTCTTAATTTTAACCCGCGTGATTATAGTTAATACATATCTTAAATAACATCTGTCCCAGATGATCTGTGATAAGTTAGATCTAGTGGCACAAAGTAATTCTAAGCCTCCTAATGACATCCAGATGATAATAACCATTTTATTTATTGATCATATTACTCACCTAACTGTATACTGAATCCAAGAGAGAAGAAAAACACGGTCTGCACAGAGCTAATAGTGAGTGGATTGAAATAGAGTGGACTGAAAAACTGAGTTTAAGGCAAAATGACTTATCTTGTTTAGTTCTGAGAAAAACACAAAGATCATTTTTTCTTCCTTTGCATTCTCACAGCTCAGTGCTGTCAGCTGTCTGCTGACAGACATTTGGATTACAACTCTTTTGCATAAGTAATGTACATTTATATGAACAACAGCAAATTGTCCCCCCAGATCCCTGCTCCCGGTACCTCCAGGAACACGGCAGTGGCCGGACACTGGGACAAGATCTCACAGGATTGTGTGGAGCAGACAGTTCTTGCTGGTGTGGTAATGATACTTCTAAAGTGAAACTTGGGTTTTTTTGTTCAGACATACATTCAGATCTTTGTTTTCAGGGGAGTTGGGTACTTCGGTGTTGTTTTTTCCCCTGTATTTCTTCCCTGTACAGGGGGCTAAAAAGGCTGTGACAGCCCCTCGGCACGGTCGCCCCATCATGGGGACCCTGGGCAGCCAGGGAGCAGACCAGACCCACCTCGCCTCATTCAAACATTTTGGCAAAAATTATAAATAAGGTATTTTTTTCTTTTTTTTCTGATGCATGCAGATCTCCCAATAGGAAAAGAGCTCAGAGGAGAGTGTGCTTTTACGCATCTGCAAGACACTGTGACACTTTGCAGCGGTTTTCATTGCTGTTAGAAATGCACCATAAAATTCAAGTGAAAGGTAAGGTTCAAACTACCAAATTATTCTGTTGGACTGAGGATATTCGAATTCATCATCTAAATTTCTAAATCTCATAGGAATTTATCAAGTGTCAGTATAAATTACTGTTATTGTTGCTATTTTTCTGTCAAACAGATTTGGTTTTCCTGAGCCTGCAAAACGCTTTCACCAAATTACCTCAACTGACAATTTTTAAGGGGCTGATATTCACAGAACCACTGCCGGCCCCTTAACAGCTCGGAGAGGCAGAGCCTTTGCGCAGTGCGTGCGTGGACAGAGGAACGCAGAGCAGTGAGAGCTGGAGCTGTGACCTCCTCACCCCCCTTCCACACCCCAGCGCTCCCGCGCAGGGAGCTTCGGCTGCTCCGTGTCTGCTGCCGGTGGCCCTGACTCTCTCCTGTGTCACCCTGAATTGCAAGGATGCCTCTGTCATTTGGTAAATGCGTGACTTTAACTTGGAGAAGTGGGAGGAGAAGGTGGGGAGGAAAAAAGGGAATATTGGCAAGTTTGTGTTTGCAGTGTGCTCTGGAGCTAAATGTGCAGCCACGCGAGCGCGCTGCCGGGCGGGCATGCAAATGGCAGGGAAAAGGTTTGCGGGATGCCTCCATTTCTGCTGCATGAACAAATGCTAATGTGCACATAGCAGAGTCCTGCCTAAGTTCGTTGTGATCTGGATTTTTAGTAGCCCATGAAACTGGCCTTCGAAATAGGTCCTTTTGCAGGAGCTGAGCTTTGGAGAGAAACGTTCCCCAGAAATGTTGCCCCAGAAGCTGCAGAACCCTTTCTGAGCACTCAGACCAGCACAAGGCGATTCAGGCCCTCCTAATTCAGCCTTATATTAAGTAAATTATTTTCTGTAAGAGAGCTGAACTTGCTGAGGCAATGTTTTCTCGCTTTCTTCAGGTTGGTAGAGAAGCATCGTGTGCGTGAGGACCTGCTGGGAGGGCAGAGGAGGGACAGAGAGGACCCGTAGAGCACAGTAGGAGGGAAATACTTAACACAGCTCTTTAACCTGGACCTTTATTCCCTCTCCAGTATCTCTTACGATGATTTATACAAGTGCGGTACAGCAGTGCCAGATCTGCACGAAAGCTTCTAAGATCAGAAAAAAAAAAATTCCCACGTGCTTGTCACAAAGCACTTGTCATTTTTTAACTGTTTTAAAAAATATTTTATTTATGCAGCACCAGGTATTTTTTGCAGGTTTTACATAAATATTTATAAACCCCTGCATATCTTTGATATGAAAGTAATTTCTCTTATGATTCTCGTTCACGAAATTGCAGCCTTCTCAGCAGACGTTAGGGAAGTCCTTGCTCCCCATATCCCTTCTTCCCCCTGGAGGAATCATTTCTTTGGTCCCTTCTGAGGGTGACAAAGTGCAGGCACAGCCCAATTGTCGTTAGCGCTAAATGATGTGTTAGGTCTTGTGAATTTTGAGCACGTCTTAACTTACTATTAGCATCTCAAAATCGCCATGTAATGTAACCAAATCCCACTTTGCTCGGGGGAGTGGCAGGGCTCAATGACGGGGAGGCTGGGGTCGCCCAGGGACGGTCGCCCAGCCGTGTCCCCGCGGGATGGGCAGAGCCCCGGTGAGATGCTGCTGAATTTCACGGAGCAGCACCCAGCTCAGATTTGTTCCCGTGCAACTAGTCCCTCACCCTCACAGGTACTTGAAATTGTTGAGCCACCTATTTACTTCACCCGATAATTGTTTTAGGAATTACTCATACCGTGTGCTTGGCAAGATTCATAGAGGTTTCCCCGGGAAACTGCAGATCTTCAGGGACTCAGCTACTTTATATTCACAGAGCTCGTTCTTCAGAAATACCCAATTTTCTAACTATTCTTTAAAAAAATGAAGTATTCTTTCCTCGTCTGAGCTAGAAACACATTTCTCATGCAGAAAACATGTTTTCTTTCACATTTTGGCAATTGCACTGTAAAGCAGAACAACAACATACCAGGCTAACAGGGCTTGGGACTGCTGGCTGTCTTCTCAGCTTTCAGCACCTTGAACTTGGGTCTGCTGCACCCACAGTGAGTTCCTCCCTTGAGTAGAAAAGGCAAAACACGGTGGCCTTGTGGTCTATACTTCTTGTACGAAGCTGAAGTATGGTTAATGCAGAATGTTTCCTGTGCTGTGTCCTTCTTGACTGTAGGGAGGGACAGACTTCAGGGAAGCGGTGGGTGTTTGCACAAGCTGAAAACCTCAGCCCAAAATCTGTCCAAAGCTGCTGCATGGGCTTCTTGGTACATGGTGATGTTTCTCATGATGGTTCATATGGATTGGAAATTGGCTTGGGGATTTAAGCTACATTATGGGTCTTGGAGATTCTTGTGAACAAAGTACAGCAGATGCCACCAGGACCAAACGCTGATGAGATGTTGAAAGCAGCCCAGGCAAGTTGGGTTATATCTGCTGGCGGTCATGCTTTGCGGGCCTGCTCAACACTCACATTTCATTTTGACTTCAGTTATCGTGATGACATATGAATTTTTGGGAAAAACATTGTCTGTCTCCAAAGTGGCAGCATCTCTGTGGGTGCGAAATATCACAATTCCTTTCAAAGAAGCTTCTGACAGCTCATCCCAGCTGAGGACCTGACCATGTGTGTGGTGCAAAATGTCTGCTCTTTTCCACCTAACACTGATAACCAGCTGGGCCAGGATTTAGCAATGAAAGGTTGGTGGTCCTCCCACCACAGCTGCTCAAGGACCCAAAGATGGGTAAGTTTCCACTGGCACAGGCAGTGCTTGTGGTACAGCCTGTGCTTGACCAAGCGTTTTGTCCCAGGGCACTCCTTGCACACTTCATGTTTTCAGGTAGCTTTAAATAAACATAATGAGTTTTCAAACTGGTGTTTAATTTTCTGGGAATGGACATGCAATTTTCCTTTCCTGTTGCTGTGATTTCCTGTAGATAAGGTTCCTCATGGTGTGCCCAGGGTAGGCTGATGCCTATAGCAATGCTCATTACTTACTAATTCCCCAAACTGGCTTCTACTTTTTTTACAAATAACACAATTACTACTCAAAACCAGTTATCAATATGAGGTTAAGCTTATGAGTGTATCATTAACAAAAATTATCCTCTAAACCTCCTCTATCTCCTGTATGAATTACAATATTTGAAAGAAATATGGAAAAAAGGTGAGCAAGAGAGCGCATAAAGCAATGGTCTAAAATTGCTCTTTCTGAGGGTGTGTTTTTCAGTCTCAGCAACTTGTAGCAGGACAGGGTAGGAT
Organism: Calonectris borealis; assembly: GCF_964195595.1. NCBI lineage: Eukaryota > Metazoa > Chordata > Aves > Procellariiformes > Procellariidae > Calonectris > Calonectris borealis. The sequence continues at coordinate 43,214,917 of NC_134318.1, forward strand.
GTGGGACTGATCTCCCAAGCTGACATAAGCCTTGATTCAAAACCCGAAATGATTTTGAGGGTGGTTGGATCAGTCCCTCCATAGCTGTTCTCCTTTTTATGTTTTTCTGTCTCCTTTCTTTGTCCCTATGAAGATGCAAGTGAGTGAGTTAGCATGGAAACACTGTTTGTGGTCTTCATAGGTGGGAAAAACCAGTTGAAGGCACAAGATCCTAGCACTGAATTTGATGAGATTGCTCCACGTAGTGTTTACCCAAGTGTATTTTCTAACCATGATAAGGATGTGGATGTGATTGATTTTTATGTCATTTGGTCGTTTAGGACAGATAAGATTCTCCAGCTTCACATGGTTTAGCCAGGAAAGAGCCGATACGCCTGTGATCATATTCAAACATACCCAGTCTTGGACGCTATCAAAACTTCCTTTGGAAAGTTAAATAAGAGATGAGGTCAAGAGTTTTGTTATGACCGGTAGTTGAGTTGAATTACTTGGTCACCATTGAGTGAATGATTTTTTTCACTTTACCCTTGACCAATGTCAGTGTTGTTCTGTTCAGATGCTTTTTCTATATAAATCACTCTGCCTGAGTGTAGGGTAACCGATGCCATCAGCTGCTCTTGGGCTTTTGTTAATATTTGAAGCCGCATGAAGAAAATGGAGAGAAATCCTCACTAGCAGCCTTTATTTTTTATTTTGGTCACTTCCAAACTAATAAGGACAATCTTAACTACTGAGAATTGGCAAAATTCTGGTGTTCACATGTGAACAACCAAGGGCTGCAGTCACTGAACCACCCCAAAAATTGTCTCCTGGGGTCAGAGCCACCATAAAGGGCTTGGTGTGGATGCACCGCAGGTGGAAAAGGAGATCTTGAGCTTCCATGCTTCCCGACCCAAATTCAGATGCTGATAAGCAAGTTGCTGTAAATTGCTTGTCAGTAGGTTTTACTTTCTTTTTAGGCTCAGCTAGTTTTCTCTTGACATAATTACACCTAATATACTAATGGGTAAGTCATTGGGGATCTATGCTGGCATAATGAAAAGGGTTTAACTACCTGCAAGTTATCGTATAGATCTCTGATTTAGCTCACATCTCTGACTCTTTGGGATGCAAATTGTGTCTCTTTAGTCTCCTTCACATAATGATAGAATGGAAGTGGCTGCACATGAGGGATGTTACAAAATAGGCTTAATTTAAAAAGGTTACTTCACGTGTCCTGTGAAGGTTCATACGTTGTGGATGGAGAAGATAATGTGATTCACTGATGCTTCGGTGAGACAGGGTGTACGGCATCACTGTGGGAAGGAGCCCGGCCAAAGGTATGGGGATGGGGCTGCTATCCGCAGGTAAAATCTATCATCCTCAGTAGTAGAAACCAGTGTGAAAGGGGGAGGACAGAGCTGGTGCATTGCACTCCAAGACCTTTGGTTCGTCACTTTCACAGATGTTATTTCAATTTGAATGTATTTTCCTCAAGAAAATGTAGTCAGGGACCTGGGTATTGAAAAAGGAACATACATTGTGAAATGTCAAATAATGCACCATGTTTCTTTGCAAAGAATGGTCCAGGATTCTGTGACCGAGCCCGCCAGTTAAAGTCAGCCAAGAGCTGAGGCAGGGGTACCTGATGGGCAATTTTTGTAAGTGGAGCTTTTGTCAAAACTGCAGAGCAAAGAGAAAAACATATTTTTAAGACTTCAGTTGCTGCATCTTAAGCTGATGCATCCTGTCAGATTGGATCTCTCATGTCAAGTTACAATCTGACTTCAGATGTCACAACCCAGCACATCAGCCACAAATCTGCCAAGCTTGGTCTTCATGTGAGAGTTGTTCAAAGACAAAGCTTACGGGAAGAGCTTTTATTTTTGGATTCACTTCTCACAGTATGTTTCAGACCAGGTACTACTGCTAAAACCTTTCCTAGATGAAAATCAGTGTGGTGTGTATATACCTGCATCATGCAAGGCTGTTTCAAGAACAAGACTAATGTCTGATATCTTTTAGGTCTTGTTTGTCTCCAGCTGTCATTTCCTCCTGTGCCAAGTATCAGGTGCCTGATCACTGCCATGTCTCCCACGCGAGACCGTGTTTGTGCTTGTGGGACGCATTGGCTTGAAAAGATCTGCAGGTGTGAATATCAGGTTTCCTTTTTGAATAAAGGCATTTGGCACGTCCTCCCCAGACCGTATCTTCAGTGTGAGCAAACCCATCGCTTTCAGTCCAGGGAGGCGGCTTACATCGCCCGAGGACCTGTCCCAAAGCTCCTCTTGAAGCCGAGTTGTCTGCTATTTCTGTAAATAATGCACTTGGGCAAGTTTATGCCAGGGAAAAATGCTGATTTGGGAATCAAAGTGAGCCTTACTGGCAAAGAGTTTTTATGCTGCTGTACACAACTGGAGGATATGTTGGCCGTGTCTCAACCCAGAAATGTCTCCTCCTGACTGTACTGGAAAGTCTGTAGTGCAGTTTAGGCTCGGGGATTATATGGACTCTGCTTTGCAGTGAAAAAGCACATCTCTCACCTTATGCTGTATTAGCTTTATGATGTGCATTCACATCACACTAAATAAAAAAAATCAGCTTTAATTGTGCTTGAATGACGGAACAGGTTTGTGCTGCCACTTGGATTTTGGTTCTTACAGATGCTAAAATAAAGATTCTATGCTAATTACGTATACATATATTAGATAAATACCCAATAATTTATCTTTTTAGTTAAAAGGTAAGTAAACTAAAAGTTAGTCTATAGTTGAACACTTAGTGGCTACCCTGTTATTCAGCGGACATGAAGGCACAAATGGAAGAGCCAAATTCTACATTTACACTTTTTAACAGAGATCTGTCTTACAATGAAATCCCATGCTGGTTAAAAGTCTCCTCCTCATCCTTCTCCTTCCCTTACATTATTTAATGTCCTTTCACTATGTTTGAGACTTATACGAGAGGTCCCAAAATGGGCCCCAGGAGGAGTTAGGGGGTCACTGTAGAGGGCTGCAGCCACAGAGAATGCAAAGGCAGCACATCTGGTGCAACCTGGTCCCTCACACCTGGTTGATGCAACCTGGTTCATCTCACCTGGTTGAACGAAAAAGGTTAATTTCATCCCTGGGAATCATGGGCATGAGAAAAATAGCATAGCAGTTATGCAGGATGCATTTTCAGAACGCTGCTGACTGTAGGTCTCTGCTGCCCCACTTCTGTCACCAAGAATCAGACCCTTCCAGAGGTGAAAATGTCTTTAAAAACCTCTTTCTCTTTACGCTTTATACTTGTGACTGTCCCCAGTGACAAGTCCATGATATGTTCCCAATATGTCGTCAGGCCAGAGATCAGAGCCTGTGTGGATAAGAGAAAAATACGTCAAGCATCAGCATCTGCCCTAATAGCAAATATTAGGTTGGTTGAAAGTAACACTTTTTACAACCTATCTTCTGCACAGTTAATTAACCTTCAAAACCAGAGGCTTATGTAGTTTGCTAGGCAGAAGTAGTCTTTTAGGACTATGATTTAATTAACATGACTAAAGGGAGGTGGTTGGCAGAGCGAGGTGTTTGCATAGGCATTGTCTGACCCGCTCTGGGCATGTGGAGTTTAACATGAGTAAATAATTGTATTTGGCACCTGCTTAGTATTGCACTTCATCTGCTGTTTCTCCAGACCTGCGATTAAAATCATCACGTTATGTTTTACAATATTTTTTATGTATTATTGATGGCACCTTATAAAATTAAATTGCATCACATTCATAGTAATGCAATTGAAGTTTCAGTCTATTAACGTTTTATTGCTGGAGGGGACAGTAGCTGGTTGTTTGAGCTATACAATATATCCCAAAGGGCACAAGAACTTGCTGAAAATATGGAAAATTTAGCTTTCAATAAATGTATTAAATTGTTGCAACTTTTTCATGATAGTGGTTGACTTGCACTAGAATATTATTTTCTTTAACGTTTTGGAGACAGTGGTGCCTCCCGTGGTTTTTGCTGTGTGCTGCAGATACCACAATACAACAAGAGGACAACATTTATTTAAGCCTCTTAATATTTCTCAATCAGCAGCATGGGATGTTTTCTTGAGAGAAAGACCTATTCTTACACTGCATCTCTGTGTTAAAATATCCACAGGGTAGGGAGGCTTAATCTTGAAGCTTGTTAGGAGCCCTTCCTAGCCAAATGCAGAAAACCGCATCCTTTTTACCACGAGCACTGCTTCTTATGATAAACTCCCCGCTCGTTTTTAGAGATTTGCCAGGCATAAATTACTCGTGCTGTTTCCCCTTAACATTCAATTCAGATACAGCAGTAGGGGTGCAGGCTGATGCTGCTGTTTAAGGAGCAGCTGTTCTCACAGTTGCTTTCCCCACTCTCCTTGCAGGAATAAAACGCTTCCCAACCCTCTGTTTTTCCAGAATAATGACCCCAAATCTCCTACTGAAACCTCCGCTGAGGGCCAGCAGGAAGCTGGATGCGGTCTGTTGGCTGAGCGAACTACATCTGCCTGGTGAGAGATGTTTCTTAAGTGAGGTGAGGAGTCCATGTAGCAAAAAACCTGCTCTCAGACAGGAAAAAGGGCTGCTTGACAGAGAATTGAGGCTCGAACCCAACTTTATTGCCAATGTAGCTGCTTGCTTAGCTAGCGACGTTGCTACAACTGGCAAACTTGGTAAACTGAAATCAGAACTCTCTGTTTTGAGCTAAATAGGATTTTTTAAGTTAAAATTGGAAAAAATAAATTTAAAATTAAGCAAATTCAGTTAAAAGGGGAATTTTCCATCCAAAACTAGTGAAAAGCCACTGCAGAACATTAATTTCACTAAAAGGAGAATGGATTAATATTAACAGTGATGCTGTTACACATATGAAATACAACTAAATAAATGTATATTTATACCGATATAAATAAGAAAGTACTTGCGGAAGGGCAATGCCTGAACAAAGTGGAATACGTCAGAGAAGTGGATGGCGTACTGTGGGTCAGCCCTGCACGCATCTTTCATCATCTTCTGTCTGTCACAAACTTTTTTGATTTCTGAATGAGTCAGAAGTTGAACTGTATAGCATAAAACCTAAACTGTGGGATAAAATAGCCAGTGACCTCGTATGACAAATACATGTGTTATTTCTTTTGCTGGAACAAGTGCATCTTTAGAACTGTCAGGCAAATGGGGAAAGCTGCTGTTGCATAGATGAAGCAGTTTTTTAAGGCCATATTTCAGGCTCTGTTCTCTCTCAGTTTGCATTCTAAAATACTGATGATCTCAAAGCACCCATTTCTGCTACTCCCCAGCACTGGTTTTTCCTCTTTCAGGACTGCAGTTATCTTGCTTAAGTGAAAATTTAGGTGTGCAATGGAAGCAGGGATTTTCACATCTTTAATAAATAAAACCATTTCTCAGCAGACTGTGGGCATGCCAAGCATTGATATAGAGGGTGATTTCTATTCACTCTTTGTTTTTTATCCTCCTTCCCAAGCAAACAAAGCAAGAGGGAGCCCCAGAGTAAAAATGCTGTGAGGAAGCAGAAATAAAGATTACTCACTTGAACTCAGCCTACAGTTAAGCTTCAAAAGGCCTAGAGAAAAGTATAAATTACAAAGGAATCCCACTAGATTTTTGTATCCAAAGGAGAAAGTGTTACCCTTCTGGTGCCTGAAATCCAGCTTGCAATGTTGAATGAGCACCTGAAAGTTTTCAGATGAAATCACCCTCGAGTCTGTGCAGCGGCGGTTTTAGCCCTGGCCTCCGATTTGAGGGAAGGGAAACTTTCTTCGATGAAGTTTCCTCATTCAGGTAAAGACCGAATAATTACAATTTATGACATTGCCCAAATATGAGAATGGAGTTCCTTTTCTCCTTTTTTTCTTTTCAGAAAAAAGCAAACCCTTGGCTTTCTGCTTTTTTCTTCTGGGCTGCTGGTTGTGCCCACGAGCGCTCAGCAGAGATTTCCCTCGCAGAAGAGGCCCCACACCCCACAGGCAACGGGTCCCAGGCCATTTTCTTCTTGTCCCTTGCTGGGAGAGGGTTCGCACTGCTGTCCTTCTGCAGCACCAAGCACAGCCTGGCTCCGGGCTTCCCTGGAGCAACCCTATGCAAATAATGCAAGTACCTCGTTAGGTACTTGGGCCGAGAGGAGCTGCGATACAGCTCTGCACCGCTGAGCTTCCATAGATAATATATTCCCACAAGGATCCTCGAATAGCAGAATAAATTAGAGCAGCCTTGAACCTGCTGTAATTCATGCTCACGCTGGCGGAGAGTTCCCGTTAGACCTGGGAACAGTGAGTATCCCCAGCGCTCTCTGCCAAGGAGACCCAGCATCAGGACGTGTTCAGCAGACACTCTCTGCTTTTAACTCTCTGTGAATGTAGAAAAGAAGATACAAGCCTTTCTGCTTTGGGTTTTTTTTCCCCTTTGTAGGTAGATGCCTCATTTTTTTTGCGGTGCAATTGCACTGGTTTGATTGAAGGCAACAGGTAGTCCTTCTGCTGGTGCAAGTGTGCAGAAAGGTAAGAACCCACTCAGGTTTTTGGGCTCAAGTTTGCAGGATTAACAGTAAAATGGAGGGAGGGGGCTGTTCTATCTATTCTGGAGAAACTGGAAAATCTCTCACTGCAGAGAGATCGGAGTGAAAAAGGTGAGAAGAAAAGGGAAAAGCAAAAGTAAGAAGGGACCACATGTAGAAGATCATAGACCTTTACTTTGGTTAGTAATTTTAGAGACAAATAGGATGAGGTATTACTTCAAGCAAGCTTCACGCACAAATAAGTAAATAAGTGATTCTATTATAAATTTCTCACTTCATGTTTATGTGATTGTCGTGGTTAAATCTGGCAGGCAGACAAAAAACCGCGCAGCCGCTCGCTCAGCCCCCCAACCCCCAGTGGGACGGGGAGAGAATCGGAAGGGTAAGAGTGAGAAAAACTTGTGGGTTGAGATAAAGACAGTTTAATAGAACAGAAGAGGGAAAATAATGATAATAAGGATAGAATATACAAAATGAGTGATGCACAATGCAATTGCTCACCACCCGCGCTGATCGATAACCAAGTAGCGATCGGCCCTTCCTGGATCACGCCTACCGTTCATATACTGAGCATGACGTCACATGGTATGGAATACCCCGTTGGCCAGCTGGGCTGGCTGTCCTGATTATGTTCCCTCCCATCTTGTGTACCTAGCTCAGTCAGTAGGCACGGGAGCTGTCCTTGGACTAGGAGGGCACTTAGCAACAACTGAAAACATCAGTGTGTTATCAACATTCTCCTCCTACTAAATCCAAAACACAGCACTGGGAAGAAATTTAACCCTATCCCAGCTGAAACCAGGACAGTGATGAAAGGCGCTCTGTATGCCTTTAGAAAGTTTAATGTCTGTGTTTAAGAACACAAGAGAAATGGTAATATCAAAGAAAATGAGTGTATCGGTTCCTTCTTACCGACCCCACAAAATTCCTGTTAACTTCTGACTTCATTTTTCCAAAATTCAAACTGCTTGATGATATTATCAAAAAGGATTTTGAAAAAACTCAAGAAGTGTTTTGGGTATTACTCAAGTACAATTTTCTTCTAAAGACCTGAATACGGCAATGACGTGCTTTAAATCTAGTAGAATTCGGTGGAGTTTGAGAATTAATTATATTTGCAGCAAGAGACTTTGCTTTCCACCCAGGATGGCTCCAGAGCACTTTAATCACCAGCATGGGAAGGTTTACAGAAATGAGTGAGTTTCTTGACTGTTGTAAAACTATAAAGTTTTGAAAACAAATTCAGAAAAGCAGTTGTGAACAAAAATGCTGCTGCAAAGTGAATGAAAACTAACAAAACCCTTTAATTTATGGTTTTAATATTTAATATTTATTTAATTTGCATGCTGGCATCAGACTTTCAGAGCGCTCAATCCCTCTGGCAGCAAGAGTGGGTCGATCTGGGGGTGGTGGTGGGGTCTCCATCACGGCAGGGGGATGAGTTGGACAGAAATCCAGTGGAAATCCTGTCGGGCCAGTTGGTCCTGCCCTTGGCAAGTCCCTCTGGCTGTGTTTTCCTGTACCTGCACCTGCAGCTCTCCACTTTGCTCCACCACCCTTTCTGGCAAGGGTTTTGGAAGCACATCTGCAACCAACAAATCTTTCCTGGGTTTGTAGTCCAATTTGCCCATGACATAAAGATTCTCTCTTCAGCAAGAAATATATTTATAAAGTTTGAAAGGATTAGCTAGGCATCTTTTAGCAATTCAATAAGTATTTTATGATCAATTTTAGCTAACACCAGCATTTCTGCAGGCAATTGGTCTCTGGTTTTGACAGTACTTTTGCTGGATTTCACTGATGTGAATGGGAGCTGAAGGGTCTCACCACCTGACGGGGATTAGATCGCTGAAAACAGCAATCAATTTTTGAAAACTACAACTTCTGATAAAATTCCCAAGGCATAAACAGCAATGTATTCAGCCGGTATAAATCAGGGAAGTTCCACTAGGTTTAGCAAAGCTAGCTTACATTACTGGAAGGTGTCATCTTTTTTTCAGATGCTTTAGAGAAAACAGCAAAAGGGTTTTTTTTGTGTATGTGTTTCTGAGCCTTTTGAATTACCAGCAAAATAGGCCAACCATGAAGAAAAATGCAAAATGATCCAGAAAGTCTCTCTAATTCATTCTGGTGAAAACTAGCTCTTACCAGCATTGTAATTAAACACATTTCCAACCTGCTGTCTAATTTAAATAGGCTTCACTTCTTACAGTTCAGGGGTACCTGTGACGATTCCTCACGTCAGCTTTTTAAAAAAAAAAAAAATCACTGTTTGGTTGTATTTTAAGATGAAGCTCTTGCTCCCTATAGCCTATAAGATGATGCTAATGTTTAACTGCAGTGGGAGCTGGCAGTGGTTGCTCACTCCTAAAGCTTCAGCCACTCATAGCTCAAAGTTTGGGACTGTAGTATGCAGAAGTAAAGTTTAATCAATGAATTAACACCAAATGCAGCAGTTTTAGTGACATAAACAGAAATATGTATTACTACACCAGTGCCTGTGGTGCTGGCTCCCCATGCTATGGGTAAACCTCTGCGTCTGGTGCTTATGCTTTCTCTTCTGGAGATTCCTGATCCAGTCCCCAGTGTTTTGGTCGCGATGGCAGCCGTTGCCAACGACTACGGGGAATTTTTCATCTGAATCAGGTCTGAGATACCTAACGCTGCGTCATGTGGGAGCAGACACGCACTAGCCTGGGCATTTGTAGCTGCATCAAGATAGGTTTTTAAAGTGTTCTGCTTTTTATTTCCTCTACAAATACTCCATATTTCAGGTGGTATCAAAGATGTTCTTTTGGCTTTTTAATTTTTATGGCTTTTTGGATATTTGAATGGTGTGTGTCTTGCATTGGTAGTTCAGATTCCTCTCTGAAGGAACAGTGTTTCAGCAACCTGCACGTACTGAAAAACTTAACCATTCCTTTTGTAGCTGTCAGAGTCTGCGTGGTACACGGTGTCCAAACCAAAGAGCTTATTTCGCTTATAGAAGGCTCTTTAGGAAGTAATTCTGATGGGTTATTCAACAAAGTACTTTTTATTAGTGTAGGTGATGTTTCATCCTTTGCACAGTGAGTCTTTCTGAAAAGGAAAATATATGAACTGCCCAAGGTATAGTTTCTTTTAACAGAAAAATAAAACAGCAGCAACAAGAAAAAGATGAAAACAACAAAAAGGTTATATTGCAGCAGAAGAAATAGACACTGTTAGCTCATCCTAAGCGTTCTTGTTCATGAGATATAACACAGTTCAACTTTTAAATCAAGTCAGCTCATGCAATTTCATGGTGGCCAAATAGGAGAGTCTTTTCCTACAGTGTGGAGAATTAAGAGTGGGTAAATGGCAGTCTGTCCCCTTCCAGAAAAAAGAGAAAAAAATAATAAGTGGATTGTTTTTCCAGTAAGGGGCAGATCTGTGGTTTTGTTTTGCGCTTCCTATTTTTAACCCAAGGGAAATAGCAGATGGTTTGACAAAGCAAGAGGAGGTTTGGCTCAGGTTTGAGTGCTCTCTCTCGCCGGGGACTTTGGCAGCTCCTTGGTCGTGTGCTCTGTCTGGGAAGACTCTTAAGAAATTCGTTACCAAGGGAGGGGGGGGAAAAGCACATTTACCTCCACAGCACAGTTTGTACCCTTGTGAGGGACGGCACTGATGTATCAGCACCGCCGTGCTGCAGAGGCAGGGGTGCGGCATGCCCGGACCAGGGAGCTGACGCTTCCCTTTCTCCTTAAATACTGTCTGGATTTGCATTTGGATTGTTTTCTGTCAGAAACCAAAAAATAGGTGATTCTTGCAATGACAAGTTCAATAAATGTAAAATATTGGTTTCCTTCCCAGCCTTGAACGGATAATTAGAGACTAACTTCAGTCGAGCCAGAGTGGGAATGCACCTTTTCAGAGAGATAGACAATATTAAAGTATATTTCCTGAATGACAAAGTTTTTATGATAGCGGCGATTACTGTTCAACCTAAGGGCTAGTTTGAATTTAACTCCTGTTTTTGATACAAGAAATATAATGCTTTGTGTGATGCGATATAGAGAATCCTGATTTTTACCTCCTGGTTTTCTGGCTTGTTTCTTGGCCAGTGGGAGTATTCAACGGCACTTCCCAGCCCAAGGGAGAACGCCCCTGCTCGCTTCCCTACCGCTACGTTTGGCAGATGAGATGTTGTGTTCACCTTGCTCCTGCTACCAGTGCAATAACGTCCAAGAAATAGCTGATTTGATTTTGGGGGCAATTTTAGTGCTTCCTCCTACTGCTACGAATGCGGATTCAGTGGCAGCCCAGGCTTCTCCTGGTTCAGCCCCCGACGCTCCTGGCTGGTCTCCCAGCCCAGCCCCACGAGCCCCAGGCTTGCCTTCTCGGTTCGTTATCTCTTACATTCCTATTCCCACCAGTTAAAGGCTCATGAAGTCTCGCTTTCGAAACTTTAACCTGAATGTCTGCGGATTACAGTATAGACAGCTGAACCATCCCTTGATAACATAAAGGTGTGAATGCTGATGTTGCTTCTTAACAGGCGCTGCGCGGGGCTCACCGTGGCGTTGGGCATGGCAGCACAGCTCGCTGGCGATGCTGGAGGCGGCGAGAGCGGCGCAGGGCTCGTTAAGCAGCCCGCGCTGATGGTGGCAGGGGAGGAGACGTCTGCTTTCCAGGCACGAGCGACATCAACTGCCCTTAGATTAACACAATAGTTTTTCTCTTAGTGTGGTCTCAAAGAACCCTTGGATTTCCACAGGTAATGTCTTTGGAGTTGGGTCTCTGATTGGGTGTCACTTTAACAGCTTCAAGGAAAAATATTTTTTCTTCCCTGTTAAAAATACTTCCGATACTGAGATACTCCTGGTATTCAGGAGCAAACAGCTTGTCTGTGTAGTAGATAAGAATGTATCTTCCTCTGTTGCCTCAAATTCTCTTAAACGTTAGGAAAAGGCATCAGAAAAGAACGCTTTGAGAATATTTCCTGAATCCTTAGTTATAAGGGTGGACGTTGTTTGTACCACATTCTTTTGTTTTCAGTAAGAACGAAAATGGTTCACAAATCACAAAATAGCATAACAAGTTGCAAGACTAGATATTAAAGCCAGAGTCAGGAGAGACCTACAGACAGGCTTATTTTTCATATCTAAATAATTTCTCTTTCTAGAGCCATTTTTTAAAAAGGGGAAATTATTGCGACACGAGAAGCAGCACGGCTGGAGTACGGCGTACCAACAGCCCACCCAAAGGGCTGCGCAGCTCTCAGCGGCTGCTGGGGCAAAAGGCGGGTGAAAATCTTTGAGCGCTGTGTTTTGCTGGGTAACACGTGCTCTGTTTATGCAGCCGTATCTAGGATTTGTTAAACTGTATGATAATGCTTCTTTAATTTTATTTTTCTGGACAGGAGAATGTGTTCTCATGCTTTATGGAAACGTTTTTACCACTTTAGTATCATTACGCGTTAAGATCAGTTATGTATTTTGATCCACGTGTGGTGCCTGCAATTAATTCTGCTGCAGAATTCATGCTGTTTATCCAACCAGCATTTGAAATCTGAGGGCTGTGGATCTGGGCCTCAGTAGTAGCAATGATTTAGTTTCTTATTCCAATATGATGTCTTGACATGGTGGTGCTAAGTGCAGTAGAAGTATTCGTTACCGTGATTAAACAGTGAAAAATAGTGGGAAAAAAGGATACTAGAGCGTGATGCTCCACCAATTTTCCTGCTGATCTGGGATGAGAACATTCCTGTACATGAGCTCTGCAGGTCTGTCTGACAAAATGAAGCATTTGTGGTCATTCTAGCTTTTGAAAGTGCTTCTTATTTTGACTGTATTGTCGCCCATTTTTCATACATCACCCTATTCATTCCTTCCCTTTTAAGTGAATTTGTTACTATGGAGACAGGAAAATAGTTCATAAGAGGGGAACTTCACAGCATGGATGGGGCATAGCAACAAATTGGTTTATAGAGTGGTTGGAAAATTATATGTTGGCTAGTAGATAAACAGGTATTTTACATAAGAGTTATATATTTGCAATAAAATAGGATGCCTGTTTCATTTCTTCTTTTGGAGATGTATCAGTGCCTGAAGAAGAGAGAAACAAGCCGCCTTAATTGAAGACCTTAGAGGATAACAGCATTAGAAATGGCCCTTCCAAATATTGCACTTTTTACAGAAAGTAATAGTTTATGCTTCTGTGAGATTTTTATTGATATCAGTTGCGTTTATCCTAATGCTCGTAATATATTCATTTACTGGTGTACATACGCGGAGAAAGAGAAATGTCCCTGAAATTGGAACAGTTTCATGCAAGATGAAAAAATGAACACAACAAAATGGTGCTTATCAGAGTACAGAGGAGTGGAGAGAGGAGCATGAGGGATCACACCAGAACCCAAATCCTCATTTTGATTTCTGAGTCTGCTTCGGTTACAGGGTTTCTGTCCATGGAAGTGATAAATGCAGGATCAGGCTCACACAGTCAGGCATGCATTCATGTGCCATTATTAAACTGAATGCAAATTTTAATTACAGGAGCTAAATGGGAGATATCATTATATTGAAAAAATGTTCTATATCTCTTAGCTCAAAGAAAATCTGTTTATTCAAACCCAGCCTTTTTTATTTCTTGTTGTTCCATAACTCAAAACTGCTGACTGTGTTCTATTCTTTGTCTTCTGCACTGATAGGATTATCAATGTTATGTTGATTTGATGATGGATAAAGAGGAGCAAGACTGAGGTGATGTATTTTGAATTGTTCTATATTTTAGCAGTATTGATCTTGGGGTATGTGATGGCTGTACTCCATTTGACCTTTCCTTGTCAGGTTATTTTTAGAACAGGTTGTTTATAGAATTGCTAAAGAAAAGCTAACCTGAGATAAGCATTTTAGGATGTTTGACGTTTTGCAGTTAGCTCTTGTAACGTGAACTCTTTGAATTCCTAGCGGTAAAAGTTTTCTGGACAATCTCCAAATACTACATTTCCAGTTTCAGCATAGCAGGCCAGTGGATTTGCCGTGTGAGCTGTGTGTGTAACCGCAAGTCGAACATGAGAAAATCACCTGCTCCAGCACCGAGCACCACTCGAATTCCCAGCACCCGCTCTGGCACTGCTTTGCCTTCTACCAGCCGATGCCTTCCCACGCGCCGTGCCATGGGTTTCAGTCCCAAATAAAGCCGTGGTTCAGGAGACACACACACCTGGGGCTGTTAATAAATGCAGAACAACCTATTTTGGCAGAGAATGGGGAGGAGAGCCAGGTATATGTGAGCTGTATCACGTGCCAGAAGGCTCAAAGAGGAGACCATGGCCTGCTTAGTTACTAGTATAGCCACAGCTTTATAGCTTGCTTCCAGTAAGTGTTATTAAATATTTATTCATAAATATGTTCACAACACATTAATGTTCACAACACACCACTCTATTTTTGCCTAGTATCACTGTGAGACCTAGACTGTAATGAGGATGCCACCGACGAGCACTGTCCCTACGATAAACTCATTTTTCCTCCTCCCTGACTAAGAAGACCTCACTGCCCCAAGCCATACACAGCCTTGGATGGGCATCTGCGGTTATTTGAGAATTTTCTGGCTTTCCCCGTTCTTGCTTCTCTGATACCTCAGGGGAAAGCAGTGGAAGAAAATACATTTTTTTCTGCAAAGACAAGCTGATTTTGCTGCATCCTCGGAGCGTTTCTAGGGCTATTTCTGGGCAGGAGCCCTGCAGCATGGGTTGCAGCAGCCACCCCGGAAAGGGACAGGCGAGTTGCACACAAATAGGCAAACAAATCCTCAAAAGTAGCAGTAGGTCATGGTGAGCCCCACAGATTCTCGCAGGGAAACCTCTGTGTGGCACTGGCTGTTTGGCAGGCTCATGCTCTTAAGTGTTAGAAAGGCAAACACCTAAAACAGTGACCACTTGTAAAAATGTTGCCCTGCAGTCACATTGTGGCATGCATGAAGAGAATACTTGATCTCAAATATATATATGTTTTTGATTAGCACAGAGAAGACTACCAGAAGGCATGGTTTGCAATGACAAATATCAAGAGCAAGGGAAAATATCAGCATTAAATCCACATAAAATCTGGGGATTTTCTTGCAGTGGGAAGATGAGTGCTTGTGAGCAGTGACGTTGTGAGATGGGGGTGAAATTGCCTGCCAGGAACTCGTGTAAAGTATTCAGAAAGTTGACTTTTTCTACTGGTAACCAGGGTGATGAGAGAGCTTCACGTGCTGGGACGGAGCTCCGGGTGCAGGATCCAAGCTGGCTAGCGCTTCAGTGCAAGGCATGGTGAACCGTGTTGCTCCTCTGAGCATAGTGAAAGGCTTGGTGATGTTGGTGGCGAGTCTTCTAAAGCTGCTTGATGGAGGAAGTCTCTCTTAAATTTAATGAGAATTTGCCATCCGAAGCCTTTTTCTAGTTTTGCAAATCTCACCCCAGCTCGCTGTGAAACATCCAGCATGTCTGTCGGGGATTGCCGAAGGTCAGGGTGCTGCGGGGGGTTTAGTCGAGGTTCATGCAAACTCTGGACAGCTTTGTTTAATTTGATACAATGCAATTTACAGGATTTCTAATTATCAACCCGATCTTTCTTCTTGTACAGTGAGGGGTGTCAAACAGTGTCTTCACACTGTATTCTGTCTTACGTGTTTGAGTCTGCAATCTTGTTTCTTCGCATCAATGTAAAATTGGCAAAGAAAGGAGTGTTTTTCTTACCTTTTTCTTTATTTTGTAACAATGCTTCAATTGAGAAAACTGAGCTCTGCTTCCCCCGGTGTGTAATTATGTGACCACATATTATGTGCTCTTGAGAGTCCTTCCCTGCTTCGGCAGGAGAGAGGAAAGGCTGGACGTGGAAAAACCTGGAACGGCTTCTGCCAGTGTGTTACTGGGGTGGGAGAGCTGGAGCCTGCGCGCGGCTCTGCCCCGGCTCTCACAGCCAGCGCGCAGCATGGTGCCGCTCTAAATCTCCAAGGGAAGAAAGAAAACAGAGAAAGAATTGTCAGAGACCGTTTTGGTTCTGGCATATTCGGGTTTTTACGGTTCTTGTTTCCCGGAGGCCTGGTAAGTGGGGCCAGGCACTTGGTTTCTTTTTCCTGTGAAAATTCCTTTTTCTGTGGCCAGAAAAGGCTGATTCATACAAAAATGTCTCCGTATAAATCTGAAAATCCTTTTATCTTCATCTGAGGTGCTACAAATCTGTGCAAAGATCTAGACACTGAGAGTCTAGCTATGTTCTCCATCCCTGCATTGATCTATTTTGTCTTACAAAAAGATGATCGATCACACCAGAAAATCGCAAGGTGGACCTGAGAGGGAAGACGCTGGCAGTGGCAGACTAGAGCGATACTGCAAGAGTCAGAGTTTGACTCTGTGGCACTTGAAATGGGGAGTTGTGAAAGGACTGGATTTACATTGGAAAAATGATGAATTTGAATTTTTCTGGCACAGTCCTGACTCTTTCAAGAAAGTGGGAACCCTAAGGAAGAGGGTGCAAAGCGACCTGCCTTAGGGCAGATCTTAAAGGGCTTAATGCTTCCCGAGGCTGGACACAGCTTGTTGGCCTGCGAAGGTGTACGGCTCCTCTCACACCTCAAAAAAGGCCGAGCTTTATAAAGCTTTCCTTGCAGAGGCACTGACTTGGCCCAGGGCTCTTCCCTGCTGTTCAGTTGATTGATGTAAATACTTGATTCAGCAAGTATTTACAAACAAAACCTACAAGGGCATTATCAAGGGGCTATTAAAATGTGTATATTCCTAATACGCTGCAGATTGTGGATTTCTTGCAATGTCTTGTTTTCTAATGAAGGCTCGTAGCCTGAAGCAGCAGTAAAAAAATTACGTGGTCCATTCTTTGACCATGAGCCATTTTCCTGTGATAAAACTGATCCAACAGTAAAAATGTTGTTGGTGTTTCATAGGCAATACGTCCCCTGGGCTGTGCCAGCGGGGAACAGGGCTCCACGCGTCCCGTAGGATGCTCGGCGTCGCTGTGCGGAGGATGCGCTCAGGGAAGAGGAGGTCAGGAGCAGGGAGGGGAGCGCGGCCGTGCCCAGGCCATTCACGAGTGCTCGTGGGGCTGGGCTGTCCCGGGCCCCCTGGCAAAAGGCAGGAGGACCCGGGGCTTTGAGCAGGGGTGGGCTGCAGGTTACAGGTGCTCTCCTCCAGCGGTCACCGCTGCCTCTGGCAAAGCTGACTTCCAGTGCGGATCCCGCTGCAGATTTGGGCGAGAAGAGCGGTGTTGAAGGGAGAAGGAGCCGAACCCGGCGCCCGCCCCGCGAGCGGTGAGCGCTGCAGCAGCCCTCGAGCAGAGCCCTGCGGTTGCAGAGCCAAAGGCACTGCTCCTCCGCTCCCTTCTCCCTGAAATACTGCCCTGGTAACCGTGCTTTTCATCTCTCTTTTATGAATTGACTGTCTTAGCATCCTGGAGTTCCTTGACCTTAACAAATGGAAGGGATGACTCTTTGTGTTCAGAGGTAATAGTAAATAGGATTTGAGGCTGTTATTGAATTGTCTGCAGCTCTGTGCACAGTTGTAGCAGAGTTTTGTGAAATCCAAGATGAGTCCTGGTGCTTTAATTAGAGCAGAAATAAACTGAAGTGTTTTTAATGCATATTGATATTGAGACTTCATGACGCTGGGCAGAACAGCTGTTAGACAGTGATTTGCCAAAATACCTACATTTAATTTGGACAGTTGGTGAACTGTAGTGTTTGCCAAATTGTGAACAAGGCAGACACTTATTCCAATTACATGGTCTTATTTGCTACAGCAATCAGTCTGGGGTCAAAGAGCTACGACGTAAATTGAAAGTAAAGCACTGTGGCTAAGTGACTTAAACTGCGCTTTATTCTGCTGCAGCTCCATGGCAGGACGCATTGATGTAAGTGCCGAAAGAAAAATGATGTGAAATGTTAACACTGCTTGAGCAGGATGGTACCAAAAATGTTAAGACATGTTTATTCATAACTTTCAGTGCGACAAATGTCATATAATTGAGACGGTTGATGGGTCACCAAATTCATACAAAGCGTCGTGCCTTCAGAGTGCCTTTTCTGTGGAAACAGATCAGTGCAATTTACAGTCGAGTAACAGGGACAAAGGAAAGGCAATTACTTTGGATAACTTAGCGTTCATGTTTTATTAACTGGTGGGGAGTAGTTAACAAATTATCGTATATTTTTTCGCAGCAGGAGACCAGCAGGTCCAGGGCTGCGTTAGAGCTCTGCAGTAGCATTTGCTCTGGCCCCAAGGGGAAGGTGCGTGGCTGGGTGGAGAGCCCGAGGCGGTGGGACTGGGCTCTGCTGTGCTGGCGCTGGGTCCGTTGGAACCAATAATGGGAAAAACGTCAAGGAAAACCAGTGAGAAACCAGAGCAGCAGCAGCAGATGATTTTTTAAAAAAGTACTTTTTGGACTCTCTCGTAATTCTTCCTTCTCCTCAGTAGCTCTTGCCTGTTCACTTCCATTTCAGCTTCCACCACCCAGGCAAACAAGGTAG
Organism: Calonectris borealis; assembly: GCF_964195595.1. NCBI lineage: Eukaryota > Metazoa > Chordata > Aves > Procellariiformes > Procellariidae > Calonectris > Calonectris borealis. Next base: position 43,232,925 of record NC_134318.1, read on the forward strand.
CGGGTAAACGAGCCAAGATCTCTGATTTCTTGGGAATACCTGGCTTGGAGAAAACCTCCGCTCGTGCTCTCGGTAGGTTGGTATAAAGCTACTTGCAGGGTAGGGGACTTAGCGATAGCATCAGAAGTGAAGGTTTCCAAGTCCTTTGTAAATTTTTTGCCTGAATCAAAGTTTTCCCCAGGCTTGTGACAATCTGTTTGGGAGAGGGGGTGAAGTGCTTTCTTTTCTATGAGGATTTTTTGGTTTTGCCTTTAAAGCACAATTACAAAGTAAGAGCTTCTTGTTTTTTGCAGTGTTCTTCCTAATGAATTACAAGCGTGCTGTGTTTGCAAGATGCGAATTGCTGAATAAACTGTCAGATAATAGAATTTAGTGCGTGTTTTTAATTTGATAACACTGCCCACAGCATTGCAAAATGTTACTGTGACAGAGTGCTTATAGCAGTGTGTTTCTATCATTACGTACCTTCATTTAGAGATTTCTAAGACAGCATTATTAATGATAATATTGCCCCAGTCTGTACCGTGGCAGTCCATGCAATGCTTTCCTCCAAAGTGCTGATAATGGGCTGCATGCAATTTACTCCTGTATTAAAGTGATAGATGAGTTTTAAGACTTGTGAACACTGTAAATTTCCCTGTAAAATATACTAAGAAAATTAAAAATCGACCTTATTTTCATGGGAGGAAAATATTTACTCAAACGTTTATTTAAAAATAGTGATATTAATTCCTTGGTGTCACAGGAGGCTGCGTGCATTTTTGTTTAACTAACGTTCTTTGAGCATCTCTAAACTTTCACAGAAGATTTTTCGGAAAATCATCAAAGTTTTAAATAGCTTGTTTTCACCATTGCTAATACAAGACTGGGGAGAATTTTTTTTTAAAAAGAAAAATCCTGTGGCTAGATATCCCACATCCACAGCTGAAGGTGTGTTTTGAAAGGGGTCACTGTGCCTTAGGCATTATAAAAAGCTCAGCATGAAGCAGTGGGCTGTGCAAACCCCAGGGCAGATGTCTCAAAGGACAGCACCTTCCGCAGACATCCCCTGACTGGTGAGTAGTATCTCAGGTCCCTCAAATTCGGGGCCAAATAATAACATTTGACACTGTGACTGAAGAAAAGACTTCACCTGTAACAAGTATGACTGGGCCTGGGATGAGCGTGGAGGATAAAGACTGATTCGGTTTTATGTTTGAATGAGGTAAATGATACATATGCATTGACACCAGTTCTGTAATATGTTTTGAGGACAATATCTGCCTAAACATAAAAAAATAAATAGCTTGATAAAAGCACCTGCATTGTAAAAACCAGTGAAAAATTATCTCCTGCTTCTGCAAATATCCCTCAAGTTTGGTTTAGGTTTGAAACGCTGCATGGAACAACGTGGAGCTTGAAAAATATCCCTGTGCTTTCGCCCGTCCTCTCCGAGCTGTGCACAAGGGCTTCCTTCGGTGCCCGGCTGTAGCGCGGGAGGCTCATCCATCCTCCGCTCCAGAAAAATGGGACACGCTTTTCTGCCCTCTCCTTTGTAAATAATCTTGTAATGAAGAGAAACAGAGCGAACGTCTGTCTTGAAAGTGAAATGTGCCAGTGTTTTCATAAAGCAGCAATCCTCTTGATGCCAGCCCGCGGGAGCAGGGGCACAGCCACCCTGCCCGGTCCCCGTGTCAGCCCGGGGGCAGGGGGTGGGAGGACGGGGACGAATAGGCACAAAATACTACCCCATGTCCTGTGCGGGGTTTGTCCCCTCTGGGGCAGGTGGAGGTGAGCTTGGGGGGATTGTACCGCACCTCGGGCTGTTAAATTTGGGGACATTGGGCTGTTTGGAGAGCTGGGGATCCACAGGGCTGAGCGTAATCTGGGGAATAAAACCTTGCTTCAAGCCCGGTGTCAGAGCATGAAAGGTATAGGATTACGAAGGAATATTTAAATAGGAAGTAATGCCTACAGGTTGTGGGATCAAAGGCTGTACGACCAGCAAAGCGGAAATATGGAACATCCTAAAACACTTCTTGCTTCAAAATTCCATCTGAGAGCAACTTGTTCAAAAATTGTAAAAGCTGCAACAAGAATGAGCTGCTCAGCCAAAGGAATCAACATTTCAGCCAGCCGAGGATAACTGCTGATGTGCCTGTCTAAAATTTAAAATATTGACTTAAAATGCCTTTAGTTTGGGTTCAGTGAAAATTGGTGCTGAAGCTTGCTTGGGAAAAAAAAAGCTTATCATCCCCAGGAAGGCAGGCATTTGTGGTTACAGACCAGCTTGCGTTGTACTTTAACTCATTCAGCAGGATTTTCTGTAGCTCTTATAAATACGTTACTTGCTAAATAAAAGTCTTTATTATTTAGAGTTGGTGATAGGATGGACAAGCAGCTGCGGGGTGGAAGCCTCGTGGGCAGTCCCGCCAGCCCCATGCTCGGCGGCAGGGGGATTCCCACGGACCTTCCCAAGATCATCCTCCAACAACCGGGATGGAGGGAGTGGAGGTCGCTGAAAGACGGCCGTTACGTGGAGTGGGCATTTTATGCTGTGCCTGGTAAAGACACAACGGTGCATTACTTCTTGGATTCAGGATTTTGTGAAACTATGTTGTGAATTTTGTGAATTTTGCATTTGGAGCCTTGTCACCCCTTTAATGAAAGCGCTGTTAATTATGCAGGGTCAGGAAGGACATGCCACTTCTAGAATTGTGTTGGCTGCCTGTGGCCAACCCCACCAGAAGATGTTCTTGTCCAGGCAGCGCTTGTCATATTGAGGATCTCTCGCAGTACAGCACATTTTCCCTGGTGCAGACAAGCTCTGACAAAAGATACACAAGAGGTGAGCTGTGCGGCTCGTGATTTAGATGCAAGTTTCCTAAGAATAAGCCGTGTTCAAAATCATTGCAGAATCTGGCTCAACAAGTGCACACCGAGAGCATCTTCAAGTGGTTCTGCATAGGAGCGCTTCCTTCAGGGATGGACAGGGTGAGGCTGTGACGGGGTTTCACAGTCTCTTGCCTTAACAGTAACCAGCCATCACTTCTTCTGCTCTCTGACTGCTTCAGGCTTCCCTGGGACAAACTGCATGGAAAGGAACTACGTTCTCTTAAAGTGATTATAGTTACAACAGTGACTGTAAAAAAATGCTTTTTCCTTATTGAGCAGACTTGCTCAGCTGAGCGCTCCAGTTGTTTGGACTTACCTCAGAGCATTTTCTTTTGCTTTTTTCTTTCCCTGGGTTTTATTCTATAGGTTCTGCAGAGTATTTTATAGAGACTTGGTGCGGGGAGTAGCAGACCAGTGCTTTCCAGAGGACCAGATGATCTTGTAACGCCTCTGGTCTCAATGATTTTATTAGAAACATCACAAAGATCCTTTGAAAAATCTTTGCTTTAAGTAACTCAACACCAAGGATGACCAAGGTCATGAGTCACTCTTGAAAACCCAGGCACAGAGTTTTTGTGTTTTTAATGAGAACCGTCCTGCACGTCTTTGTAAGCTTCCAGAGAAGCTGGATGTTGGCATGTTCCCATTTTGGTAAGACTTCAACAGCTGAAGTGAAGACCAACAGCTAACCTTACCTGCTGCAATAAACTAAAACTACTTTTCTGTAGGAAACATTGCAATGCTTGCAGGTTTCTGGATGGTGTTATGAGACATCATTGCAAGAAGCTGTAAGCGTTATCAGCTCTGCCATGCTCCAAATAAAGGTGAGTGGGTCTGGGTAGGACGTGGGGCTCTTGGGGGTTGCGGGGAAGAAGGGACCAGGACTCTGGCATGGTGCAAGGGGCAGCTGGGGGACCACAGAGCTCCCATGGGTGCAGGACACAGGCTAGAGGCAGCCCAGCTCCGGCCATGGTTACTAAGGAGGATTAAAAACCCTTCAGGTCTATTGGCAGCAGATTTTCCTCTTGCCTCAAGCTCTTGTGCACAGCACAAAGTGCAAGAAAGGTGGTGGCACGCTGCTGGGGCTCCCTCGGACCAAGCTGGGCTGGTTTTGCAGTGCACAGGCTGGGATTTCATGGTTCCTGATGACTGCTGGAAATCCTCACCAAAAGTGCAGCTAAACAGCTTTCTAAGACACATAGCAAAATGTGGTAGGAACTGGAGCTAACGAGGCACCTGGAGCTTCCCTGGTGTGGGAAAGGCCAGCATCTGCTAGAGGCGACCGGAGACCTCGCTTCCTCACAACTGACAAAACTCCCAATTTGTATCTGCACGCCCTGACAAGTCTGCAGTACACAATGGCATGTTAATCAAAGTACTCCCTGAAATACAATCCGAGTGAAAAATATATTTAAAGTTTGCTGAAACTGACATTTCTGCAGAGCATTTATTTTCAGCCATGTCAGAATATTTCATGTTCATTGCTATTTTTTCATTTCACCTTCAATATTAACATGTTCCACACAACCTGCTTTATTACAGAGAATTTTCTTGAATGCATTCAAATTGCAATCCAACGGATACTTGAAAAAGTCACCCTCTTCTACAAATTACTAAAGGCTTTAAAACTGAATTTTCGGGGTTGTAAGGAAATGGTTTCTATGAAAAAATGTTGAGATTGGTATAAATTTCACCACTTCTATTAAACATTTATAAATCTATTGGCTGTATATGGCTGCTGCATGGAAACTACGACAATCTCACACTGGCCCCACTGGTAAGGAAGTGGTAGAGGTCTGTAAATCGGGGTTTTTCCATCCCTGCTGTGGATGTTTAATGTTGTGTTTCTTCATGCTTCGTTGTTTTTGTCTGTAGTTACAGAAGCTCTGCCTGGAAGGTTTCTTCTTTCATTATTGTTTAACAGTGTACCTCTGCTGGAGCCATAGGATGTTGCTAAAGAGAGTGCAGGAGGCAAAACATCACTTGAAAATATATTTTAAGGTTATCCTCCGTCTCTCTTTGTTTGGTCCGTCCCCATAAAGCGAGCACCTCTGCCAGGCAGCCCTGTGCACACTCTCTGGTCTTGGAACAATGCTGAAGAAAGGGTTTAGAGCTAGAAACAGGCCTCTCTAATAAAATTTGCACCCAGATTTGGATCTTATTTCCCTTTAGCAGTTCAAAGGCATGTGCTCATTTGTTGATTTGAATCCATCTTTATTTAGCAGAAAAAAAAAGTGAGGTTAACTGTAAGTCACATATTGCTCAGAAAAATCAGAAATTTTGTCAGATGACCATTTTTTTTCTTCTAAAGGACCAGTTCTTCCCCAGGAAAGAAAAAAAATCTCTCAACTCCCTGTGAAGCTGAGAGGGTGCTCCTGGCCGGGCTCCCACCACCTGCTGCTCAGCTCGGCAGCGCCTTGGGACGCTGTAAAGCTGCAGCAAAATGCACCAGCTCAGTATTGGGACTCTTTGCATGCAGTCGTCTTGAGAACTTCTACTGACATTGTAAGAAATCTTTTAATTTTTTTTTTTCTTGTTGAGGCATTTGTTGTAAAAATTTGCCAGTGGTGCTGCAGGGAGAGGATCTTTATTGAAAGAAAAGATAATGTATTAAAGCTGCATTGTATGAGCTATGTGATCAGAGAATTTTGTATCTTACAGGGAGATTTTTGGTAACTAGCTTTGTTGGAGTAAATTTGGTCGACATGGTGCTTTCGACTAAATGTGAGGTAGAGAAAGTCAGCGGTGTCATATACTGAACACTATCAAGGATGCAGATTCATTGCACTGTGTCCTATCCGACCTGTCCTCGGTCCATTTTCCTATTGCTCCAAAGGAAAGGAAGGACTGTGGAAGGGGACGTTGCAGTGTTTTGTGGTGAATGTCTCCTCACCAGGGCTGTTACTCCAATGCTTCTCGAAATCTAAGTTTACTGTAATTCTGAGGTGCTCCAGGGGGTCAGAGCAATGACTTTATTGTCAATTAAAATGGTTTATATTAATAACAAACCTTGCTGTATTAATGGAAGAAGAAACAAAATGATGTATCATATCATTTCTTTAAATTATTTTGTTTAGTGTCTGTGTAAGATATTAAACATTATGTCATAAAATGTGTGGCTATAGAGAATTTCGATAGGCTTGACACCAACGTAAGAGAAAAATAATAACAACATCCTAGTCTCTTTTATAACACAGCCTTGTGTAACCGGGGAACACTAAAGCTAAAATGACTTTTTGCCAATAATTGTCTTTTGGTTCTTTAAAGCAATATAGTCAAACCTCTGTAGACTTAATGCTACCGGTTATGGGATTTGTATCTCTGCTAAATGCAAAATTTAATTCAGTGTTCTGTTGTTTAAAATTCCAAATATAAACTTTAGTATGTCATAAAAATTGGACTGCTTCTCATACTTATTAGCGTGAGAAAAAAATCTGCCTAATTCAATAGAATTCATGGGCATTGATACTACATTGGGGTTTATTAAAGAGAAAACCTTGTTCTAATATATAAATCATGAAAAGGCTGCAACATCAAGCAAATTATGCAAATTCAATTGCGTAAAAAAAGGAATCATATCTGCATTACATGAAAACTTAGAAAGGCTGTCCTTCACCAGATTTTAACTGTGAAGGTTATTGTGGCTTGCACAGCGTTACAGATATGTGCACAGTCAAATTGGATTGCACTTCTCTTTCTCCTGTTGGCAGCACAGGCCCAATATGCTAACGCGTTATGGAAATGAAAAATAATAGATTTTGGAGGCCCCAGCAGAATTTGAAGCTTCATTATGCTAGGCACCGAGTCTATATATAGCCTCGTCACCTGTGGTGGTACGGCCTGCAGTGTGCAGTTGATGTGTGGACCTACATCCACATGATGCAATTTGTTGTGCGCATTCACTGCCAAGAAACCATGGTTTGCAAGACTGGTTTGAAAGACAGTGAGTTCCCGAGCTTTGGGGACTGTGGATGAACCACTGCACGGGCATAGGGTCCTCTCCTCGCATCCTCCGGGTGCTGTTTGTACTATTGGAGTAAGGGTGGGAAACCGCTGAAGTGTTGGCTTGGTGAGAACTGAGAGGTTCTCCACGAACCGCCAAAGATATGCCCCTTTCTTCTCCCTTTCAAAAAATAGCTCTGCCCTAAGTTTGAGCAGCGTAACAACAGGCCGTGTTTAAATTAAATTGTCTCCAGGTTGATCAATGCCCTGCTTGAGGCCATCATTTCATAGCACTGATAGCGCAGCGTTTCATAACTCTATAAAGTACACCTGCAGCTGAGATGCAGTCCCCAGTCTTTTATCATGGCAACTTTGAAAGAGGTTTGTAGTATCCAGGCATCTTCCTGCTGGTGAAAAAAATTCCCGTAAAATTTAACAATGCCCTTGGCAATGGCCGTAGCAGGTCAGATGCAATCGCTCACCTTCTTCCTGGAGTCCTGCTGCCGGTGGCCACGGAAACCTCTGCCCACCCAGCTGCTCCGGCAGCCGGGAAGGGAATCACGGCAATCCTTTTGTTTTGCTCACCCGTTACAAATATCTGCCCAGCTACCATGTAGATTCAAACTCGTGCATTTGAAACGTAAGTAGGGAGAGCAGATATGCTCGAATAATTCCTAGTGTTACTGTGAAATGATTGCAGACAAATCACAAATGGATGTTCTCTGAATTTTGGTGGGCCAGTGAAGATTTAGTGAGTCAAGGAAGTGGACCTCTCCTTTTCCCCCTCAAACTAGAGGCTTTTTGTGATCTAGAATATTAAACCCCAAATTACAGACGAACAGGTAGGGACAGAAGTAATTAGAGTCATAAAGGACATTTTGTACTTTTGGGGCAAAATGTACTTTGAAAATCCCATTATGTGAATTTTCATAAAAAATTAATATAAGTTCCATTAAAAAAAGTTAGTAAACCTTGAAAATGCTATCTTTGCATTTAATGCACTAAAATAGTAATGAAACATTCCAAAATACTTTCAGAGATTTTCATGAAAATATTCATAAAAGATTGAAGAAAACATTTCTAAAAGTACCCAAAATTCCACTAAAAGTCTACCAACAAGTACATCCTTCTGGCAGCATCTTGCAGACTTTTATGGAGAAAAAATGACATCGCATACCAATGCTACTGCATGATAAAGAAGGGATTAAAATATCTCAGAGGTGAAAATAAACTTTAAAAAAATTGCATGAGAGTAAACTTCGCACATCTAAGAAAAGTTCCATTAAAAGTGCAGCTTCTAAACATAAAACCATGGTCTAAATACTTAAATTTTTGTAACACTACATAAAACCAAGCATGGAATATTTCACTTCAGACTGGAGAAAATCTCCCTGAAATTCTAAAGAAGTATTCATAAAATACACACGAGAAATGTGGAGAAGAGTAAAGAGGACATAGCCAAAAATTCACTGAAATTTAAGAGTTGAGTTTAAATGTGTCCTCTTTTAAAGAATAATGACCGCTTTTGGCTGCTCATAATTGCCTGAAAGTCTCTGTGTTGCCACGCTTCCCCCTTCTCCCTCCTCCCTCACCCCACTGCATAATATTTCCATGCTGTGACCAGGAGTTTGTAGCACGAGGCTGGTGGTGCCTCCGCAGCCCTGTCGTGAAACAGTCCCCTTAATAAATACTGCTGAAAAATGTAAAAACTGATTGGGTGGAAAAAAGGGTCTTTTTCCCACAGTGTCTTGGTCCATTAATTTTTTCCTTGTATAGGACAGTAGAGATGTGCCGCCTCTCCTGAAACGGTCTCATTGTGCCATTCCTGAAAGCAGATGGTGAACGTTAGTATGTTTTTCCTAAAACCAGCTAATATCTATCCACCACTTGGTAGGTCTTTCATGCCTGAGAGACCGTAAGCTACTGAGTGATGCCGTTGTGCAGCCTTTGGTGGCTTCAGGTCCCTGAGTGCTGAGGGACACTGGTGCTGGAGTCCTGGTGGTTATGAACCCCATTCTCCCGTTCCCCAGCTCAGCCCAGCACCCAATGCAGCACATCACCGCCTCACTCGCGCTTTAACAAGAGAGGTGATGCAGGAAAAATAGGAAATAATACTGTAGGAAATAATTTTCCAGTTAAATTTAACGCAGACTTGCTGCTGCTCTCCTCTATACTGAAGTAGTTCTATTCCTTTGGCGCTAAGGAGAACTAGGGGGTTTATCATCACATTAAACTGTTACCCCAGTCAGACACGAAGGGAAAGGTCACCATCTGGCACCCTCCTATGCGGGGCATCAACCTCGGCCTCTGCATAGCAATGGTTTCTTTCGTGTGTGTTTTCTGTCTGTGGAAATTTCAGAGTCCACGTTAGCCCAGCGCATGCAGTTTTACAATACGTTGGTCCCTGGGAAGAGAGCTGCCGTGTCCCCTGGCTTCGATGCCCAGGCTCGCTGTACGTGGAAGCTCTTCTGCACTTCTGCAGGTGCAGAGCAGGTCTACACAAGGAATAATGAGACATACTAACCTTGAAACTTAAGCTAAATATGAGCCTAAAAGTATCTGAAGAATCCTTGTCTGCAGTTTAAAACGTTCTGATATTCTTAATAGTTTTTCCTTGCAAATATAAAGGTTCACCCTTTCCCCTTAAAAATACAACTGGGATTCCTGGGCATGAAGTTGCCCTGATTATGATGATGTTTGGGATTTTATTGGTTTCCATTTTCAGCAATTTTTCCAATGTAAATATTGGATTTATAGTCTCCTGTCAGACACTGTGTAAAGGGAATAATAATCACGTACTAACATTTTTTTGCTTTACAGCTTAACGTAAATCTTTATTAGAGTTTGCAAGAAGCAAAATAACCTTTGGCATGAGGCACTCAGGAGGTGATGTAGAACCCTCCCGAAGCCGAGGGGAAGGCTGCGGCTGGGTTCAGCAAACGCTCAGCCAGGCTCTTCGGTTTCCCTCGACTCCCTCTTCGCAGACGTCTGTCATCCATCACTTTGTTTAAATTCCCTTTTGTCTTTACGAACTTGCTGCTGGTTCATCCTTGTTCATCCGGATAGTCAGTGGGTGAAAAAAGAAAAGCTGGTACGCCAAGAACAGGAAAGCCCTGCGAGGCAGAGGTAAGCCTGGAGTATGTTGTCCTTTGGCGTGAAGATCACAAGACAAATGCTGTTATAGGTGCCTACCTTTAATACACGGTGTTATATGCATGTTATGCAGCACTTGATTATTTATCAGCCCTAGATTTGTGTCAGAACATATATATAATCCACAACGGTCTGTTAACTTCTTGTAGTTCAGCACTCTTGTATCTATATATAAAATAAAGAGCTTTTCAGCTTGTTTGATGAATTAGCAACAGCTCTGGGAATTTTGGCAATCAACACTTGCTGAGATTCCCAGTGTTGTAGCTAATTTGAATATAAGTTAATATGTTTATTAAAGGAAATAACAAATTCATTCTTAAAAAAAAAAATCATTTCATTCTTTGCCAGCAGATTTTCATTTGCGTTGCAAATTATTTCATGAATTCTCTCAAAATGTTCATAATCTGTTCATTAAGAATTCTTTTTGTGCTTAGGATAATGTCCAATAAAGTCCAAAGGAGAAGAGCAGCAATTTCCTTCAGAGGAATAAGTATATCAGCGTGGATTTCCACGGAAGCATGTTTGCAAAACTGCTTTATGCCAAATTTAAGCAACTTTGTAAACTCTCTAACAGTGAAAAGTTATTGCTGGCAGCTATGAGAGATGAATAGGCCTTGGCCGGCATTTGGGGCTGTGTCAGATTAGTCCTCACCTGGCAATTACTGAGAGAGCACGGGCTCACGACCATCCTATCGATTCATCACTTGACCCTCGAACCACGATTTTCAGCCCGTGCTAAGCGGTAGCGTTCTCATTAGCTGTCAAATTGTAGACCTCTTTTTACTGATTTCTTTGGAGTTGGTATTTCCAGTTAAAAATAAAACTAATTCCTATAATGCAAATGTACTTAAGCTATAGAAAATCTTTTTTAAATGTCGAGGAATATTATTCCTGTATTGCTTCAAGGTACTTAGATGTATTTTAAGGCTTGTCTTCCATAACGTATTGATCCTGAAAAGAAAAGAAAAGGAGCCAAGAGGATGCAGTCCCTGCTTAGCCGTGGGGTCCCGCTCATCTGAAGCAATGCTGAGAGACTTTGGCCCATCAGGTAATGGTTGGATAAATTCAGATTCACCTAGACTTGCTTCCCAGGTCTTAACTTGGCTGTTTTATTCTGGAATAGTTCCGGAAAGCAAAGCTGCTGGCAGGACCGAGGTACACCCTCGGATTTGTGCATTTAGCAGTGATAGAGGTTTGTTCTTACAGCTGATAGAAACATGTGAAGGAAACTTCCCTTCTGCCGTAGCTTGCTCCTGAGCGGCTTTGCTCCAAGCTGGGAGGATTTTCTGAATTCTTACTCGCCCTTTCCAAGCACTTGGTGGGTGCTGGCGCCAGTCGCGAGTACTGGTGTCCCTGGAGCAGGTGAGAACTCTCCCCATGGAAAGTTTAGGCTTTGGCAAAACACAAACGTGGAACAATTTAAAGTCTCATCTGATGCACACGGGCACAGCAAAGAGAAAATCCAGAAGATTTAGGAAAGGAGGAGAAAAAGCTTAATAATAAACATCAGAGGAGAATTACGGTTTGATAGTAGGGAGGTGAATTACATCGGTAGCAGTTTGCAGGACAAGTTTACGTGGATCCTCGGGCCCTTTCCCTCTCTTCATGGTCAAATGCGGTGAATGCAATTTTGCTTTAAAACAAAAAAACGGGCAAATCTGGTAATTTGTTGCTGCGATGTGAAGCGTTTAGACGCTGATTGTGTATCGCATGGAGCCCGCGTGCCCGGCTGGGAGAGCAGCACTGTCACACCATGCTCCTTCGTGACTACAGGAGTGACAAAATGAGGGATGCAGCAGTCTGGGAGAAAATACCCACCCCGCGGTGCTGCCGCTCTCACCTGGCTCGTGTTCACGCTATGCAAGGGGAAAACCAGCAGACAGCTCCATTAACGCTCTGCTCGTGCCACTAAGCGGGGAGCTGCAGGCAGCGTGCCAGTGCAGGAAGAGGAATAAGAGGAGAAAACAAAGGAAGTATAACCAGGGCATCTGGGAATATCATGGGTTTGATGGGCAACATGACGATTTGCCTACAGTTCTTCCCAGCTTAATGCCACCCCAAATTTAAAATAATTCCAATTCTCTGCCCACTGGGTCAAGGAATCCAGCCTGTGTTTCCCTGGGCTGTTCCTGAGAAGTGGGGCGGTGTCAAAAATCTTCCTGGAGTCAAAGCGTGGAGACCTGCTGTCTCCTTCCCATCTACAAGAGCTTTTCATTTGTCATAGGAGAAAACTTGGCTGATTTCATGGAATTTATTGATGACAAACTCATTTTGGTCGATTCTCGTTTCCTGGTGGGGGTGTTGGTGTTTGCAAAGGCTTCCAGCATTTGGGAAGGAGCTGAAGTTAAACTGAAGTTAAACTGACTGACTCAAAGTCTCAAAACCAAGACTTCCATACTATTAAATAGATTTAAAATTCAATCATGCACGTGATGTCTCATTTCAGGCGGTCTCTCTGCTGCAAGGACCACTCACGAACTGGATGTAGGCCACCCCACGAGAGGGATGGGAGGAAGGACCATTGCTTGGTGCATATGTGCACGTATTCAGGACTGTGACCTTCCTCACACCATAGATATTTCTCCCAACCGTTCATGTGAAATGCAAATCCTAACAGCAGACACAAGACGGAGGAGGAGCATGGTGCAACAGCAGTAAAATCCCAGCAAAGAAGTTTTAGAGTGGAAGGGACGTACCCGTGTGTGATGGGGTGAAGAAAAGGAAGGTTTAGGCAAAAGCTGAACTTTTGTAGAGCAGATCCTGGGGAGAAGTTGTGGGAGACCTGTGTTTAAAACTGAAAGTAATAGGGAAAAATACTCTGAGAAAATATTCGCCACGGGTACCGAGGCCAAAGGCTGTCCCGGGGGCACTTCCCGGTGCTGCTCACATCCCAGTTCTGTGGCTCTCACGCGGTGGTGGCTGCTTTGCTGTCAAATGGCTTTGACAGGTGAAAAATGTTTATTGCCTTGGAGTTTCTCTTCTGTGTTGTACTTAATGCTTAATTAAAACACCGATAGCCCATATGAGAGAGTTTACTATTTTTCTGCAGTCAGCACTATATGGCTCTACCCAGATGTATTTAAACTGAACACTATGCTTTGCATTGAGGGTCTTTTTAGAGAAGAGAGTACAGCTTTGTTGTGCTGCATTGTAGAATAACGTGTTTAACACAGAAACTCCAATCAATGGGATATAGATTTTGTGTTCTTTCTTGCCCTGTATTTCCTACCCGTGCTGCACATGCTTAGTGTTGGCTTCGACTCTGCTCTGAACATCAGATGTAGTCATTTAAAATTCACAAAGGATTCACACTTGCCTGTGAATAGCTGGTTGCTATTAAAAGTATGTTCATCGTGAAACACCTCTCTGGTGTTTTAAAGCTGCCAGAAACCATTAGTGCCTGCTATTGTGTGATAGTGATAATGTTGGAAATGACATTTTATGATGTCTGCCGCCTTAAAGACACTGCAGTCTGTCTGTCTTTGTGCTTGTGCTTTGATTTTATTCAAATATATTTATTATAAATACTTACAAATGTCAGTGGCTGCCGTTAGTGATCTAGTTCAGATGTCACATTGAAAGGTAAGAGATTGCACTCACAGAACATTTCGGGGGGGTGGAAATAAAGTCTCTTAATGAAGGGGGAATTGGGGAGAGGAAGGAAGCAAGGGAACACCTGAGGCAAAGCCATGTGTGTATGTAATTAGATTAACTTTAAGGGCCTGCTTAATTTTAGATGCTTAATGTTCCCAAACTGGGGAAGGAGCAAAACTGCGATAAACAAAAATAAATAGCCAAGTAAACTGAAAACATACTTGGTCTAATTACCATAAGACATATCTCCTGTTGGAAAATAACATAATTAGTGGTATACTGACCTTAAAACCTCTTCTGTGGTAGTTATTAAATTCCATGACATTTCAGCTTGATTAGCTTTTTAACAGATATGACTCAAGGCCATTGCAGGGAACCTTCTGAGGTGGATGGGTATCTGATGACCTACCCCACTGACAGTCCCAATTATTCAAACTGAAGGAAATGTATTATAAAACCTCATTAGCAGAAAGGAAACTGATAAACCTGATTTTTTCCTGTTTTAATGTTGGCTGAGATGAAGGGATAAGATGTGAAAGAAAGCATCCTCCTGCCCCGCCGGGTAGAGGGAGAGCAACGAGAGGTCTCCTGAACAGCAGCTCTACCCCTGCCTTGGTGATGGTATTTTACAGGAGTTAATTATGACTTTTGCATTGGATATTTATTTATAGGGGGTTATTCTGTTCTTGAGAGTACCCAGCGCTACAGCTGCATCTGGGAGTCCCTTTGCTTGTCTCTCCACTAACCTATAGCTGTTCAGCGGCACGGAAAACGCTGCACAGCAGCTTGGCAGTTGTTGCTGCCTCCTTTCAGCCTCTCTCCATTCAATAAGGATGACAACCCTGGGTATAATAAAGGGAATGAGGCTTCAGGAAGGTGGAGAGTAATTGGTGACATTTCCCAGAAAATCGTTAATAGAAAACCCTCTCTCATGCCACAGCATCTCTAGGTTGCCCCGGCCCCGAGCGCTCTCCAAACTGCTGCCTTGTGCTTTGCCAGGTTTTTGGGCTGAGACCCAGGCAATCGGGGCTTTGAGGTGAGCCTGTGCTGTAAAGCAGAGCAGCCCCTCCTCATGTGGTTTATCAAGCTCACAGCAAAAGGGCAGGAAGAAATAGATACACAACTGTTAATATTTCCCTACTTGATATTGGAAATGTTATTTATATATTTTGAGTGAAATGCATGGAAAGCCATGCACATCTCAGCATTGCCCACTCTGATCTCTGATGGCATTTGCCTATGCTTTCTGGGCTATAGAACAGCAATATATAAATTTTAAATTCTTCCTAAAAAAGGAAAAGCATGGTATTATTTTATGGATTTATTTCAGGGTTTTTTTTGTCTAAACTTGCACCTCTGCTTGGTGTAATGCCTACAAATAACTGCTGTTGAGGTAATGTTTCCTGACTCTTTTACATTTGGCAGTTGCAGCTCTGGGACTTGACCCTGCTGGTGCTGGGCTGCGGGGCAGGTGCTCACCCCCACAGTTCCCCGTGTGCGCCCAGGTCCGATGCCGCGGACTTCCAAAGATTTATCCATTTACAAGGCTTCATGGAAATAAAAGAAGAAAATGTAACTATAACCTGAGGACCTTCCCTGGAAAACAATTTCAAACCATGGTATTTATAGCAAACATTTGGGGAATGTGTATCTAATTTTCTTCGGGTGGGATGTTGTCCCTTGATTGTTTAGGAATTTTCTGCGCAAGGGATCACAGATATAAATCTAGCTGCTTCTAATATCGTTGGTTGCTTTACCACACAGTACACAGAGAAAAGTAAAATAATCCGGGTAAAAAAGTTAATTTTTGAAAAATGTTTACAAAATACTGAATCTTAATGTGACACAAACCCAAAGAAATAAAGCTCCAAACCAAAGTGAAATTGGCTGAGTTAGTGAATAATGGTCAGGGAGACAATGAAATTCATTTCAAATTGCTCTGTGCTCCAAAATACTGAAAGAGAATATAATGAAGGATTAATGGAATTTGCTTTTGTCTTTCTGTAAAGAAGAAAAAAAGGCTACTTAAATCAGTAGTGCTTGTTATGCATATGAAGACACAAAGGTTATGAAAATATGGCACAATCTCCTCAACTGTGATTTAATTACGATATGCCTCCGAGGAAAAGAAGCAAAAGGGGTGCTCGCTGTAACTGTATTTGATAAACTTGCGTTCCATTTCTTGAAGGTGCGAAACAACAGCGGTAATAAATGACTACTTAATAGTATAAAATGTCAGGAAAGGGGCAGCTGAAGTCCGTTTGGAGGAAAAAGGGATGATGTCAGTTTTACCAAATCTGTGAGAATACTGGTTGAACAGCGTGACTGGAAGACCCCAACACTTTACAAAGACGCACCGGGGCCGAGCTCTCTGGAGGTTTCTGACTGACCCAGAGTGCAAATAGGGGGCTTCTCCTGACAGCATTTTTCTCTATATTGTTCTTGAGAGGTGGAAGTGTGTCTCAACAGCCCTATTACCAGTATCTGCAGAGAATATAAAGAAATAAATTGCCATGCTTTAAACCAGGTCCTGAAGTAACACAGTAATCCGTTGGTGGCCTTTCCTGCTATGAGAGTCCTTTTCCCAATTTGATTCATATTAAGTTTTTAACAGGAAAAATGTATGTGGTAAAGCAGGTTTTTAGCTGTTCTGAGTCCTTTCTCAGCTGACAGACTTGCCAAATTTTGTAGGCTGCTCCAAAGGTTTCCTTAACTGCTCAGTAATCCTTTGCTGCCATTACACGGAGATACAAGTGTAACTTTTTTTTTTAAAAAATGAAGATAAATAAATTCATTCTTGTCTATTTAAAATGCAAAAAGTTCCTATCAGCTCCCACTGGAGCACAACTTTGGGCTCAGTTTGTGCTGAATTCTTATAGTAGAAATACAGCCTCGGGTGGCCTGAGGCTTTGTCATCAGAAGAAGCATCGGGTCTTCTCAGGGCGCAGCCCTACACACCAGTTCCCTGCAGCAGATGGAAGTTGTACATAGTTAAGGACCAACCTGAGCCTGCTCTGGACCGTCCCTGTGAGGCAGGGAGCAGGGGTAAGCACGCGTGGTTTGTTAGTGTTTACCTTCTCTTCTAATAAAAAAAAAAAAAAGAATTGTTCTCTTCTAGCAACTCCTTTTGTTTTTTTTTCCCATTAAAATGATCATTTCTCACTATATTCTCACTATCTTATTGCCAGTCTGAACTGCTGAGAGATAATCTAACAATAATGTGCTAATTAGTCTTACTGCTGCAGTATCTCAGACACAGGCTGAAGAGTTGGAAGATAATTAGTATTTAACCAATTAAGCTTGTTGCAAGTTCATGAACACAGCTCTTAGATGTTTTTTTTCCCTGGCAAATTGAGAGTGAATGCAGTAATTTAACAGAATTTTCAGAAATAAGCAGAGGAGCCGGTCAAAGAGATTTTTTTTTATTTTAACAGCCACTACGGAATTTCACCTTTCCCTCCCAGCTGTCTCCCAAGCTACCTCCGATTTCTCATTAGACATCATTAGATCATAGTTGTTAGATTATGGTTCTGACCTTAGGCAACCCCACAGTATTTGTTTCCACATATCCTTAATGTAAAAAAGTAGAAACACTAGTCTGTGAATTATTATGATAAAGGTCGATACGGTTTTCCTTCCCTTTTTCTTGCAGACTGTGGCCATGTCCCAGTCGAGCAATTCCCAGAGCTGCCGTGGCACCTTGGGTTGGGTCCTCCATGACACAATTTAAAGGTGGTCACCTTTCTGGAAGAAGAAAATGGTTAACAAATGATTCGTGAGTGTCTGAGGGGGAAAAAAAGCCTTTGTGGCTGAACGATCCCACCTGGTTTCTGAAGGCAGAGCTCTTGTATGACGAGAGATCTAAAATAGGTTAATGTTTGTGTTGATTACTAATTGACATACTAATTGCTACGAATTTTTTTTACACAGATCGCATAGCCTTCAAGTGAAGGTTAACCTTCTTGTCTGGCAATCATTTCTTGCGAGTGACACAGTGGCTAACCATTAGGGCTGCCTGGATGGTCTGTTTCTGAGATGTCTTTGAATGTGAAATGACAATTCAAACAGTACTGGGGGACCTCAGGTTTCTTCCACCCCTTTCGGCTGAACCCCTCGCAGGGGTGAAACAGGGGGACAGGGCTCTTCTGGTGCTGGGTGAGGGTCAGCATCAGCTTCAGCATCAGCTGTGTACGGCAGTGCTTTCCCACAGCACCGACTTTGAGGGACGTGTTATACCTCGTTATATGCATCAAACTGATGTGATGGTCAGGTATGGTCCTATGAGAACAATTCTTTCAATATTGGCTTCCTGTGTCTGAAGATTTTCTCTCCAAGTTTCTCAACTCACTGTTTTTGTTATCTTCATTTAGGATTTTACCTTAGAGCTGTTGGCTTGCAAATTATGATGATGTGCTACCTTAGTAACAGCACCTTAAAGCCAGCTAGAAATGAGAGGGTCTTGTCCTGTGACTCGTTGGTGTCAATCAGACCTGATGTACTGAGGGACAACACCTGCGAGCTGAGGGACCAACCCGGGGAGCGCCGGGCTCAGCAGTCATGGGTGGATCTCGGTGCTGCCAGGGACATGCAAAACCTTTTACCTTGGTGGATGCTGGAGGATCTAAAGTAACTGTGCTTGTAAATGAGCCTAGGGAAAAAGCTAATGACCATGCTTATGAAAATCTAAACATTTGTAAAAAAGCATATCTCAGAAAAAATGACTGGTGAGAAATGATAGGTAAATTTAGGGTCAGCTCCATCAAACTGCTCTGTCCACAGTTGCGCATTTGTAAGTCTCCCATCTGAAGGACTGCACAAGGGAGCCCAAGGTAGGAGCTTTTTTGTGTGTGTCGGTTAATCACCTTGTTTCTGCAGAAACTGCACTGGTTTCTCCCTCGTGAGAGCAAACTGCTCTTTCATCTACTATTCCACTTGCTGTAAACTAATTTTCTGCTTGTGAGCTGAGGGAAGAATACCAAGAGACTGCTCTAATTAAGATATGCTGGAGCAAAGTTAATTTCCAGGGTTTCTTTCAGATACTGACAGGAACACACTATAATTATTATACAGTTAGGGTGATTGACTTTTATTTAATGTGGTACTTGCTTACAAACAGCCAGTCAAATGTACCAATGTAAGCAATGAAGAAATTGTTCAGAAATATTATCACTAATTCTTGGAAAAAGTAATGTTGAGTGTATTAATGTTTACTGTCCTATTACTTCGGCTAAGAGGAAAGCAGATGATGAATTCACTGTGCTTTCGCTCAGTACAATGAACAGGCTGTAAATGACTTAGGTATTTGAGGAAACAAAGTATTCAGTGTATTTTTCTATTTCTTCAAGCCTACTGTATGTTTATGTTTATTCTAATGTTATGTGAACATTTTATTCCTCCGTAATTTTTACTGTTTGTGAAAGTTTTGCCAAGCTTGCCCTTCACCATGCCCGGAGGAGCTGTGGCCAGGGCAGAGCAGGATTCTCTCGCCCTGCATGTAACATTACGGGGAAAATGGCAAACACTTGTTTTACAGTTCGGAGAACAATGTAAATATGTCGGCAGCAGAGATCGTCTAATAGAAATATTTCACATTAAAAATTTTTAGTCTTTCTCTAACCAGGTTTTATATACTTAAATATAGTTTAGAAATCACATGTTTTCTTTAACTTGTATTGATTTTGGAATATTTCATGGGCAATGCTCACAACACAGAGTGGCTGAGAGATGCATTCACAGCTTCTCAGAGTGATAACAGTGGGGATAAAAGAATGCTGAGGAGAGAAGATGGAAGATATATAGAATATATAGAGATTTCCCCTGGTCCTGGCAGGGCTTTTATTATTATTTTATTATTTTGTTTCTATGAATCTCATAGACGCTGGAGAAGCTGTCCTCTCACCGCGGTGGACAAGTTAGCAATTTAGGAGGAAATTTGCTCCTATCATGAGGGATAAGTGTGGTAATTCTTTCTGAGAGCTTGGCAATTACTGGGGAATGATGAGCAACTATAATTCACTGGAAATTAAATGCGTCTATTGAGCGAGTTGTGTGCCGTGCCAGTCAAAGTGCAGGCAGAGGGGAAAGCCACCGCTCCTGCCTTGCCCTGCTCCAGCCCTGCTCCCCATGGAAGCTACCGGGCAGCCTGCAAGGGGGTGATGGGGAGACGCTGTTTGCAGCAGCATGCGTTGCCTCCAGATCCTGGTCTTGTGAAAAGCAAGAGAAGAAAGGTGTTTCTCAAATAAATTTGTTTGGGGAAAAAAAAAAAAAGGGAAAAAAAGAAAAAAAAGAAAGAGCTGAGAATGTCCATCAGCCTGCACAATTAGGAGGGAGCCCTGACAAATCCTTGGCGGGACCCCCTGCGAGTCCCGCAAGAGCGGGTCTCCCCCTGAGCGGGTAGGTAACTCCTCCCTGTTTAGGATCCACAAGCCGCATCTAGATAAACTGTTATTGCATTTAAGAAGTCAGACTCTAGCGGAGCTGGGGGTTCGCTTCTGAGGCGGATGACGGGAAGGAGAAGCCCTGTCATGCATGTGACACACAAGCGTTTCTGCCTCGTAAGCAAGAGACAGCCAAAGCTATAAATTTTGTGGACAAGCAAAAGGCCGCTGACAAGCTATTTGTAGGCAAAATATACTAGAGAGATGTTTTTTAGAAATAATATGCTAGCTTTTGTTCGTATACACTTTCTGAGTGACCTGTATTAATTTTTCCTACAACGTTGAATAATTAATTCTTACTGAGAAAGCTGGAATTACAGACTGCAAGCTTCAAGCATCAGTGCAATCTGAAATGAACCCTCTAATATTTATCCTGTATTTATTTCTGCCTTTGACATTCAAGTAATGCAGTAGATAATTCAGAAGAATATATGATCAAATGCAGCTTTTGAGCAGAGAGGGCAGCCAGTGATAGCAACTCCTCTGCTGAAATAACCTTCCGTGATTTCTTTCCCAGGCTGTTGTCTGCCTTTTGCTTTAACTTTACTTTTATTTTGACTCTGAGCTATAAAAAATACCAGCCTTATCTGCTTTACACTTGTACAGAAATCCACATCTTCAAAGTGTTGTAGAAACATCAATTAATCCATTCTTGCTATGTATCTCACTGGGTGAAGCGAGACGGAATGACTGGCCCCTGCCCGAGCTGTGGCTTCTGTGCAGTGCACAGACCGTCCTCTTCACGCGTGGTGGCTGCTGGACCGGGCGAAAACCTGACACTTCCAGCTTCTTTAGGGAGAAAGGTGCTGTTGGAAAAGAAAGTACCAAAATTCGTGAAGGGACTGTTTCAGTCTGGAGCTCCTGGTGGTTCAGGTGATTAAGGTACCCCCTTTCAGAGGAACTCGTATTGCGCTGCACTTCTGCTTCAAAATTAAAAAACGGGGGCTCGAAGTGCCAGCCCTTGGTGGACATCAGACGGCCGAAGGCTGGGCGAGGGTCTCGCCCAAAGAGCTGAAGTGAGCAGCATGCAGAGTTGAGTATAAATGGATCAAAGATTTTTGTGCGATTCTTCAGGGTTTTGCAATGTGGCAGTTGAAGCAAAATCTGAACTTTCTTTAAAATGAGAAAACAGTGAGTTAAAGAGTACAGCAAAAGAGCATGAAATCACGAGCCCTCTATATTTGCCTTTTTCTGGTGACAAAAGTCCTCTGGCACCCGTGGCACCGGCATATCGTCTGCAGAAACCTCACCTGATGGATGCAACTCTCCATCAGGAAGACCCTGGTACTTTCCAAATGCGGGTACAGAAAAGGATGTCACAAAAATTGTATTTCTGACACAGGTTTCTGTAACATGCCGATACTAAACAAAGATACTGTGTCAAAATCAAATCCTCGTCAAGTTTATATGTAATCTTCCCCGTGACCTCTCTGTCTCATTTGCTGGGACGTCACTCGAGCGTGGTGGCAGGTGGCTGTCACTCCGAGAGTGAAGCGAGCTCCATAACCTGTGAGCTCTCCGGGGCGTGCAGCGGTGGTCTTATTGCACTCCTGCGTGTCAGAGCGTTAGGATTTGGTATGTCATCCTAATAGCACAGCATGAACACGTGTCAGCAGGATTTGTTGAAGTGTCAGGTAGGAAAAGGAGAGCAATGATACCGAGAGGATGGTAAGTATGTAAAGAGCATAAGAAAAACACATGCATTATTTATCTATTAATCTCTAAGTGAAGTTAAGAGTAGAACCGAAAACATCTTTCATCTAACATGGAAAGGCATATCCTCTTCCCAGGGAGATATCTTTTTGTCCCTCATTTCTTTCTTGGCTCTTTCTAGCTTTTTTTTATGATGGTGATTCAGGAAAGCACGTACGCACGGGCTGCCTTAAACGTGGGTTTAAAATTTAACCAAGTGGTGAAGCAGAGCCTGTATGTTCCAGAGCATTATTGAACGCCACAAATAAACATTTCCAAGTACTGTCTTGAGGGCTTGATCCTGTGACCACCTGAGGGACACTATTTTTTGTAAAAGGAAATAAAATCACAGTGCTAAAAATTACTGCACCTCAGAGCTGTTCAAATCACTGCGGGTGAAGTTCATGTCAGCAGTTACTCACCTGCTATTTCCAAGGGCTTGCGAGTTGGCTATAAAAATCATTTCTATGATGAAGCTTTAAAATCTCAGTCCAAACAATTTTCTTAGCTATGCAAATTAGAAGTAAAGAGAAATTATATGGCAGAGGTGCCAGAAGTATTTGAAAGTGACTATTTCAAAGAGTGATTTCATCAACTTAATTTGACCATGCACGAACATTATGGGGATCTGGTACAGTATTTTGAGCTGTTAGCATGCGGTATAGAAAAGTAAACTGCTTATACCTGTCATTGACAGATGGTTCATTTCATAGAACATCATCGGGAAGTGTATTAAAAAAAGAAATCCAGAAAGTTTCTCAAGGGGCTTCGGGTTTGAGTTGCAGAGACCATGAATCTACGTAGGGTGATCAAAACAACAGCCGGTAATTCATGTTTCTCTCTAATTGCAGAGCTTGAAATGAGTTGTGCCTGTCTTACTTGTGACTCTTTCCTTTTCTATATATTGCTAAAGTTATTATTTACACTGCTGTGTTGGATTTAAATTATTATTCATATGCAAGAGTGAACAATTCCTCTGGTGGAGAGGTTGAGAGAAAGTCAATGTGGTGATGCGCTTTCGTATTACGCTACAACAGCTTAGCCAAGCAAGAACGCACTGAGCTGTACGGAGTCTTAAATGTCAAAGCTCTAAGAAGGAAACTATGTCAGGAGCAGTATCGTTCATCTTTTAAGAGAGTTACAAGATTTGATTTCTTTTATCGTGTGTTGGAACTCTGGAGTTTCTGAGTCTGGATAATGTTTGTATTTGCTCACCTACTGATGAGCATAACGCCCCAGCCAGGGTCTGAAAGGCAATTTTTTTCAGTGTTAATCTTGTAAACTTGTTAATTAACAGGTTTGATACAGACCTAATAATTTGAGACCTCTTATCCCAGGCATACTGCCCTTCTGTTGAACATTTATGTTAGTAATGCTAGGGAGATTTACCAGAAACAATAGGAGGGGGAACCCCAAATTTGAATAGGAGGAGAGGTTTTCTGGTAAAAGCTCTTGAGAGTTAAACTGTGATGAAGACAGCTTGTTCTCTGGAGTCTTGCACTGGAGGTAACAGAAACAACTACTCTACCCTATGGTGAAAGAGGTCTTAATTCTTTGATTTCTTTTTTTTTTTCTTCCATACGGAAGCTGGTTTGTTATACTAACAGAGCTAAGAAAATGGCTATTTATGAGCTCTGTGGAGGTTGAAAGGAAGAGATGAGCCTCAAAAAAGTCATCTTACCAAAGTGGTTGGTGACATCAAACAAATTGAAAATTAGTGTGCAGCTGCAGCTAATGGGCCTTACAACATCTCAAATTCTCCTGCTGGGAACAGGAGGCACTTGCAGAGGGTGGATGAGCTATTAATATTTGCACTAAACTTTAATTCTTACAGTTGTAGTCTACAGAAAATGTCGGCGTCGTTCCAAGCTTTCCCCTCACTAACGGAGCTGGTAGGAGAAAGCCAACACTGAAGTAAACGATAGATAAGTATTCAGGCAATGCTTTCTTAATTTTCTTAATATTCAGTTATGGTGCCTGAACACCTCTGGAAACCTTTTTCTTCGAAGTTTCACAGCAATGCAGATAATTTCCATCAAGTGTATTGCCAAACTCAGTGCCAGCAGGTGGAAAATTGGACAGAAAGATTTAAATCCACTCACTTATAGTGGAATTGTGAAAAAGAAACTTAAAACTAAGTCTAACCTGGAACCGTGCAATTCACAAAACTCTTCAGCCCTGATGCACCTCAGGGTTGATTAGGCACTGCTGCACAGTGATGACAAATCATCAACTTTTCATCATCAAATGCATTCAAGGGAATGAGTTATCTGATAAATGACTACAACCATCTTACTAGATAAGTTGTTTTTAAATGCATGCAAGAGTCAATTCAAACATGTATGCTTAGTTTTATGGGAGGAAAGTCTTCAAAATAAAAGCATATTCCAAATCTTTAAGCCGGTACCCTGACACAAGCTTCTTCAGCTGACCTGTAGGCTCATGTTTTTCTCCCAACAAGAATCCAGGATTTCACTAGTCATTCAGTTTCTCTGTTTATAAAAATTTTTTAGAACTCAGTGCTGTAAAGCTTCAGTTTTAAAGTCAAGAAATGAATGCTAACTTGGAAAATGTGAGCTAAAGAGAACAATAACCCATCAGGGACCTGAACCAAGCTAACCAAAGGTGTCAAGAACAAACGCTAGCAGTTCCCTGAGCTTGCAGAAATCCCGTGGGCGGAACAGGGTTGGCTGCTTCAGCTGCTGGTGCAATCAGAATTACTAATGTTGGTGCTAGAAACAAAACTGGTAACAGTGGTAGATTGTTAAAAATATAAAAGCACAGAAAAGGTGTTCTATTTATTGTATTTTTTTTCCACTTGCGATGGAAAAAAACCCCAACCACAAATTGATATCCTGATTAAACCCGAAGACACCTGCCTCTGGTAAAGATGGAATTAAGCAAATGATCCTTTTATTGCTTTGTTCTCAAGTCTTTGTATAATTCTCCTCATATTTTTCTTGTCATTGCAGTATCTGAAAACCTTCCATTTAAACAGTGTGACTGATTGGGCTTGTAGGTTTTTTTCTTTCTTTCTTTTTAGAGAGAGATGTGTAAGCTGTAATTGCCTTGGTTGGTTGATGTTTTTAGGTTTTATTATCTCTTCAGTTTTTAAATAAGTGTTAAAAATGAGCATTTGTTAGGCAAAAAAGTATTTGTTAGGGACCAAGCCCAGAAGCAGAGGTAGTTTTGTAAGTGATGATGTGGTATAAAGTTATCCCTATAGCATTTTCTTGCCAGATGGGCGAAGTAATTGAAAAGGCATGAGATGGTGGAAAAAAGGGCACAGTAGTGTTAGAAAGGTCCGTGGTACTGGGAAATGGCAATATAACACTGTGAACCTGCTGGAATTGCACGAAGAGTGAGGATCCAGCGTGGTCGTGGTGACAAAGGTTGGGTCAAACTCTTTACCCTCGGTGGATTGTCTCCAGGTGAGGCAGAGCTTGGTGGAATTGCTGCTATGAGCATCAAGTGCATTTTACTTCATTGATTAGCAGCCCCTTCCAGATCTGTGTGAGCTATGATACTGATGTGTCTGAAATCTGGTATATGGTACCTTTATTTATATTTCATTACACAGGTCTTCCCAAGTCCAGCTGAAATAGCTGTTAGGGGTATAACTTCATTAGATGTTGCAAATCACTTAATTAGCTTCGTTTGCTTGTCCAAATGCGTGCTCTCATTCGGCTGCATATAGGATTTCTTGGTGAATAACAGACTTTTGATGTGTGTTTTCTTCCACACGAATGGCAACTCATTAGGTATCCTTTAAATGGCTTTCCCAATAAGATACTTGCAAAAAACCACACATAAATGATTCAAAAATAAAGTATTTGCTCATTTTTAGAGTTACCTGAATTTCCAGGGAATTATCATGTAGCAGAAAGAACGCTCAAGGAAAGCTTGTTGCCCTGAAACCGTCAGTTCTTGGAGGTTAAGTTCTCAAAACAGTTTCTTATAATATTGTACGTATTAGGGCAAATTCGGAAGCTTCTGTGATGAGCTCTGAGGTTGTGGCTCTCTGACCCAGAGATCATGAGGGCAACCCCGCGCACCCTGCGCGAAGGGGTGGCGGGCTGGACCCCAGACCTCCTGAAATCCCTTCCAGCCTAAACCATGTTATGACTGCGTCCAAGAAGTATGAAAGGGATGTTACCATAGTGCTGAATCCCTGTGTTCAGATGGACTGATTAGGTTCAGAAAACGTACATGTTATTTCAGGTTACCAAACTGCTGGTATCTGAGAAAGAGGAGCTTGATTGCAGGAAAAGCAGCCCCTTATGTACCAAAATAATAATGCAAAAGAAGCAAAGCACTTGGTAACAGTGTCTTGAAGTTTGTTGAAGGATGTGGTCTCCTAATAGCAGAAGCAGAGAACCAAATAAAGTGGCCATGTCTCCATTCACGCGGTGAGGTTTCCATCGTTAACTCGGTTACCTGGAACTGCCCACTTCCACATGAGCCATTCCCTCCGTGAGGCCGGTCTGCACCTCCGCAGCCTGTCCCTTGGTCTTCTCCCTCCTGCACACACGCACGTGTCCCTGTGCCTTGTTTGTGGCGCCCGGTCGCTGGGTCTGGGAGGACGTCGCCGGCTGATGGTGAATGTCACGGCATATTTGCAGCGAGCAGAAAGCGCACCGATTGACCTCTCGGGGAGGGGGAAGCATGCATGGGAAAGCAGGGGTTTTGTGAGCAATGCGATGGAATGTTTTCCTAAGTAATACAATATTGGTATTTTGCTATGGATAAGTATTCTTTTGCATATGATGGCTCTGGGAGGGACAGTATATTTCCTGCTGCAGATTGCTTTTTTCTTTTTATGTATTTTTTCCTACTGCATTTTTGGTTTTATGTGTTGTGGATTTTTTTCCTACTGCTTTTTACATATTCCATATAAGAATTCATGCTTCAGGTGATGTGCATACCTGGACTGAGTTGTAATTGCCTCCATAACAGATAAGAGGAAATGCAGGAAATAATTGCCGGCTTTTGATACCTCTCCTTCTTCATGCCCCCCTTCTCCCAAAGAGAGAGCAGTAAAGGCTTGGAAGGGAAAACACAGCCTGCACCAATCTGCAGCAGAGACAACAGAGAAAATAGCCTCTTCCCAGTGTTTTTGCCATTTCCAGGAGGGGTTCCCTCTTGGTATGTGACTGGAATAGAGGGTTGCTGAGCCTCGTCACTCCCCCGCTGCCAGCAACTCACTGGGATCTCATTGCCAAGTTTTACTTCTCTTCCTCTGCGTTAATGACTGCGCTAATTACAGCATGGTGGTGTTGGTCCATGTGATGAATCGGAAAGTTCTAGATTTGGTGCTGACCCACCTGTGTGTGTGTGTGTATGTGTGTAGAAACATCAGGACTATTGAGATGTTTGTATGTATGGGTGTGTATATGTACGTGTATGTGTGCATGTACATATATGTGTAGGTATGTACGTGCACGTCTCGCCTACAGGGTGGAATTTCTGTGAATTTTTAACAGCTTAAAAGAAATCCAATAAATAACAAATGACTCAGGTTGCAAAGTCAAAACGATAAGGAATAAAAGATGTCAGCACTGAGATTTCATTCCTTTTTTAAGCGTTTTCTGTGCTAATGGAGCCTGGATGAAGCACTTGGTCTCCAGAAGGGTGGAAACCCCCAAAGACCTGTCCCCGAAAGCCTGACTCACCCCTGCCCAGGGATCCTGGGCTGTTTGCTCAGGAAGGTTTTTGTGCAGATTGCCTCTTTCATCGTCAAGGATGCTCCCTCTCCTCTGAAGTATTTTTTTGTTTGGTTTTTTGTTGCTGTTGTTGTTGTTTTGTTTTGTTTTTTCCTTGGGAGAGATGTGCGATCAGCAGGGAAGGGCAGGTAGCAATAAGGGCTGCAAGGTTTTACTCGTAGCGTAGCCTTTGCATGGCCACGTCATCGGGAGGGAACTTAAGACACCAAAGGAAACTTTAGAGCAGCACCAGCTCTGCTGAGTGCATTGAAAGGAAGCAGTTTAACATCGCTCTTCTGCACCACCCCAGCTCAAGCAACAGGAGTCATTGCGCTGAAGGCTCCCTGGAGGTATTTATGCACTTGATGGAGTCTGGCTGGTGCTTAAATAGTTGGTTAAGTGGGGGCCTGATACAGTGCATACAGAATTTCTCTGAGTGCAAGAGCTGTATATTAAAAAATGCCCTGAGGTAAATAAAATTATTTCTCATGGGCCTTTTAGTTGGTGTATGATTCCAATGAATAAAACCACTAAAGTGATGGTAAAGATTTTCTTCCCGTAGGTGATATTTTACATCAGTTGCTCTGATAGCCATTCATTAATTTTATATATTGCTTTTACTAAACTCATTTCTTTTAAGTGATATTGTCAGTGCAATGTAGTATGTTTGGAATATGTTAAGGTGAGGGTTTTTTTGATTGGGGGGTTTTTGTTGTTTGATTTTTTGGTTTTTTTTTTCCCAAGCACAGAAATGGCTTTTATTTTCTCTAAATGGGGTGATAATTTTTCTGCTCATGAAGATTAAGGGCCAGAAGGGCTGTGGACTGAAGCCCGGTGTTTATATCCACAGGTCAGATATCACACCAGTTCATCATATCGCTCTGTTTAACGTGGACTTGGAGGTAATTCATGGAATATTATGGCCAAGTCCTGGGGTCTGCTGAGCAGAGCTGAAGTGGTGATAAACTGTGCCCCGTGGTTGTGTGACAGACTAGCTGCTCTGCCTTCTGGAGATGAGGAGAGGCTAAGTTTGGTCTGCTTGGTGCTCGCGAACATACTCAAAGGTTAGTTTCCATGGTGTAACCATTTGTATTATGCCTTGCAACCCCCTTAAAACAGCCTGTTAAACTGAGCTTGCTCCCAGCTGTGTCGATCACGCGCACCTGCAGATGTAGTGCCTGTAAGCCAGCCCCAGCCGCATCTTGCTGCCCTTCGCAGACCTCCTCCTTCGGGGATTAAGCAACTGTGTAAGAGGAACGTCCAAAGACATGTCAGAGAGGATAAAACTTTAAACCCTGAATCTCTATTAGTGTGATCAGCTAGGAATGTCTTTTGCTAGAATAAACTTTTATTTTGTACAAGTTATTTCATATTAGGATACACGTTGGGTTTTTTAATAGCACCTTCGCTGGTGTTTACCCATTGGCTCCCCCTGTTTACCTCCTCCTGTTTCCAGAGCTCCAGATACAGCAAGAGTTTTCCCTGTGAGAATTATTACAACTGCAATTTGCTCTAGAAGCTTTAATTTCTTCAGTGGAAATCAGCCCTGGCTGCCCAGCGCAATGGACAGCAGCGGCAGAGGAATACAATTCCATCCTCTCGCAGAGTGGGGAGGCAGAAAGAAAAAGGAGCTTCAGACAATCTTGTCTCCTGAAAAGGTGGGGGAAAAAATTCTATAGCAAACGGCTTCTAGTCTTGAGAACATTTCACTACAGCAAGAGCTTCACCACTGCAAGGTTCAGTGATTGTCACAGATATTTAAAACCTGTGAGCAAGGAAACTGTCACAGATGGAAGGTGGAAAAGAGTAGAGATGCATAAATTTAGTGAACGTACAGCTGACTGACTGCGGGTGCAACTGCAAAGCACACTCCTCTGAAAGAAAAGACAAAAGTAGTCAGGAAGAAATATGGGTAACATTAGTCTCTCACGATGGATGCGGTGACATCACCTTTCTAACACAATTGCTTTTTATTTCACTTTAAGAGACTTTGGCTTGGCTGCCAATAGGAAAAATGAGTTTTTTAGGAAAAAGATTGTGAAGACACTGTGATTAATCTTGAGGCAAATCTCAGAGCTTCCTGAAGAAGTCTCTATTAAGCAAGATCTTAATTTTATCCTTTCCCCTCTTTTCCATATTTTCCTTTGGAATATAGTCAGAAATTCTGAGTTGAACAATGCCAGTCCCTTGGTTTGCCAGCTAAAGGGAGCAAGCAGGACTGCCCAGGATGGATTCACTTTTATGAGATTCTTCAGGAGTTACAGAGAGCACGAACTCTATTTAAGTAACAGTGTCAGAGACTTAATTTATTATCTAATTGATAAGAAATATAGCATAGGAAGCCAAGACAATGAAAGCAACTTCTACAGGAAATATTTTACTAAGAGGAAGCTATATGGGAATGCACCAGGGACAGAAAATTGAGTTACAAATTAAATAGGTAAAATATTTCTTCATATATAACAAAATTCTACTTTTTTTTAATGGAACTTAGGAGGACCTGGCATTATTTTTTTGTAGATGGGGGAAAAGCGGGGGAGCGACTTAACAGAGAGGGCTGGAGAGGGAGAATAAAAAGGGAGGTGGAAGCTAAAGGGGAAGGGAAGAGAGCTGGGAAGGGCTGGGGGAATTCGGGAATGAAGACATAGGTGGAGAGATGGAGAGTGGTTTGGGAAAGAGGGAGCACGAGGCAATGGCATTTCTGAGCTCTGGAGGTATGAAAAGCTGGAAGATACTTCATGCTGGGCTCCCACAGGCACATCACCTGCCCGAGGGCAGAGCCCAGCCTTTTCAGGGATGCATTTGTGCCTCTGCAAAAGGTGTTTCTGCTGCAACAGAGGGTTGTTTCAATTCATTCATATGCATCTTTTTAGGAGTTTAAGATCATCTAATAGATACTGCTCTATGGAAGTGTTACTGCTGAGTGCATGATGATTTCTCACTTCTGTAGTGCTTTGTAAATGTAAGAAATCTGTTGCTAGATGAATTCCTGTTTCTTGCATACTGTGACCAGGGAGAGGTTTGATTTACCAGCTGCTCTTTTGCAATTTTTCCTTTGCCATTGCTACCCCTGGGGATAACAACACTTCCCCTCCCCTGCCCTCCTCCAAGAGGCAAACAGGGAAGGAAAATCTGCTCTAACTGAAGGTGGGCAGAACAAGACGACATGATTTAAACTATCAGACATTCCATGCTTTTACAGTTTTGCCCTTGTAAACTGTAAACAGGAGGATGATTTCTCTATAAAACCCACAGGCAGTCACATCAGACCATCCACCTCTGTATTCCTCGCTCCTCTAGCTCTTCCCCACGTGTCCCTCTGCACAGACCCGCTGCCCTGTGCATCCCCCCCACCCGCACGCTGCAGCTCTCTCCTCTATGTGAATCCTTAACACGCATTTAAAACATTTCCTTCTTTGCCCTGTAACTCCAATAT
Organism: Calonectris borealis; assembly: GCF_964195595.1. Lineage (NCBI taxonomy): Eukaryota > Metazoa > Chordata > Aves > Procellariiformes > Procellariidae > Calonectris > Calonectris borealis. Next base: position 43,263,755 of record NC_134318.1, read on the forward strand.
TTACACTTGGCTTACGGAAATTAAGGTGAAAGCCTGAAGTGAGGGAAAGAAAAAGGAAGGCAAAAAACCATCAAACCCTTGACAAGTTGCTAAGGCAACTTCAGGAAAATGATTGCCCAAGTTTGGGATTAAGCAGCAGGTATCAGGAAAGATGCTGCGGGCTGAGGAGCGGGTAAGAGTGCTGAGCCAGCCTAAGGTCCAACAGCTTGCAATTAATTCAAAGTAACTATAAATGAAATAAATGCGGGGGAAACTTGAAATGCTTTCTACCCCATAGTTTTTTCAGCCTTCTTTAAAACAAAGATCCCACCCTCAGTTTCAAGGCTAGTTTCCAAAACCAGCTTTTTTCCCCTCATATATACCTGTGCTCTATTCTGTAGCTAATGCTATAAAATATGGAAGATAGTAATGTTGCTAATTAAGTTTTTGAAGCTCTGTGCCAAACCTCTCTCTCAGGGATGAGAGAATACAAATCACTTGATGATTATTTCTAACAATGGTCAACCAATTGGTTTGAGAAATACAGATCAAAAGGTCGATTCTCAAATATTTATTACAATAAGCTGAACAAGCAGCAGGCTGTAATTCATACGGTAGAATGAAATCCTTGCTAAATCATCACATCATAAAGAAAATTGCTTTTTTAATTTAATATTTCTCTTTCAGCTGTTTCTATAGAGACATGCTAATTTAGGAGCTTAATTTATTATCTGGAAGAATATTATGCTAGATACAACTTTTCCCCAAATCATTTTCAAGTGAAACCAAAGGCTCACATAAGAGAAGCATGTGAGCAAAAACGCAAATTGCCTCCATCATTATGGTATAACAGGAAATCATGTAATGGCACATCGTTCCTTCAGCAGCAAAGGAGCGGGTAATGATGCTCTTTGCTGCTAGTTTGGTCACCAAAATACTGTAAACTCAGCAGTGAAAAACCAGCAGCCTTTTTTCTAGAGCTGTAGCATGGCAGCATGGCAAAAAAGCATTTATTCCTTGAGATAATGTTAGTCCTATCTAACAGTTGACCCAGCACATGCTGAAAATTGATAACAACAACTAATCGCTTTGCCACAAACCTGCTGCTGGAGCCTCATTAGCGTTTCAACAATTGGATGAAAACCTTTGGTATGCATTTTCTCTATAATTCACCCAGCATGAGAGGGCTTAGGTCCACAAACAGTAACGTGCAAGAGGAAACATCTGCATCGTCAACAGGGACAAGTGCCCCTTCCCATCCCTCATCTCACTGGGATGTGCCAGCCCTGTTCCACCCTGGAACCAGGGCCAGGACAAAGCACAGAGGGTTTGGAGGAGTTCAGCTCCTCAGGTTTACCCTGGTCCTCTCAGTCTCACCTCCGTGCTCCTCAGCTACGGCACAGCTCTTGGTGTGAAGACCAGAAGCTCTCACTGGTTTTCTCAGATAACCAGTTAGTCCTGCAAAAGTGTGAGCAGTGGGATTAGCCACTGATGGAGGATGCTAAATGGACACGCTGGACACCCCAGGAGCACCTAATTTCCAAAGGCTGCCTGGTAAAGGACCAAAATGAGCATGATGGCTTTGTGAAGTTTCTTGTGTGACCTCAAGCTATCACTTAGCTCTTTTCAGAAATATTTTATCGAAACCATTGCAAATAGAAGACAACTTGACCAAGTTGATTAGCTTTAGTTTGAGTGACCCGGTCCATCTCACATTATTTTGTTCTGTGAATCAGTCTACATTAGAAGTGATCGTGTATTACCAAATGATACATATTTCATAAAGTATGTGAATGAAGGGATGATAATTCAGTTCAGTTCAATCCAAGATGTCTCAATTAAGAAACTGCCAGCCAATTGTCATCTTTGTTGAATGGCAGAAATAAGTTGATTTTTTCATGTACTTTAAATGTGGTTTATGCAGAGCATAAACTATGTAACAGACTCTATATTAAAAAAAAAGAAAAAGGATGCTCTGAAAGGTTAGTAATACTAACCAAAAAAATCCACTCCTTGTATCTATAGTATACATGAGATAATTAAAAAATGTAGATATAAGAAAAGACTGTTGGTTCCTTGGTGCCATATTCATATTTAGAAGTTTTCTTACATGGTATGGGAAAGCTAGCAGGTTGGGAAATGCTATGGAGATGCTACTGCAATCAGTGAAATTATTTTTACTTCCAATCACTGCACAGAGATTCACTCGGTGTTCAGGTTTCTGCATTTCCAGCGGTGTCAGGTGAGCAGACCAGCGTGGATCTGTTTTGTGCAGTCTGCTGCAGTGCTGCTCGGTGGTTTCCTGTGGCATTGCCCATACCCCCAGCCCTGGTGAAACCCCTAACGCCGTCTTTCTCAGACCGAGGAAATCTCGAGTCCTCGGTCTCTCGTGATTCCTACCCGATTCTGCACCCACCTGGGAGCCCAGCTCTACAGGAGGCCTGGCATTATAATGGACAATGTCAAATGCTTTTAATGTTTTTTTAAAATTTCCTATTTTTTTTTTCCCCTCTTATGCTGCAGACATGCACCCTGGTTTTATATGGGAAGTGCTGCTCTTTTACTAGTTACCAGTATTTCTACAGCATGAAGGTATAAAGATGAACTTTGAGATCATTCTCTCATTACTTTACCACAACCAGTCATTCCTTGCTGTTCACGGTTGATTTCCCTTTATAATAAAACATTTTGTTTAATTTCCCAGAGATTGATCCTCAGCCTACCGAAGGCTAACCATTTGGTTTTTCTCAAGGGTTTTTGTGTTCCCAGCCTGGGAGCCTGGAGGATACCACTGTTACTCTCCCTTTGTGCTCTGCCCATGGGGCTCCATGCTAAAGAGACCAGCTTCTGGCACGGAGATAAAAAACGCACCCAAACCTGAATACAAATCATTTTTGCCCAGCAGTGGAAGGTAACTGTTGCTGTCCTACACAACCCCCAACTGCAGGGTTTGCTGCTGCTGCGTCCCCACGCCTGTGTCTCCCTTGGGGTGATGCTGACCTCCACCCCTGCCCTCAGTGCTCACCGCTGGCCTGGGATTGTTTCTTTGTTTATTTATTTGTTGTTATTTTTTATTGCTATGGTTTATCTGTAGAATTGTTTGGAATATTTTTTTAATATATACTTTGGAATTTGTCAAACTATTGGTATTAGTTTCATCAATCTACAGATACAAGCATCCAGGGTAGTTGTCTAAAACACATATAGGACACTGGCACATTATATGAGGGTGTCCTAGTTTCGGCTGGGATAGGGTTAAATTTTGAAAACACAATAAAAGGATTACGTGCGTTCGATGTGTGGCTTTCGGCAGAGAGAAAGCAGTGTTGGTGGTCTGCCTCTTAAAGATAAGATTGGGGCAGTAAATTTATTGTTAATGGTTTTATTTTCATTTTCTGGCGTGTTACTTGGATGCTATTAATTTAAAGAATTATGTTATTTTGAGGAGATAGATCTATAAAAAAGAAAAGATTTCTTGGCTTCTTCTGGCTCAGAGGTGGAACAGTGGCTGTAGCTGGGAAAATATTATTCGTTCGAGCCCTGGAGAAAAGGACTTCCTACCACTTCTCTAGGAGCTGGGAAGGCAAGGTTTTAGAATTTTTCTGAGAGGGAAGCTGAGAATTAGTCATTGTTCAAAGGGCTGTAACTGAGTCCCGTATTGGAGCTGCATCACCGATGGAGCTGCTGCTGAGTGGCACCAAAAAAGTGTTGAGAAAATGCAGTAAATGCTCAGAAGAACTGTTCAACTTAAGTTACTGAATATAAACATCTCAGTATCTTCACCTCTTTTGAAGAATTTGGTGTGATTTGATCCTGGCATATGTAACTGCAGAATTAAGGACTTTTCAATGAATTATAATGAATGGCTGTGTTTTTGCCAAAAGGCTGTTCTATTTCTGAGCAACTTGTGACAAGTTACTTGAACTGATTGCATGGGACGATTTGGATTAGATGTTTGGGTATTTTTCTTCGGCCATTTCTCTAAGAATTGTCAGGTTCTTACTGTAGCACCAAGTGATACTATTTTTATGATGCTGCTTTGGGGTGATATGAAGCATGAGGTCATTATGGAGAAGGAAAGGTCAAAATCGTCTTCTGGGGCTGCTAATTTTGTTGCTCAGATTGAGGTTTTTTTAGGTCTTATCTGCTTTATCATTTTTTCCAATCTAATGCTGGTCCAGTCAATGCTTTTGCAAGCTTACAGGAGTGTAGAGCAGTTCTGCAAGCCTGGCTTGTGCCCTGCCTTTGGCTGCTCAGAGAAGATGTTGCAATTAACAGTTAACCATGAGATGCTGAGTTTAAACGGTGAGCCCAGCATCAAAGAGAATTCTGTTCCAGGGCAGGATCAGGAGTTTTATAGCAAAAGAAATGCCTTTTTTTTTTCACTGACATGAACATCCTCTCTTCTTGGAGTGCCCCGACGGACTCACTGAGTGCTGCTCCCTTGGACCAGGGTTGGTTATGCCACCCTCGCTCACATCAGCATAACCGGGCGGACACCGAGGCAACCGTCTACTAGGGAAAACGATGATGTTTGGAGCATTAGAAATGCCTCAGTGGGTCAGATCGAAGGTCCAGAAGCATCCTAGTCATTACCACAAAGGTATGAAGCCTCCTTGCCTAAAGACGTGATTAACAGCTCTGAAAAAATGAGCAAATTTCTGTCAATTTGTGTATGCATAAAATTATGTTTGCTTGTTTGTTTTTTGTGGTGTGCTATTTCTAATACACTTCACAAAATCCACTTGCACGTGTTACCACCCTAGCTTCAGACCTCGTCAGGAGAAAACAAAAAGCAAAATGCAGTGTTTCCCAGAATTTGCACGTTGCTCTTTCATGAAGTGGGTAGATCACAAGGTGATAAAAGCATCTTCAAAGGGAACGGCAGATTTTAGCAATAAGCACTTCTCATGTGTCTCCAAACCACACATCAACCCTTTCTTATCACGAGTGTAGCTACTCTGTGTATCTGTGCATTAGCTGTAGACCAAATGTACTTGCGGTACTTCCCAGTGTGGAGCAGACTTAATTGAACAGCCAAGCACAAGCGGAGTGCCATTGATTTTCTGTAGTCTGAAGACACAGGGCAGTAGTTGGAGAAGCAATGCGATCCTTGCCTGAGGAAGGATTACTCAATCTATGTTAGACTGAGATGAAAAAACAACAGTTAACCAGCATCAAATACAGTTCAGCATACAGATTTTGTAATCGCCATGTATTAAATATTTTTTATGATGTCTACAGGTGTTTCTAGAAAAAAACTAAAGAAAAAAGTTGTGATGATTTAGCAATGATAGTATATAGACTCTAGTGAGGTTTTCATTCAACTGAATAATTCTTCTCAGTGTAAGCAGGGCAGGTCCCCTACCACAATGAAGTCATTGGATCAAACACTTCACACTACAGGGTTACATGGCAGCTTGCAAACAGAGTTTCTTGTTCTTGCAGATGCAATAAGTCATGGTAGAGGCTTAACAAGTGTATGGTTTTGTCTGATAAGGAAGTTATTGATGAGTGGAGGAAAGGAAGAAGTGGATGAGTGACTAGAGGCTAAAAGAGACTGAAAGAAATAAGGCAATAAAAGTAATATATCTACATGAAAAAGAGGAAGCGTGATTAAGATGACTGGCCAAATGACAGAAAGCACAGAAACAAAACTGAGGAAAGAAGACTGGAGGAAGAACCATGTGACAAGGTTAGGAACATCTCAGGGAAAGAAGAAGAAGGTTTGAAAAAATCTCAACCTAGCATGTGAGGTATGTGGTGAGAAGAGAGATCTTGGGTGGTCTGGAGGTAGGGGGTAGAGAAGCAATGGTGGAGCGGTGGATGTGGATAATGGCGAGGTCCTTGGTGCCCCATGGAAAGCACCACCACCGTGGTCGGAAGGTCCTGCTGTCCCATGTTGCTCCGACTGCTTCTTGCTAAACCCCTCAGTGCTTTCAAACCCTGCTCTTGGGGTTTGTTTTCCACACCATGAAGCAATCTTCCTGCTCTCCTCCGGACTCTCCAAATGGTCCACAGGTTTGATAAGTGCAGTGCCAAAAGCTGGACGCAGTAGTCGCTGTGGGGATTTCCACCCCCGGAGTGCGGGCATCCACCTCCTGCGCCGAGCTCCAGTAGGTTCAGAGACCCTTGATGAATCCCACTTCACGCAAAGTAAGTGACTTTGTTCACCAAAGCTTGAGTTAGTTCTTTGTGACGTTGCTATTGCCATCTTCAGTATTTCAGTAGACCTATTAGCACACACTAAAAATAATTAAAGATATTTGTGCTTCTTTTTCTGCTATAATTTCTACTGTATTTCTATATCAAGGATAATTTTATAATTTCTGATTGATTGTATTTAAGTAGTATTGAGGATGAAAACACAGTGCTTGGGCTCTCATAGATGAGAACACTGAGCCTTTGAACTAAATGTTTTTCTGTCATGACAAACCATTTAAAGCTGCTGTATTTTATTAGAATGGATTGAAAAAAAAATCCCTGCCGATAAAGTTTTTGTATCCCTTTAACTGGTCTTAAAATCATACTTTGATTTTTTTTTTTTTTTTTTTTTTTGGTCAGCATCATAAAAATGATCTTTGGAAGTAATTACATATTGACTGCTGATGTGCATTCACTGCTGAATGTATTTTGAGAAAGATGCAGTTTTATTAAAAACAGGGAAAGTAAGTGCAACAAGCTTGGTGGAAGCTTTGCTTTATACAGCCAGCTTCTGCAGGAAGGGATGACAGATCTTGGTTTAGGACTAGGAAAACATAACTTTTCATTTATTTTTCTGAACTATTATTTTTGCAAACAGAGCCAAGCATTGCTTTGCAGAGGGCAGTATTCAATGTCCTGAAAACGTCCCTTGGTGTTTAAGGACTGACCATAAATGAAACATTTTTGCAGACTTTTGTTGCGTGTTTTGGTTGACTGGGACGAATTCGAGCTACAAGTCTCCAGGGAGGCTTTTCTGTGACCATGGCCACTCTGGTAATTCTGCAGAAATGCATGTGGCTGCGGGGAGCTGCCTCCCTGAAGCTGTTTTCCTTTACTGCAGTTTGCTTTGCAGCTCTGTCCTCTGCTGCACATGCTCCGGTATATTAATATTCCAACTATTAAACCATTAAAGTCTACCAGTGAGTTAATTACATTAGAGGTTACTTTTAAAACCTGCCCATGATCCTCTCCCGAGGACTCTCCTGGGGAGCCGCATTTCAAAGGCGCTGTTCAGCATCCCCTCTCACGAGAGAGTTCCTCCACTAAGCTGAGAGCAAAGAGGATTGAATGTTTTCAGCACTTCTTTAAATTGATGTCTCTGAGAGTAGCTCTGGTGCCAGGTACTCGAAAAAAACACAGAGGTGCTGGAGATGAATTCTGAATAACCAATTTTAGCTGATGTTCAGGTTTTGGCTTTGCAGAGACCTTAAGCACACATTGTTTCTCGCCAACTTAAACATGATTTTCTCATGTGGCTGGCAACAGCAAGCGCTGTGTCAGCATGGCAGCTGTGCTGTACTTTTAAATGTATGGATTCAAGGTGGGACAAGAATAACCGAGAGGCAGGATCCCACCTGCTGCTTCCTTTGCATGTCTCTGCAGCCCAGCTTCGTCCCCTCTGCCCCCGCCTGGCACAGCTTGCTGGGGGGGACATGCATTGCACAGACACCATTAGAAACATGGGTGGCTGTAGGATTGGATGAGTCGAAATAGCTTTTGACTCCGGGTCTTCCCAAAACACAGTCTGGATTGAACTATTAAGAGAAAAAAAAATCCAGCTTTTGAGTTTGTTTTTTTTTTCTTCCAAAAAAGGTAGCAAGTGGGTAGTGAAGCTCCTCTGGCTGTTCTTGAATAGAAAAATGAAGACCACCCAGTCCCATTCCAAACAATTAATAAACTCCTTCATTTCTTGTATGAGTCATAGTTAGCCTGAGCCGATACCAATGTTACTGAGTTTAAGGATTTAAAGGAATTTGAAAAGGATTAAATATTTATATGGGTAATAAGAATATTCAGTTATTCATTAAGCAGGATGAATATACTGGAGGGACCCAAAATGCTTTTGTTCAGAGTAAAAACATACCACTGAAGGCTGAAATTAGGCAGATTTTCCCTGTGACCTACTGAATGTTTGTCCGTGGTGGGGTTTTGTTATCCAGAACCAGCAAAGGTGGGAGATGCTCGCAGGGGAGCAGCACATCAACTAGGTACAGGCTGCGGGCGAGT